>NC_081211.1:25882375-26489875 GCF_902713425.1 Acipenser ruthenus
GTGACTTGTATCCCTGTACACAAGAGGACAAGATCTTGAAGCATGCCAGTTGAAAGGCACCAGAACAGACAGATCAACAGGATCATTTCAAAGCACGGGACGTTTTGGAAAAGTAGGGTTTTGCTATAGGGTACTCATATATAATAAGATTCTGTCCATTATAGAAATACCAAATGTTACCTTTTTTTTTTTTTTTTGCATGTACACTATTGATTTCTGTTTTGATAGTGCGCACAAACAAATGTGATTACCATCACAAAAAACATTGCACCAATATGCCAGTTTATTAATGACAACATTATTAACAATCATCAAAATTTAAAACACCAGTTTGGTCCTAAAAATAAATCCGCATATAAACATTTGACATTGTAATGCTTACTGCATATGCATGCTTGACCATAAATAAAAACAGACGCTGTACAAGTTATCCTGAGGAAACAGCATATGTGTAAAGTTATATTGAAACACAGTGAATCGCAGCTGTCCATTTCAAATGCGCTTGTCTGACAGGTATCATCCTATTCTGTAAAAAGCCACATTCTCTTCTTACTGCTGCTATTGCTGGTAAGCAGAAGCATCCATCCAACAGGAATGCTGTTACAAGAAGGGACGGCCGCATCTTTGTTCTAGAATGGTCTCCATTATATTCACACTCTGCAAGACAGAAGCAAGGCGGCACTGAAAACTCTTCACAATGACATTTCAGCACAACAGTCAATCTGCACCAAAGGTCCCTTTGACGAGGCAATGCATCTGCTCTGTGTTAATAAAACACAGTATAGACATCGAAGGACGTAGTGCAAAAAAGAGCAATCGCTCCAAATCATTTGCTTTACCAGGTGGAGCTATGCAAAAAGCACAAAACTAAAACTTCTCAAAAGTGGAATGATTACAGTGACAATATTCAAATTAGTTTTGTAGCCATCATGCATATTGTATGCAGGAGGCAATTATATATATTTTTTAACAGCATAACCATCATCAGATAAGATCCCAAACAAAAGTGTGTCTTATGTTATACAGCAGATATCTATATAAAGTCATTAAAAAATACTATAGAACTGAAAGTCACTAACTATAACTACTGTCAATTTGTTTGCTCATGGTTTTTGATCTCAAAAATCAAATATACAATACTACATACCCAGCCCCCTGATAGCATGCTACAGTGAATCAAATATACAATACTACATACCCAGCCCCCTGATAGCATGCTACAGGGAATCAAATATGCAATACTACATTCCCAGCCTTCAAAAAATGAAGCTTGGCTCATTAGATTTGAACAGAAAAAAAAAAAATCTTCACCTTCCCATGGCACAGTATACCCCCAGTGATATTGTTTGACAAATTTAAAAAAAAGAACCACTTGAAACTTGAGAGCTAAGACACAATTATCTTCAATCGTATCAAAAGGACGGCTAGTGCAGTTTAAATTACAGTACTTTGCTTTCTTTCCTGTGAAAAGTGTCTAGCAGGTTTAAATTGAATAAAAGAAAAAGCCACAATCACAAATGAGTCTGGTTTTGCAAGGTACATTATTTCAGAACAAAATAACTGCAACAGTTATCAAGACAATACCCCCCAATCACTATAAATGCAGAGCTTAGATCTAAAAAGCTCACATTTCTGAAAGCAATGACCTACACAAGCAACTCTGCATTGGGAATTGAAATATCTAATCCTAACTCAAATTCCAGCTCTATCATTAAGTAATACCATGAGGTTTACTTGTGCCTTTTTGTAGTTGAACAAGCAAACAAAAACTGAAATTTAACTTTAGGAACACTTCAAATAAAACAAACGTGTAAATGGTGTTGCAAAATGAAGAGGGAAAAAACACACCATTTTGGTTCTCTTATTACGTTCCACAGAACAGAAGGAGGCAACAAAAATATATAATATATACAATCTATATAAAAATCACTGGACAACATTTCCAGCAAGCTGGGCACTGTTTAAGCGAGACATTTCAGAAAGACGTGCTTGCCTTTTTTCAATTACATATTTTTATGTTCTAGACAGAGAAAAGCAAAGCAGTTTTTCTTTACTTGCAACTCTAGGATTACTACAGTAATTGTATGTTTACATAATATAAACACTCTTATTTTGGGACTGGCAAATAAAATTATCAACTGAACATATATAAACATGTATAAATATATAAAAACACTTCCTTAAGAACAAGCTGGAGGTTTTGCGAATACACACAAAGCATCCCCAGTAGTATAATTTAAGGGCAGTGTCATATGAGATTGAATGGTTTGTAAACATGAAAAAGATTGTATGATTCATCTATCCAGAGGTTAAAAACAAGGTGACACTGAAATGGACAAAGTTCACTGGATACCGCATGCAATGAAACTTGAGAGAATCATAGAATACAACTGTGTACAAGCTATTTAGACGCTATGTCAAAAGATGTAGTCAATTTGATTGATATGGCCAGACTTTAAAGCAATGTGACAGGGAAAGGATACATTTTTACTGGACAAAACAAGTAATGGATTTCAAGTAAGAAAATCAAAGAACGCAGCTGTGTACCAAACATTAAGACAATATAACTCAACGTGCCCTGTCTCTAAGCAGCTGTAATTTTAAAATTCACATGATCATGGGATATTTTGCTTACTAAAAAGCCAATGAAGAACAAACAGTGGATGGTGCTTGCATTAAAGTCTTGCATAAAGAAAGGATTTCTGTTATTTTTTTACTTGGATAAGTTTCCTAAGGATTCATTTTCAGCACAATCCCGATCAGCTGCTTACCTTTTTGACTCCTTTGTTAAAAAACGCTTGAGCAAATACTTCACACAACCGGTTCAGTTTCCCTGCACCAGTGACAACGATGCTCCCTTTCTGATGGAATTCAGTCCTGTAAAAAAGTAAATCACATACAGTGTGTATAATGTATTTTATATATATATCTCCATGACAAAGAAGCAAGGCTGCTGACTGGCCCTCTTAAAATCCATGCATCAAAGCTGTTCAAGTGCAAAATGGCACTGTTGTGTTTATAACAAGCTGCTTTCGTCTTGTGGGTGCATGTTAAATGGACCACGGACACTGAACAGGAGGGTTCACTGGGAGCTGTTATCCCCACTTGGTGTCACTGACAATGTTTTCTGGAGGAGTAAGAGCACCCGAAGGAGAATGTATACATCTCTTTATTGGCGTTTGACTCTTTGAATGCCAGTTTGTGGTGTTTTGTTAAGGATATTGCACTACAAGTAAAATCGGTTTGTTTAAGTGGGGTTAGGTGGACAGCAGGTTAACTCACAACTCTTTCACCTGAATGGATGATCATTTCCAGTTCTCAGTTATTGGCTAACATTATCACAATAATCTCCATCATATTAAATCAAGTTTTAACTTAAATACACCTTTTTACTTGTTAACTTTGAGAAATAAAGCATTAGATGACTGCAAGAAACACAAAAATCAATTAAAACAAATAAATCAAGACTAAACAAATATCCCGATATTCAAGAATAGACTGATGCAACTATAAATGGGAGGGGGTGCTGTGCTGTTTCACCTCAGAAGAATGTTTTTAACAAATCCTATCCTGTTGTTGTGAAAGCTATTGAGACAGTCTATGTAAAACAGTCTGTATTAACACACAAGAGTGGGTTTTCTGCATCGCCTTATTAAGTTGTATTAATAATGCCCTTCACTCAAGATAAATATCCCAGTTTAAGAGATGCAATAAAGATTTGAAGGACCACATGAAACAATTACGAAGTGTGAGCACAGCATCACTTTTTTTTACCTTAATAAAGGAGAGAAGTCATTTTTCTATCTTTCCAGTAAAGTGGGAAATCTGTTCCATGGTTTTGTGAACACCACTAGGGCATGCACAAGACAAGCTAGCTAATGAAGGATTCAGGAGGTACTTAGAACTGACTGCTAAGAACATTCACTGCAATCAAATGCATTCAGAATTAGGGCTCTTATTTTCCCTCCTTCACAATCTGTTAAAAAAAACTGTGCACAGAATGCAATATACCAAATTGCATATCTTAAAAGCTGCATTGAAGTTAAAGTGGAAACACATGCTGATAATTACATGTAACTTCAGTTGTTTGCAATGAGCAGGCTTTATTGATTCGTGTTTGGCATCTTTTCAACGCTTAAGTTTTGTATTCAATAATGCATTTATAGAGGGCATTATGAAAGTATACATCATACACTAACCAGTCAAAGGACATAAAGTCTACTACAGTACCCCACAGCTGCTAAATGAAAGGATGTGCTCTCACAATATAATCCTTAATGCATAAATTTAATAAGCTGAAGCTTTGTGACTGGAACCCAATACTATATCTCCCAGACATTTGACGACCAGTATTTATATATATATATATATATATATATATATATATATATATATATATATATATATATATACACACACACACACACACACACATTTCTCTATTCAAATATGGTAAATTACACAAGTTTAAAGGATCTCATAATATTATAATATTAACATCAGTGTACGAACAGGGTGGAGACTTTGCAAAAGGATGTCAGCTCTAACAATATTACCAAAATGACCTACAATAATTTGCTTCCCAATCTTAATCTTAAGAGTATCAAACAGTGCATACAATATGATGTGGTCTTAAAATATTGTCATACAACAAGGCACAGTATGTATATAGGAGTATGCTGTGCCTGGCCAAATCACAGCGCTGTAGTACTGAGCGCCATTAATATACTGTAGTACTATGATCTTCTGCCACCTTGGAGCAGCCTCTGCACAGCCCATTGGCATCTTTACTGTTGCTGTCTTTTTAAACAGCCAGAAAATTACAGCCTATTACACGAGTCATTTGAGAGTTAACAATATAAGGATAGCTTGTCCTTTGAAAATGATTCCCTGGTTATGCTTCACACATTGATGAACGCTCCTGTTAGTGTGCACTATTAAAACTGCACATCTGCGTGGAGAGGGTTTTTTTTTTTTTTTGGCAAGCAGAATCTAACTTACAAAATAAAAATGACATGCGTGATGCTTCCCTGTATTTTTAGATGAATATAAAACGTTTCAATGCGGTCCATTTACACCAAAGGCAGGAGAACGTGACACTACACTATGCAACGTGCAATCAAAACCATCCATCTTTCGGATCGGAAAGGTGATTTTTTTGTATATGAAAAGGAAACAGAATGCGTATAGAAAACAGATTCTAGCAGAATTTATTATACGCTAAATATGGAGCTAAATTGCCATCTAGAGATGACTAAAATTAATTAAGAATGCTGAAAACAGGCAGATGTGGAATTACTTTATTTTTCCACCTGTGTGTTTAAAGCAATCAACAGCTGACTTCCAGCGTGTTACTTTAATTCAATTTTTGGTTTTATACTTGGTCCCTTAGCTACTGTTAGCAATGCCCCTTTAACTTTCAAATGCATGCCTTTTTTAAATCTCAGGAATACATGCAGCAATGCACAGGCTGTTCCTCCAACTTGTCATTGCAGAGGATTTGTCTGCCTGCATACCAAAGGAGATCGGAAAGACAAACGGTTCATGGAAATTATTGATCAAAAATCAATTCCTACAGTACAAAGACAGCCAGACTGCATCATGAGGAAGTCTATTAATGAAAGCCATCTGCATAAATATTGAATAGTTTCGAGGAGCTGATTTCTCTACTCATCCGCTTGCTGCAAGTCTAATAAGTGTGTAATAACTGCAGAGGCTTTTCTATTTTTACTTTCATGATTTTCAGCGATTGCAGTGCAGCTCTCTAGCTAAGAGTAGGACCTTTGAGCACCGAGTAATGGTGAGAATGGCTACAGTTTAACACACCTCGACAAATGCATCACAAATCATTATCTCAGAGAGCTGACTTTCATAACTGCAGCATCAACACCACACACAAGCACTAGAGGTTATGAAATGATTTATGCATAGTCCAAATTAGACATCCTAGCTAATTCTCAGCTGGGGTTCCTGTTTGTTAACTGCTTGAGTTGGTCCAGAACTATTAAGACATCACTATGCATTACTGGCTACAGCTGAATTGCAATTATATACAAAAGCTTTAACAAAAAAAAAAATGAAGGTTGGACAAAAGCACATGCCCTGCACCCAAGACCTTGTTTGGATCTGCTCCTAAAATAATGAGATACCATCAATCTAGGAAATCAGGCCCATGCTAAATCTGCTCTGAACTGCTTTCAAGGGAAACTTTATACCTACAGTCCATTGTCCTAAAATGGAATTTCTTTATTGTTAAGTGTCATATTATAGGTGTTCTGCATGATCCTTGCTGTTTCTGCTTTGCTTATTATTAGCCAGGCATACTATTGCAGCAACAGTTGCTGCCGAAAACATTTTTATTTATTCAAAAAAAAGAAATCTTGAGTAGTGATTACAGCAATTAATTTTGGAACAGTTAGTAAGAATGGCAAATAATACCTTAAGCAAAAAAAAACAAAACGGAGAACCTTACAGAACACACAAAAACATAATAAAGAGTAAGAAATTAAGGATTAGAAATATGCAGATTACACAAAGTATCATTTTAAGTATGCCTGTTTTTCCTCTCTGGTCCCCCCTCTTCTCTCCCAGAACTAATTTTGGTTTTCGGTGCCTGATTGTTAAAGTAGCACATCTCAACAAGGCATAAACAAGCCTGCAGTCTGGGCAAGTGAACTTCCCAAGCGGTGCTTCTTGGTACACTGCTCTTGATCAACAGAAGATTGCAATGAATGCAAATCAAATACACAAGTATCAAACTAGATTCAGCTGTAGGCTTGTGTGTAAGGAATTAAAATGACTTGTCATTTTGGAAAACACATGACTTCTGATTCAGGGGGACCCTTTTATTAAACTGATGGCAAGCCCTCCTCTTGTGGGGATGGGTCTATACAGAAGAAGTGTCTCGGGCTTCCCATGAGTTTCACATTGGTGACTCACCCAATGTAACAAATGCTACATTCTCATGGAATGGGCCTTGGATCAACACTGCAGGTGAAGGAAATAGATGATTCTAGAGGTACAGGGGTTTAAACTATTCAGTTAACACCTAGAGATAATTGCTTTTATTGATCACACTGCTGACTGGTTATACAGTTATGATTCAGCCTGTCAGTGGGAAGGCATTTCCCTGGGCAACATCGTATCCAACAGGCACAGCTCAGTGGGCCAACTCTCAATTAACACTCTAAAAAAGACATGCAATTGTTTGATTCCCAACAGAGGCAGCAGCCCAGTACACTTCGGCTTTCGGATTCTTGCGTTATTTTTTTTTTAAACTTGTGATGTTTCCATAACACTTTATTCCAGCAAAGCATTTTTTTATTAAAATGACAGATCCTATTTTGCTCGCACAGTACTGTATAATAATAATAATAATAATAATAATAATAATAATAATAATAATAATAATAATAATAATGAGAGAAATGTTATGATGCTCGTATAATATGGATCAAGCTATCAAAGAGAACAGCAACAGCAACACACAGCGCACCAGTTTGGGTTTTCTACACTCTGCTTGAAGACCGATACTTCATGAAACGTGGAGTATTGGGCCCAGGTGAGGCAGCGGCTTTTGATATTCAGAATTCTTTGTTTCATATCCAGCCAGGACTCCTCTTCTATATGGACATCGTTAACATTCAAGAAGTTGATCTGCAAGCAATCAAATTGTTTACAGTATAAACAAGAGACAATTATTACATGTACAGGATTGTATGTAGTCTGTGGATGTGATTTTATGTAGTCTTTCATTTCATATAATGAAAAAGAAGGGCTTTTAGAAGGGATGCAAATTTAGCTGACATTTTAGTCCACAGTAAACATAAAGGGGTCATAGAAGGGACATTGCAACCTGTAAAAGCACATGTAAAGTGTGGAATTATGTTGGTAAAGATAAAAGTGAAATCGCAAATAAAGAAAATAAATACAGTCTTCCAAAAATCTGTCATGTAAGGATAGCAATCTGGTATATTTTGCACAAAATGTAATAAAATAAAATATGTAAGAGAGACAGGTACATTATTATATAAAAGAATACAAAACCACTTATCAAATATATTTTAAAAAAATTAACCAATAGTTCAGCACTTTACAAGGAACAGTAGGTCGTTACATCATTAGCTACGTAGTGAATTACATCACAAAGACATTAGATTTAAAGATAAATAAATGTGTGGTTACCATGGCATTAAAAAGCCTATAAATACCTCCAATGTTCAAACACACTTTCCCTTATGTTAAACATACCGAAACGTTGGGAAGTTGGCTCTTTGAGCAAAAACGTGTACATATATATATATATATATATATATATATATATATATATATATATATATATATATATATAATATTATATAGGACTGGTTGGAATGACTAAAATGGCATTGTAATGGTCTCTCTGGAGTGGAATATTAAAATATTAAATCCCCCTGTATTACAGAATGCTGTGAAACGGTGCAGGGCATTTCCAATCATACTGTACCACAAACCAAAGCACCATTTTGAAGAGTGACAGACAGAAAAACAGGGAGACAGTCAGCGAAAGAACAACAAACTAGAGTTGAAATACCTTTCTCAAGAACTTGGGAATCACATTGTTGCAAGTTGCTATCTTCCTTCTATAAATAATTCCTGAGATGTTGTCTACAGAAGCAAGCAAATAAATGAGTGACTTCAAAAGCCGGTAAAACCTCAACTGAGGGTTAGAAATGCATGTTAATGGACACCATTAATATGGAATAACTCCCTGGACATTTATTTTCAGAATTATACATCTGCTCAGCACACTATTAAACAGTACATCTATAGACTACTCATAGTATTTGTATATATTCTTCATATGAATGGTTGAAAATATTAAATATGTCTAAATATTGCAATAACCTTGAAGAAATGTTATTTAAGAAACGTTAAACTGAAGTGCACAACAGTATCAATACAAATACTGTATCAAACTTGACGAGTAGCAACACATGGTATAGTTGGTGTATCGCATCATAGGAGTGCTATTGAAGCATTTCTGTACATGAGACCATAAGAGCTCCCTTTTCAAATACTCCTTTCTGTTCCCTATGGGCTACTGTTGCTACATCTATGACCCTTTAGACATTCTTTATTTGTGAAGCGGTCAAGTCATTTCTGAACTCGCCTGTATACAACAACAGAAAGCACTGTTTACCCGGCAGAGGTGGTGTAGATTTCGCAATGGCTAAACCAGGCCTGTTCAATCTGCTGAAATGAAAATCATTGTGCTAAATCTACAATGCAATTCCTGATATAAACTACAAACTGACCTAACTGAGTCACACCTGCTCAGAGAAAGCTGTTAATCACTGGGAACCTAGAGAGCTGGTCTGTGCCACCGAAAATAAACATTCCTGCAGGAAGCAGATGTTGATGTGACTGTGGTTAAGACAGTAAATTATTAACTACAAAAACAAACAAAACAGGGTTTTGAGCTGTAACTGACATAATAATTATCATGTCATGTTGAACATGTACAGGGGATGGGCCGGAGCAAGCAACCGATAATCCTTCAACTTTTACACTTCTGCCATTTTACATTACCTGCGCCTGCTTGTGAGAAACTAGCAGAGAATGTATACGAACAGCACACAGTCTAAAGCAGGGCTTCCCAATCCCAGTCCTGGAAACCCACTGGTTTACATTCCAACGGCATTCTCAATTACTTCATTAAACCCTTCATTGAACTAATAATGTGCTTAATTAGACCTTTATAATTGTTCTCAGCTCCTAAGAAGTTGCCAATTTCAAGTTACTTATAAAATTAGCTAGAAATCTCCAACTGTTTAAAAGCGAAAACAATTATAAAAGGTGTAATTAAGCTAATGAATAGCTCACTGAAGGGTTTAATGAAGCAACTGAGAACTCAGTTGAAATGAAAACCAGAAGACACTGTGGGTCCCCAGGACCCGGATTGGAAAACCCTGATCTAGTGGATGTACAAAACACAGTACATCAGGGGTCTCCAGTCCTAGTCCTGGAGGGCCGGTGTCCCTCCTGGTTTTTGTTTCAACTGTATCCTAAATTACATAATTGGACCAATTAAGTGCTTATTAGAAGCTTAACTGGTCCAATTAATTGATTGGATTGGAGACCCCTGCAGTACATTAGTGGGAAGAAATACCACAAAGTATAACTTTGGTATTCATTAGATCCACTGAAGGAACAAAGGGTTCTACAATGGGGCAATGTTCACCAATCCAATACAACGCGTTAGATACATACCTGTTTTTTCTTCTACAGTTTTAATTCCGGTTACATGTTCCTCAAGGGGAGTTGGATACTGCAATAGAAATGATGTGTATTATAACAAGCTTAAAATGGAGTGGATGTTTTCTTTCATGAAACATCAAATTAAGTGATGTATCCCCAAATGTTACAAAATGAGTCGGACGTGGTCAGAATACTTAAATGCTAAATAATTTAACAGTCTGTGTACCGCCAACATTGCTAAATAATTTAGTTCTCAGACTGTGAAGCTTAATGTAATTCAACTGCCTTCCAATAGATTCGAAATGGTCAATTGTGGAATTAGATCATCTGTACTCTCAAATAATTTGCATGTGCAAATCATAAAGATAAACAAGTTGCCATTGCAGCTTTGTTATTCTTTTAAACTGTGCATTTTAGCGCTCCAGAAAGGTTTGAGACGCTTGCAGACTACAGAGAAGCAAGGCAAAGCCACTAATGCACCTCAATCCTGTCCTCAACATTCAGTCCCAGACCTGAGACTGGAGACTGTGTCAAATTGAGCAGAAATGGACTGCAATACACTAAGTGATCGAAACCACAAACACACTGCTGATACCTAAACTAGACTGAGAATGAAGCCAGGCCTCCAGCGGTGAAGGGTTAGTGCAAACACATGACACAGTCAAGCCAAAAGGTCTGTAGGCTCAGTTTACACTACAGCAGTCTGAGATGAATATAATTGTACTTACTCTATGAAAACACCTTTAAAATAAAAAAAAACTAACATTCTTCAGTGCAGCAGAAGTTTATTTTGATTTATTTTTTTTTTAACACTGCACTTACTGCACAACCTGTATTGATATTTATATACACCAGTGTATTTACATTACATGTGACATTTCTGACAAAGTAATTTTTACCTCTCAACACATTTCAAGCAATGTTTGTTTGAATATCTGTCCCAGCAATACATTACAGTTATAAGACGGTGAGACAGGAGAGATACATGTTTTATAGGCGACAGCTTGACGGAGAGGGATGCTGACACTTTGTTAGGAACTCGGCGTGTGTACTAAACAGGAACTCTATACATGAATGCATTCGACAGTCATTCATTGTGTGTAACATTATCTGACCACAGGTCACGTGTTTGGCACTACAGCTTTGGAATTATTTATCATGTCCATTCAAAACAATAGATTTTTTAGTTCCTTTTCCCCTGCTGGCACAGTATCGTTATTTTTAATTGCATATTTATTAATTGCATATGATCGTAACATTAGGGGATTTTTTTTTTCATTATTTTCAGAAACCAAAATGTTTATCCATGAAGAACAACAAATTATTTCCCGACGACTGTGTCGAAAACTAAAGGACTCTGGCGTCCCCATGTGGCAACTTTGATTATTTATTCAAATATGCAATACAGAATATGAATTTAGATGTATTTTTAATCTACGCTTTATGCTTGGAGGAATGCAATTTACTTTGTTAACATCAGAACAATTTGCATTTTTTTATAATAATATTTCTGTAGGGTAAACAGCTTGGTATTTAGACGTATGTTTTCTCTGGGGCTTTTTGATGCAGTGAATAAGCATATAGAAAACTTTACACAGATTACACTTGGAAAGATACATTTGTCACATCAATATGATTTAATCTATACTGCCAAAAACAGTTTGGTGGTCAGGCTGGGTTCACTCATTAGGGTCACAATTAGACAGACCTGGTACACAATGTGACCACAACAGCTCCCTTTTAAAATAATATTTTTTGTTCCCTATGGGCTACTGTTGCTACATCTATGACCCTTTAGACGTTCTTTATTTGTGAAGCGGTCAAGTCATTTCTGAACTCGCCTGTATACAACAACAGAAAGCACTGTTTACCAGGCAGAGGTGGTGTAGATTTCGCAATGGCTAAACTAGGCCTGTTCAATCTGCTGAAATGAAAATTACTGTGCTAAATCTACAATGCAATTCCTGATATAAACAAAGTTTAGGAGCACTAGTGGAGAACCTCCGACCTCCCTGAGTGACACACCTGGTCAAGGGAACAGCCAGTAGCTCTGAGCTTGAAGAGCGCAGCTGAGGCTGAGACTTTTGTATTCAAATAAACAACATATAATAATGCCCTCATTTTTTTTCTTCCGTTATAAAAGCTTTAGCTGGGGGGGGGGGGGGTGATTTTTCATGGCTGGCTAAAGCCCTATATTATTTTTCAAAAGAGGGAATGAGAGAATATATGCACTTATCCAGTCATATGCGGTTTTCACGATCTCGTCGCCTTCTAGACAAAATTGTAGATATTAGTACTGCAATAGCCTTATGTTATGATTCGTAGCATTGCCGCTGTACTTTACGCATCCAGAGCAGGTCAAACATCATTGTGTGTCCATTCCTGCCATTTCATCGGGCAGTGTCCCGCTTGCAAAGATTTTTTTTTTTGCGACGCAATGGTCGCATCGGGCAGCGTGTAGCGTGTAGGTGTTCTGCCAAATAAAGTCTCCTCCTTGCAGTATTTGGCACATTAGGTGCCAAATAGTGTCTCTTAGACGTATTGGTCACTCCAGCACAATTTTAATAATTAAGTAATAATGTGCAATATATTGTTTAACCGTATTCATTGGATATTTAAATGGTCTTACATTCTTTGCATTAGAAGATCAGAGAACACTGTATTGATAATTCGTGCACTTCCTGTAGCGGAGCAGAATAATGCCTCGATTTACCTTTGCAAAACTATTGAAATGAGACTGTTTTTAGCAGACAAGATTCAAAGATGGCGCGGACCGTGTTTTAATTTGTTCTTTAGTCCCAGGTTACAAGGAATCGTCCTAGGGGAACATACTGAGCGGAAATAGCTCTTTAGCCAAAATAAAAACAGAATTAAATAATAATGCATGCTAGATACCGAAAGTGAACTTCCTGTTTTAAATATATAAATGTATGTCATATAAATAGCATTCAGTAATTTAACACAAACTTCAGTGAGTCGGAGTAACCTGGTCAATATCCTTAAACTGCTAAACATGCATAACTAAAAATACATATCATGATATAACCGTGGTTATTAAACAGTGTACTATTAAGTACATAATTAATTACCATGAACCCTACAAACCACACACAAGAAATGTGATAATGAACAACCATAGTGTATGGATGAGTTGGTTTAGATCAACGTGACAATTCACGTAGCTAGTATAATATAAGTTAAACAATGAGCCACATACCTTATTTAAGTGTATATTTACAACGAGTTCAAATGGGTATTTGTACATCTTCATTATTTCCACCGTAATTACCATGTTATTAATTCAAGAACTTAAAATGAACACTTTTAATCTATCTAATAAGACGCGCTGCTTGCAACTTTGTTACAAAACTGCACATTCGCGTTACTTACCCTACCGGAGTAGAGGAAGCATGCTCGTCAACTTTATTGAATAACTTTATTAGTGCTTTTGAGGACAATGAACCGAGGACAAAGTACGAGCACAGTCAAATAAAAGCATTACTGTAATGTAGGACAATAAGATAAACGATAGAAACATGTGCATTGTTTTCATTTCCTAGGACTTATTTATGAGCTGCGAACTGTTTTATTTTAAGTTTTAGAACCGTCAGTGTAGGTGCTACGGGAAACATTTGTAAACATACTTCGTGGGCGTACAGGTAAGTGTGAATTTTTAATAAAGTGCCAAATGTAAATCTTTACTCCAGTGCCCCTTATCATTTTTATTTTAAGATTCTCATTTGCGGATTTGATGCGATTTTGGTTCGGATAAGTAAGTATTATATATATATCAAACATCATATATATATATATATATATATAGATAGATAGATAGATATGTTTAGGGGCGTGCTGAATGGAGTTTCGACAAGGAGCTGTATTTATGTGACTTGTAGTTCATTTCAAGCACAGTGCGAGGGTCCCTACTTACCTGAGACAAGTGGAAGTCCATAAAAAAAGTGCAAGCAAATTCCTAAAATAAATAAATTAAATAAAACATACTTATTGTGTGGCGTGTGCATGTAAACGCAGTGACTTTATAGATTAGTGTCATGAAAAGCCCATTATTAAAGAAAATGCGAAGCAATCCTTTCGTGGCCCTCCAACTGGGTTTCAACACCAGCAGCAATTAAGTCTGCATATAATTCATTACTGCACACGTACAATTAAACATCGCTACTGTATAAGGCACCCTTTTTATTAGACCAATTCTCAGATGATTACATTTGTTTACATTTCAATTATATGCACTGAAATATGCCAGGAGGCAACAAACCTCTTCTGTTTGTCAAGGCTTGTGAGAGGAACAGAAAATGACTTTTCAGTAAATGAAAAGAAGCTCTCAGGAGCAGTAAAGTGAAATAAAACCTACAGCGAAGGGCCCACGCCTAACATGGCTACAATCCAGTTAGTTAATTGATTCACGGTAGGTCATTGTTTAATGCATTTTTTTTCTTTGTCTTGTATTATTGCAGAATTACTGGTATTTGAGTATAAAATACAAACCAATTAATGCATTTTTTTATTCATCATCAGTGTTAGTCAGATCAAAATAAAATGTGCTCCACATTTGCTTTAAAGTTTATTTTGGTTTTTTTTCTCCAGCTAAGAGTTTAATTGAATTGGGCCCAAATTGCATACCATTGGAAATGGTCTTTCTTTGATGAAAATGCCAGCACGCTGGAAGCTTTTATTTATAAAAGCTCATCATAGTAAAAATCTAATTTTAATAAAGAATGTTGGGCATTATAAGTCCCAGAGATGTATGGTGAGCATACAGTATTAAAACAAAATATTGAAAAACATGGCAATCCATGACAAACGCATAGTATAACCAGGGATGGGCAGTATTGAAACTACATGTCATTGACGTATGTATTTTCATTACATTTGTATTTTTGTCATTTGTAATGCAAATGCTAAGGTCTAAGTATTTTGTATTGAAAATACACTTGCCTGAGTATTTTGTAGTTTCACAATACTCAAAAATACATTGTTTGACATTGCTGCTGTGCCATCTGAACGAATTTCACTGCAGGATGTCAAATGCAAGCAACATTTTCACTGTGAGAACGCAGCAGCATAGAGTTTTGTAAACAGTGTTTTGTATACACAAATGTGTACTTGGTCTGTTCCGGTATGGTTTGTATCTGATAAAAGCAGACTATTATCTGATATCTATTAAAATGTATTGTCCAGTGTTAGTAACCGGGTCCGAGCTGACCTACGCTCTGTTAGGTATTGGGCCCCCTGGTGGAAATAAGGACCCACTGCATGTTTGCTTAATGTAGCTTGAAACCTGTTAACTGCTTCTGTTCTTTTATTGTCAAAATAGATTGTTCTCAATGATCTATGAAAATCTTGGTTTGTTTTGTTGTATGTATTTTGTCATTTCAAATTGTATACAATTGTATTTTGTATTGAAACAAAATACTGTGTTTCCAAAATAGTTTGTATTTGGATACAGTTTTCTATTTATTTTGTATTTTGTATTGAAAATACATTTACCTTAAGTATTTTGCCCAAGCCTGAGTATAATAACCATGGGGAAACTGTGAATTTACTGTGCAAATTTACCTTGTTGGAAATTGGCATTCATTTAGTGGTTGCTGAATACCCAGCTAGTAAATAATAATAAAATAACTGCCAAAGATTTGGTGCAATTTGTTTCAATTAAAAGTGTACACAATAGTCACTGGATGTTGTAGTGAAGGTTGTTTTTTTTTTCTTGAACCAGCATGACCAGTTGAAAACCAGCTGGGCTCTGAGTCTCCTTGCAATTGGAAATGACAACAGACGTTGCTACTGTGTAAGACCCCGTATTTGAAGCACTGAAAAACATGTTATTTTTATTGGTTCTTAAGTCTTTAGCCTTCAGTGGGTTGTGTGTCATGCATGGCAAGACATGCCTCATTACTCAAGACAGACATTCTATTAAACTGACAGCAAGCAGACAGCTAGCTTCGTCTTTTATTTGCCATGATCTTTATTCATTTGATACCTTTTCTCCACGGGACACTCCTAACCAGAGGATTTTGTTTGGTTTTCAGATATTAGCAAAGCATTTCCCAGTGGAATGTATGGTCTGAGTCAGATGCTGTTGCTGTTGCTGTGTGTACAGGCCTGGCAGGGCTGCAAGCCATTTGCATTGCAGGCAGGACAGCGTAAAGCCCTAATTGACTCCTTGAAGCGGTTGGCTAGCATCGACAGTTTGCTTCCATGGCACAGCGAGCAGGGGGCACAGCCAGATCCTCCACACTGCAGACAGCCAGACTCTGAGACCCCCTCCTGAACAAAACAGGACAGGGTTAGCGAGCAATCCACAAGCAGGCGAGATGGCATGACACTGTTCCAAATATAACTATATATACATGTTCTTGAAAAAAATAAAAAAAATGAGTAGACAAGAAACCTTTCTTGGCTGTAAAAGGAGGGTTTGGAGTTCATTCTCATGCTTAAAAATAACATTTATTGTTTTTAAGTGTTTAACAGCTCCATAATAACCGAGTCCCCCTTATTCCTTTCTCCAGGGGTGGTTGGTATCTCAGGGTTAGACTGACAGATCTTACCAGAGCGTTTGCAGGTTTCGCGTTCTGATCCTCTGCAGGCTCCTGCTGGGTGGGGTTCTGCGCTCCGTTCTCCCCTGCAGGTGTTATGGAGTAACCATCACTTCCATCCCGGTTGTGAATAAACCTGTTTGCTAATTCCTTCTTCCCCTGAGAAGTTCTGATTATTCTCAGATTGCTGGTATAGATGATTATCTTGCCAAAGTCCAAAACAGGGGAAGGCTAGAAGACATGCAGGGCATTCAAAGAATTAGGAACGTTTATAAAAAACATGATACAAATTGTGGCTTTCCAGTATAAACAGGTTATTACAGGAATCATTCTTGACAATCATGACATTGAGGGATTTTTCAAGTTGTACGTCAGGTTGCCAATACACTGGAATTCCTGGAATCTGCCGTGGCAACCTGTCTTAGGGCATTGACTCTATGGGACAAATCGACAGCACAGAAATCTGAACATGTCCTCTTTCATTAACTCAGATGAGTTTCTGCTATCCACTAAGGACATCCAGCTGGTTGCATAGCATATCCACTTTAGGGTTATTCCTGCAGTGAACCTGATCAGCCACTAGAGGGGTCTCATCTTACTTTTGTACCAGTATGCTTTTGTAATTAGGAGGAACAACTGAACAAGGGGATGAATGAGCAAGGAGAGAACGGACAGGTGCATTGTACCTAGTCCTGAACACCACCAACTAATGAGATCTAAATAAGAAATGTATTCAGATGACGCTCCCTAAGATGAACAAAGGATCCTGTTCACAAGGCCGTGACTTATGAGTTATTCAACAAATGAGAACGAGTCTGTTTCAACAAATTAAACAAAGTTTGATATTCGTTAAACTAAAAACTAAAAAAAAAAAAAAAAAAGTCTTATGAATATCAGACTGTAAAAACGGACATAAAAAAGGTTACAAACTCTGTATGCGTCTAAGAGAACGATGGGTGTTAAATATGTCATAAATTGTACCTTATGTAGGAAATCATTCGAGAACGGCACAGATTTGTGAAATGTGCACCCGATCATGTGCTGGATAGTGGCAACTTAAACAAAACTGAGTGGAAACAAATATCCAACTGCAAGGCATTTTCCAAATCCGAAGCCATAGTAATTGATAATAAGAAAAGCTATTTGTAAAAACAACCCTGCTGTGCTTAATGATTAATACATGGATACAGATAAACCTTTGAAGCATCAATTCTAGAAACAAATAGATCTGAACAATGGAATTTTTTTTATTTTAAAATCTAGCTTGAAAATCAAACACTAAATGTATGCATGTTCTTGTGTTTTTAAATATGTATTTTCTAATATACAATTAAACCCAAGTTGTTAAAAACAGTGCTAAAGATGCATTATATACACACACATATTAGACATCTATGAGACTACACATTGCCAAAAGTAATGTAAAACCAAATGAAGTTGAGCTCACTTTAGAATCCGCTGGGGTGAAGTCATTGAATAGAGATGATCCTCCAGCAAGATGGTACTTATTCCCATCTCTGAAAACATTGATTCTCTGGGCTGTTAAGGTGGTTGGTGAATAAAATCCTTGATCCTGTAGCTCTGCAAAATTACACATCAGTTCACCCTCCATATGCTTGGGAAATCTCCCATGTATAAAACTGTGTGGATATGCCACCTCTGGACTCTCCAACTCCTGCCCATCTTCATAGACTTGTTTCAAAACTCTGCCACTGTAAGAAGAAGATATTTTGAATCTTACTTTCTTTGGCTTGTCTTCATATCTCTGACTAAGTTTCCTTTGAAGTTCCTCCATAATAAAGCGAGTGTTCGACACTGCGGTCCTGTATGAAATTCTGCTGTCTTTTAGGAAACGGCCGTGTGGTCTTTCACTGTTTTAATAATTCAGTGTTTGGATCAGGTGTAACGAGGTAACAGCTAAACTGATACTATTGCATTAAATACTTATACAGCCACAGCAGGATCTGTAACCATGTTGGCAATGCAGTTTCTGGTAACATTTTTGATAAGCAGAAAAGTTGCACATGTGCTGTATAATATATAAATAGCACCATCTATTTACTAGGCAGAGCTATATTACAATTTGAGTGTAGGTGATTATATTAAAAGGAGCAACAGACAGAATGAAGAAAAAGTGGGATATTAAAAATGTTTTAGTTAGCCCCCTTTTTGTTATTGAACATGTTTTAACCATTTCATGTATGGCGACCTTATATGGGACAGATACAAAACAATATTCTAGTATTTATATGAGGACATATGGAACACGCACATGCACACTCAAATATTTTTCCCCATATAAAGCAATGGGGTCGAAAAAAAACATTTTCAATGAAAAATATATTTATTATGTGTCCAAAACTCATGTTTCCAGTTATTTTGAATATTTCATGCATGAAAGGGTAACAAAAAAATGAATGTCTCCCATACCTCTATGGGAGTCTAATACCTGGGCACAGTACTTTACAACATTAGGCCATGCGGACTTTTTTTTGTTTTATTATTTGGATACTGTCCGTGCACGCAATAGTCTCTATAGTGGCCATCGTGGTAATAAAACATGCAATACAAAAAAATAAAATAAATAAATAAATAAATACATGGGACACATCAATATGAGAAGAGCGACAGTATTCATTGAATCGGTACTAGAATTTTTTTATTTATTTTGAGTTTCATTAAGATGATTTTAGTGTTGTCAACAAGGAGAACACAGGAATGCAAGAAGATGTTTGATTTTCTGATTTGCAGGTCGTGTTACTGTGCATTTCGCTCTTACAGAAATATATGATCGCATTTGTCAATTCAAAAATGTACCTTTATGGCACTGCATATTTCAAGATCATATTCTTATTTAAACATACGCATATATATGTTCCTACAAAAAATGAAAAATGTTCGTAAGTTTCTGTCAGTTTGAGCAAACGCAGCTGCGAAAGGGTTACTGGCGTGGTAATGTGATCTATGTGATCTGTGTCAGTGAGTCAGTGAGTAAGCAAGTGTATAGTTTTAAAGTTGTTTGGAGTGAAAGCATTTTACAGTAGTCTATGTCCGTGGCTGTGCTTCAAAAGGCTACCCTACCATACAACGACAAAACGCAAGGTTAGTTCTCTCTCTCTCTCTCTACACACATATTGTATTAATTTAGTATAACGCTTGTTTTCTGGCGGAGCTGGTTTCGGTGCTTCGGTTGTGTCTCTTCTCAACACTTCCTAAGTAAATAGTACGAGATACTACCAGATTGAGTTTTTAGTAGCAACACTTTATATAAAGTTATTAATTGACGGAGTGTCCCCGCTTATTATTCATGTGTAAACAGCTGAGAATTGGTTTTCACGGTATTTCTGGCAGGTATTATGAAAAACACGTTGCCTTCAGAATCATACCCCGCCGTGCAATTAGTCGTACTGTACTATTGTTCAAGATCTGGGATGAGACCGTGCATTTTAGTTTCGAAAGAAGACCAAGGAAAATAATAGGGTAAACTTTTTAGCAATCCAAGTCACATCAGTTTATACGATATATTTAATTGCAGGTACAATATTACATAATGTGACATTAAATTAAAAAAATAGATTATGTCCGTACTGCAGCAGTCATTTGATAGTGGAATAGATGCAATATATGGAAGAATAAAAAGCACTTTTCATACATGGACACTATTTGTATAAATATACATTTTTAATGTATCAATCTATATTGTATGGATCAATTTATTATTACAAAAAAAATAATGATAACTGTATACATTGCTTCATAGTGTTAAATAATGAATAATATCCTTTATGGATATTAAACAATGCCAGTATTCCTGTGGGAAAGAATGTGCCTGTAGTCTTTGAAATGTGTGAATCTACTGTACATCAAGAAGGGTAGGTGCAAACAGTTTTCTGAGGCGTCTAGGTGTGAAAATCCTGAGATTACTTGATAGGTGCAGAAGTTCATTCATCTGGCATTAGTCAGGATTGCAGTACTCTTTAAAGTGACTGGTGGTTGTTTTCAATCTGTAATGATAAAAATAAAACTTTTCTTTTTTAATATGAGACATGAAAGCAGGAATGTTTTGTCTACATACCCTACATATCCACACTGTAACAAGATTAGAGTATCTTGGGGGAAGTAAATGTTACAGTGAAATGCCAGCGTGGGCTATAAATTGTATGGACTATAAATTAAGAGAGGAGCAGTATCATTAACCCTAGCTTGTGCCACGGAGCAACATAACGTAACGTTCTCTGTCCTTTTATTGATGTGTTTATTTTTTAATTTAAGGGTGATGTCTCCACCATAACCTCTGTGATCTTGAGATGGAGGATTTAGCTTTTGTGGACCTGCTGGAGTGCCCTGTGTGCTTGGAAAGACTTGGTGTGTCGGCCAAAGTGTTGCCATGCCAACACACCTTCTGCTTGCCCTGTCTTCAGAAGATGGTCTATGGCAAGGCAGAGCTGCGGTGCCCTGAGTGCAGGACCCCAGTCACATGTGAAATCGAGGAGCTGCCTGCCAATCTGCTCCTGGTTCGGCTTCTGGATGGTATAAGACAAGGCCCTGGTGGGATGTCGAAATCAAACACTGTTCGGAGACCCAAGGTCTTCTTGTCGCAGGACCCCTCCAGAAAAAGACCTGGGGACCCAAGGAATTCACAAGCACTGCAGCACAGACATCTGCAGAACACCATGAGCTCACTGGACGGGGTAAGCAGAAACAACCTTGAACAAACTGGGGCATTCCATGGTATGAGTGATACAGAAAGATGGTCCACCTCCACATACAGAGAACACACTCTAAAGAAGGTTCTTCACATGTTTAATGTCCACTCACATACACGTGGAGCTATACCAGAATTTCAATGCCCAGGAAAACGTGTACTACAGTATGTGTTCGTATTTAATAAGACAAAACTGTTTTTCCCTTATATTTGAATATTATACAGTGGCAGTTGTGTAACCTGGTGGATTATTTTCATAGTATCATTAATCCCTTAACTTCCAACCATTTAGACCAGGGGTAGGCAAGTCCAGCTCTGGAGTGCTGTTCCTTTCCTGGTAAGTGCTTTAGGACCTGGTCAAGGGCCGAATTGGACTGGAGAGGCTGTATTTTCTGCAGTTTAACTCGGGTTTAATGGTTTACAGTTGAACAGGTAAGTGGTAGTTTGCAAGAGGTTTTAAAGAGATCAGTTGACAGACACAGGGGATTTCTGATTCCTGGTAAGTGATGGCAACGAGGAGGTGATGTCTGTTCTGCCAGCAGTGTTCTACCAGGTCTGCCCACTGCGTTGGTGTTTTGGAATGTCATGGGCTGTAGCTTTCAGTGGGATGAACAGCAGTGGTGTTAACCTCTGACATTTGTTTTAAATTCACCCTCACAAAATAAGGGCAAGGACATAAAAGAATGGTATTTACTTGGGTCCAGCTTCGCCTTGCATAAAATAATAAACGCTTGGCACTGTATTTATTTATTTTTTTTGTGTAGAACTGTTATTGTAGTTGGGATTTAACTTGATGCTGTTTGCTAATGCAGGCCATTGTCCCCTCACTTCTTGGCTAATATTTTTATATCGTGTGTGTGTCATTGTTTATTTTAGGAGACTGTGTAGTCCAGTGGTTAAAGAAAAGGGCTTGTAACCAGGAGGTCCCCGGTTCAAATCCCAATTCAGCCACTGACTCATTGTGTGACCCTGAGCAAGTCACTTAACCTCCTTGTGCTCCGTCTTTCGGGTGAGACGTAGTTGTAAGTGACTCTGCAGCTGATGCATAGTTCACACACCCCAGTCTCTGTAAGTCGCCTTGGATAAAGGCATCTGCTAAATAAACAAATAATAATTTTAGTTATGGAACACTAGGATCTTTAAGGAGGGACCTGCATATTGGGTGTGTTTTTAAATGGGTGTGAGACACATGAATCACAGTCCCATTCTCTGAGTTGACATTTTATGGTATTGTTCATAAGCAAAAGAGTAATTTTCAGCAGCATTTTTTTTTGTAACAATTAACTTGATAAAAGATGTCACAAACGGAAGCCCCAGGAACATTCTAGTATTCGGACTGGGATTAATGGGTAGTGGCGACACCCCACAATCTTAAATCAATGGTGATTCTTCAAGTTCACTTTTATCATATGTGTAACCTAAGGTCTGCACATAGTATTCATTTTTTTTTGTATTGAAAATACAACAGTGACTGTCATACAACATAATTCACAAACTTTATCAGTAGAAAGAAAGAACAGTAGAATAGAGGCCTAGAATAAAGAATGATCCTGGCTGTCTCTAAAAAGGTTGCCATTGAAGATATGTTGCAAGGTACAGCAGTTCAAGTTGACTAAATGGCTTTTTTTGTAGCAGTCATGGTGAAGACAAAACACGACCTAAGTACAGTATAACAGCAGATGTGTATCTGCGGAGCAATAATATTGCTTTTTAGTATGGTAATATACAGTGTGCATGTGTATACAAAGGTGCATTGCAGTCATTAGCTTAAAAAGGAAATTATACAAAACACATTATTTATATAATATAATAATCATTTGCTTATAAAGAGTTATTATTTTTATATAACCATTTCTATTAACCCAAATAACCTCTCATGTCACTAGAGTAGCACTCTTGCACTTATCTCTTTCTGCTAAGTACTTTTCTTTTCTATATGAATGCATAAGCAAACCACCTCTTTCTTGTAGCCTTTTTTTTATATAAAATCTGAATTCACTTAATCTGATATGCAGCAGAACACTGGGGTTCATTCATGTGAGAAATTGTTTTGCTGTTTCTGAAGAAAGGAGCCATTTAGTTGTCTAAGGGATTTAAATTATTTGAGAACGGTCCAGATCCCACAGTCTTCCCTCAAACATCTTGCAATATTACTGTCTTTGTCACATGAGTCAAGTCATTTGTTAAGGTTTGCTGAATGATTTGCTGGCACTGGCAGCCTGGGCAAGTCTGACATTGTTGATGTTTGGCAATCGCCTATTGTGCAGAGCTTAGGTCACATTTGTGATTTGTAATGCTGTTGAAAAGAAACATTTTATTAGGTTTTGACTATGACAGTAAAGATTTGATAAAATGCTGGCAAATTAAATTCCCTTTGCATGTATTATCTTACAATAGTATATAATATAAAGTTATACCTGTGAACACTTAAGCCCCGTTCACACTGGCACTCCTACCTGGGTCCTGGATACCCGGGTCACAATCCTGCGTAGTATGAAACCATTCCTGGGTGGTACCCGGGTTGACCTGGGTCGCAGCGACCCACCTCAGAATGTGGGTCGACGCACTTGGACCCGGGTTGAGCGAGACAAAATGCATGACGGCCGTTCGTGAGCCGACGCAGTAACAAACAGCCACACCTGCGTGAAGGTTTCACTTCCGCAAGGAACATTTCTGTGTATTCTGTTTAGCCATATTTTTGTTGATTAGAGACGCACCATGAGCCAGACTGCAGCAGGGATGAAGAAACATTTTCTTTAATGAACGTTTGTGCCGACGGTTCAATCCAGAGAAGCTTGGATGGAAGCATCCGTAACAAAGTGCTTCCAGGGCATTGCTACACGCATTGTGTTCTTGCTTCTGTCTCCCAGGTGGACCCCGCTTCTTCAAAAGCAGTGTGAAATCACGTAGCCGAGCCGCGTGACACCGGGTCCGACCCGGGTAGAGCATGCCAGTGTGAAAGGAGCTTTAGACAGTGGCTGTGGTGTATTGTTGTTTACAATGCTACATTTTTATTCGCCGAGAGAGACGTGCATTTATTTGGAATTAAACCTACAGACATGTATTTTAAAATTCAGCCAGATTCTAAAGTGCAGAGGATTTGTTACCTATAGTATTACTGTCTACGTTTGAGATTGGACTTTGGTAATTACATATTGTAGTGTAATGCATTAAAAAGCTGTTGAACCTTTAAATCTTAAAGAAGCTTAACAAACACCCTGCTTGATGTGAACCACATTAGTTTACCTCTGTGTTATCCTGTGTTTTGCATATATTTCTCAATATAACCCTGATTGTTTTAATATTATCAGCATCGATCATAAAACTGAAAACTTGTGTTGATCCTTCATAAAAAGCTTCTGCTCTCAGTTCTCTTCCCTGAATAACAGATTTGTAATTTTTTTAAATAGATATAATTCTGATGATGGTCGTACTAGCTTTGTTCTTAAAGGGTAAAAGACCTTTATTGAACTTCAGAACATAATTGATCCCTGAAGTGCGACTTCTGTTGAAAACAGATGACGTTGAATGTTCTGTAGAATTTCACAATAAGCATGTTAGCATATAAATCTATGAAACACAATATATTTCAGTAACAAAGCCCATTTTTTCAAGCACAAGATTTATATACTGGTTTGAAATTGCTGCAATTGAACTATATGTACCAGTTTATTTTGCACAACGTATATGTATAGGCTTTATTTATATAATAAGTTGATATGGACTGTATTTCGAATAGTTCTCATGGAATATGCACTAAATCTAGTATTACATTAAATGAAGGTACTGCCTATCTTGCAAACACAAAAGAAAACATGTGTTTGCCAAAATGTTAAATGTAGAAACCACTAGCCTTTTACATTCCTTTATTTTCAGGTAAAACGTAAAAACATCTTAACTGTAGAAGAAAGCATCTCAGTTTGTATGTGGAACCTTGTTTTCTACAGATCTTGGTTTGAGGTTGTACAATGACAAATCACCAGGTAGTGAAAATGAACCGCCTCATATCTCCGTGAGGGTTCACGCAGTGATAGAGATGCATAAGGAAGAACATCTGGAACTATACCAGACATAAAACATAGCCCCTTTCTGGATGCTGTGTTTTTAGTCTGAACATGAACCCTAAACCTGGTAAACTGAGTAGCTCCCCAGTATTCTGAAAGCAGAATGTGGGTGTGACTGGGTGGAACCAGGCTGCACAGGATTTGGCAGATACACGGTTCATTCCCTGCCTGTCCAAATCTCCTGACGAGAATGTGTGACAAGCTGACTATGATTGGGTACGTTCAATTAATCATTTACCAAGCCAGCTCTAGTATAAATGCATGCGAGTTTGCTTGATTAGGTGTGTTCGGCTGGGAGGAACAGAGCCTTGTGTCGTGTTTGTGGACAGCTCAACAGAGAGGGACGCTGTTATCTACAGTAGCTACAATTCCAAGTGCAGCAGCACATTCCACAGAGACAGACAGAAGGCACATCTTGTTTATGTTTCAAATTCATTTGTTTTGGCATGTTGAGAAAATCAGTATGCACCTCCTGATTTATTTCAGTAGCTGCCCTGACAAGCCTGCCCTGTTAGAGTGGGATAGGAACAGGGTCCAGGGCTGCAGGCCAAGGGCTGCTAAGGCCTTCCAAGATTTTAGGATTTACATGTTAAATGGGCAATATCAATAAATAAGATTTAGCTTTGTTGGCAGAGAGAGAGAGAGAGGGGGGGGGGGGCAGAAGGGAAACAAGGAATTACCCCTTTAAATGGAGAAGGGTTAGGAGGAATATTACAGAAACGTTTAAGCATCCTTATGCTTCAAACTTTTAGGAAGTGAAGTCAAACTGCAATAAACAATAAAATAGGCAGCTACCTGTACCAACCAATTTGAATCTAATCCAAATAGGCCAAATTAGAACTTCAGTCTTGGTTACAGTGGTTTTGGCAACATGTTGGTTCACATGTGAAAATAACTTTTCACCTGTAATAACAGGCTTTTAAAAATATATGTTCAATAGCATAATAGCATTCTCCAAGGTCTTTTTTTTCTGGTGATCATTTTGCCTTTCACTTCGATTCAGGTGAAAAACGGTGGGCACAACACACCTGGCTTCCTCTCCCTATTCCCAGGGAATAGGAGCCCATCTGACCCATATGTACTTTCCTATAGGAAGCCTGCTGTAGATCAACTCAGATGGGGTCCAATTTCTTGTTAAATAGGTGTGAGTGAGAGCGAGGACATATTTTCTGAAAGGAATTCAAAAACATTCCAATCCTTTATTTCCAGTTAATTGTATGTATTTATCCCTAATTGTTTTGCTCCAGTACACTGACGAATCCCTCTCATGCACCTCGGAATGAGTCACTGTAATGTTGTTTGGTTAAGATGATGTACGATTGAACAATCTGTGACAAACATTTCTGTTTAACGGCTTATTGTACATGCTTTCATGGGAAACGTAAAGCTTTATCTAGACATGCAATGTGCAGTTAATGGGCTCAGGTTTTTCTGTGTTTGCCGAAGGGTGCCCATTTATCTCTGTCTCTGTAATTTACTATCCATTATCAACTGGAGAGTGTGCTGTATTTGTATTGTTACAGCCAGCCACTCATGAAATTGTGCATTTAGAGCAGTACAGTGGTATCTGATTGTATAGAGGCTGCCATGTATTAAATATATGAAATACTGGGTTATATATTGGACAGTTCACATTTTTCTTAGTGAGTGTTTCCTATTGTACGTACTCGGATATTGTGCTTAATTACATCTTTGTATATTCTTTGTTAAAGTACTCAGGATCAGATTTCTGGCTCTAGCTGCCTCTTTTTCACCATAGACATTTGTGATGCAGGCTAGATCTGTTTCTCTAAACTGTACTTGTAAGAGCCAGCACCATCTCGTGAACAGGTGCAGTATTGTGTGCATATTAACAGCAATGCAATTTGAAAAGTTTTCCTCTTTTCTCACAGTGACGGCAGTAATCATATACTTTTACTGCATGGCTGACCAGCAATATGCAAACCCAGTCAGAGATGTATGATAACAAAATAGGCATACAGATTAGAATGCCTAAGGGTTCCTATATGTCTGTGGCAATTGTCTGAATGAAACATAATACAGGCATAGAATGAATGCGTTCTCCATAGACGCAGCAGTAGGCAGTCAACTAAGAATTCAGAATGCTTCTGGCTGTGATAAATCAAAGACACTGTCAGTGACAGGACTATAAATGTTTACTAGTAAAGCATTGTGATAAAGAGGGACGTAAACATGGTCGGGTTAGTGGAAATAAACCTGGTAGGTGGCCTGCATTAACGTAGCCTAGACAACTCAAGGTTGGCCTCCTCATTGCTAGATATGCTCCCATTTGACAAATGGCTACTGAATCAAGTGGCTAATGCTAACGAATGTCCTTCAGAATCTGCTTCGCATGGATTGAGACAAGAAATGAGAGGAATAGAATTTATAACGGTGTACAACCCCTAACCAACTTGCCCAGATTTACTGTAACTACACCTTCCAGTAACTAAGTTGTTTCCTGATGGTTTTTACACCATTACGATGGTTGTATTACTCGCACATGCTTCAAAATGGGACCCTTAGACTTCTTCAATAACAAACTGCGATTCTAAGTTGTTTAAAGAAGTATTGCCAAAGTACAGAGTGTACAAGCTAGAGCTTAGAGGTGTGAGAATGCTGCAGTGAGAATGTGGCAGTGAGTCCTTTCAGTTGCTTTCACAGTCAACAGATGTGTGGATCAAAGCCAGATAACCTTAAACTTCACATGTTCGAAAAGAAAAAGAAAAAGAAAAATGTTGTTGCTCCTGTTGCAACCCTTTTGTCTTTGTCAGCGTGCAGGGTGTGGCACGGCTTATACTGTATAGCAATCCCCTGACTCAGAAAGAAGCGTCACAGAATATGCAGTGATGTACATAATCGGCATAGATTTGGCAAGAAACGCTTCACTCATTTGCCGATCACATGTAACAGTAGACACCCGGCTGTAGGTTGTTTGACTGGCTGATTTAAGACTGTAGTACGATACGATTATAATATATATGATTTTTGTCAAAATAATTCTTACATTAAAAAATAGTGAGATTATAATTGTGACAGTGGACTGTTATATTTGTTGAGATTAACAGTTATTTTAAAAAAAGAATTATTCTTAAAATATCAAAGTGTTCCTCTTTGCCAGTACAGCTGTAATACATGTATGTGGTCCATTCCTCATTGTCATAAACGCACTGAGAATGCTGTGAATGTGGAGCCTGGGTATTTATTTAGAGGCACCAGATGCAGAGCAGTCGGCTCAAATATCCATCAAACAGACCCGCAGTGATGGTGAAACAAGCAACTTCCCATCGGCCGAAGGAGGACGGACTTGGATCTCTCCTCTCTCTTATTTACAGTAACAGAATACTGCCTGATTAAGAGCGCTCAGAGCGCTGCCGATCTCACCAGCAGCTGAGAATCATTACGCGCCATCTTTTAGTATTTTCTATAGTCTGGCAAACAAGCTGTAAATAAATAAATAAAATCCTACCTTGTTTCACTGAAAATATGCCATTATTTATATTATTGTATCCTACTAAATGTTGTTACTAGATGTTTTTATCCACATATTCTTACCATCCATGATTCGCAACCCATAAATAATTGACTCTCCAGCTGTATTTTGATACATATTTCATGTCCCAGCATGCAATACATTCCCTTTCTTCATTAGACTTTTATAAAGCTTTGCAGATGACACAGACTGGCAGCAGCAGGTGCAGTACAGCACTCTGTTCTGCTTCTAAAGGTGGAACGCCCCACAGATACAGACATGGTATGTAACCTGACCTTTAGAAAAAATACATGGACCCAAATATAAATGCTTCCCAAAGGCTCTCCAGGCACCCACTGATGACTGGTGTTTCACTGGTTGTCATTGTCCAGGAGCAATCGTGCAAGGACAAGCAACTGTCTTTTCTGTGTCAGCTGTCAGGAGGGAAAAAAATGTTGTAGCTGCAGTCGGCCCTCAAGTGCCGTAAGTGTGTTTACTTCTTTTTCACAGAAAACCGCTTCGCTATTAATGCAAAGCCAGGAGAGCAGTTCTGAGTTAGCTGAGCCATCAGGAAAAGTGACCCTTCTGGCAATACCACTGTAATAATATTAATGTAGCACCCAGACTTTCCTTAAATTGGTCCATCAGGATAATTAAAAAATGTGTTGTTAACACAAAAGTGCTGGAAATCTGAAAGCAGTCTGCTTTCATTCACATATAACTATATGACTTTCGTCAGGTTTTAACAACTACTCTGTTCCGGATCACAAGCCATCCCTATGATGGGTTACTTGCTTTCTATTAACATTATGAAAGGAGGGATCATTCTGATTATATTCCATTTTATATAGACCCCCCCCCCCCCAAGCAGTAGAAAAGTAAGAAACAGTGGTTGTATTTTGTTGTTGCTCTCCTCTCTTTCAGGTGCCGTGTGCCAGGGCGTTGTATAACTATGGAGGTTCCCTCCCCGGGGACCTGAAGTTCAAAGCAGGAGATCTCATCATCCTGAGACGGCAAGTGGATGGAAGCTGGTACCAGGGAGACATCAAGGGTGTGAGCGGACTGTTCCCAGCTAGCGTTGTTCAAGTTATCAACCAGCTTCCCCAGCCTCCTCCCCTCTGCAGAGCTCTTTATAATTTTGAGATGAAGGAGAAAGACCAGGATGAGAACAAAGACTGCCTGACCTTCCGAAAGGTACGTTCTGAGATGACAAAACCGTGTATACAATAAATGGTTACTTACTGGGTTAAAACAAAGAGTGCACAGCTGTGAAAAGCATCATTTACAATACCGTATCTCTAATGAAGTATATCGTAACAGCAAGGTTTCTTTTTAATGTGTTTTGTTTGGAGACGCTATTGATTCTAATAATCACTACACTTGGGACACAGTTAGTTTAAAAAAAAATAATAACAAAAAAGTGCTTTCTTTGTCCTGTGGCCTATCTTGTGAATACCCTTGGAATTGTTTGAATGATGATGCTAGCAGGTAACGGCCATATAGACCAGTATGCAGATGTTTACCTTGAGGAAGTAACAAGCCAAACCAAGTTTTTTTTTGTAAATTGGCCACAGAAATGGGCTCCAACATTTATTTTGAACAGAAAATAATTTGGACAATAGGCCAAACCTACCTCCATTTACTTGTTTTATTGTAAGCGCTCCAGAAGAGTGAGGAGTTGACAGCACTGGCGCTAATTGCCAATGTACAAATTCTATATTATAAATGATATAGTTGTATTGCCATTCTTAGTCAGTTAAAGCCCCTAATTCTCCCAGATCTTGTCATGTATAGTATTTCAATGGAGAAATTAACTATTATGCTTTTTTTGCTGCTCATTTTCATACACACAGCTCATCCGCTGTTTCATTGCCAATATACTCGTAACCAAATTACATGAACTCATCTGACATGACTTTTTGATAGCCGGTTGATAAAAGCAATATTCGAATTTAGTATATTAAGCGGAAATGAATTGAACTGCAGACACAGTACCCTGCAGCGCATTATTGTAATCTTGTGCCAGTAAATCGATTCCAGTTTTAATGAATCACTTAGTCTAGCTCTCCCTTCTTCCTCCAACTACTGAAGGGGTCACATGCTGTTTTAAATTTGCCTTGCAGGACGACATCATAACACTGATAAGACGTGTTGATGAGAACTGGGCCGAAGGAAAGCTGGGAGATAAAGTTGGAATATTTCCTGTCCTGTTTTCAGAGGTAGGCTGAGGTCACAGCTTCTTCCAGGCCTACAATACCAGGGATCTGAAGTCAGTGAAACGCTCCATATCCCACAAGGCATAGCCCAGAAGAGACAGAATGCATTAGCAGTCCTAATCACATTGGCCAAATGGATATTCCTCATGACTAAAAGGAAACTCTCGCTTAAGTCTGAGAGTCTAAGAAACAGGTTTATATACATTTCAGTTTTTCTTCGATAGAAGTAAAATTGAGCATACTATGTTTAGCAATACAGCAGTATTGTAATTTATTTCTAAACTTTTTATAGCCCTTTTTCTCATATAATACTGATACAGTAGATATTGCAGTTGGCTTTCTCCAGTCCTCTCTCTCTATTTTGTAAGCTTGGAAAGCTTAGTTGTTGCATGGGTTCCTATTGCACTTAACTCTTTCTGTCAACACCTTGTCAAATTAAAACAGATCTTTATGGAGTGCCTTGTGATAATGGGCTCTGCTCAGTGCACATGCTGATGGGTACACTGGATATCCTCTGGTCATGTTACAACACTAATACAAAAAAAACAGCTGAGACTCCTGCAGGTGTTGTGTGACGCACTGCCATTGCAGATTCTGAGGTTAACAGCGCTAGGACCCCCAAATTCAGACGAGCTCTGGCTCTTTCACATAGTGTTCGCAGTGTGTGTGGTTGCCTGTTCACTCCCAGCCTCTGCCCTGTTACACAGGGGCACTAACTGTATTGAATGAATAATGTATTTCTAGCTTTAAAACGTTATCTTAGTAAATCTAGTCCTATTTGTGTGGATGTTGGTGAGAAAACAATCACATGTTACAGGTTGGATGTGCAATTGGACCAGCCAGAGGGCAGAAGAGCTTAGCCAGTGATAAAGCGCTTGCATTATTCCATGCAGCTGTTGTGTCAACGTACAAACTGGACTGTACAGTTATTGTCTGGATTCAGTGCTTGGCTTTCATATGAAATAGTTGCTCTTGGGGTTGAAGGGGTGGAGGGAGATTATGCTCTTGGTTTTATCAAGCTCATTAACTCTAGGAGCCTGGCCCAAAAAGACAGAACTGATTTCCAATGTGACTTTGTGCTGCCATCAGACCAGATATGGTTTTTGTGCTGTTTTTAACCAGCTTGGGATTGTGCCCAGCTTCCAGAGGTAATGGAAGAGATTAACTATTCCACCCTGTTGCTTTATGATAACGGCAGACCGTGCCACACTATTATATCTTGGCAATGTGTCCAGAGATTTGTTTCTCGTATCTTATATATTTAATAAATAGCATTACTGTAAATCCCACATTTTGGAAAAAAACAATGATATACCGTGCTGTTAGCATAGTGTATGTGCAGGTAAACCAACAAAGCATTTAAACTCCAAGCTTTTTACTCTGTCCCAAACTGTTGTTGTCCTTTATAAGCATCACTGACTCTGTATGCACCGCTCTGATGATTCAGGGCACCAGCACATTAGACACACTAATGCTTTTTTGCCTTGGTGGCACACCTACACATTAGGAGAGTGTATCAATCCAGGCAGGCGGTCTTAGTCAAATGTGTCAGTCCGTCCTGCCTCTCTCACTCACCCACACCAGCTCACGCTGCCTCCATCAATTAGCAGTGACGTTTAGCTTCAGGGTGAACGAAAGGGCAGGGATGCAGCATATCTACTAGGTTGTTTGGTTTAAGCATTATGAAAAAGTACCAGGTAGTGGAATACATTAATCTTCTTATTAAACATACCTCTTTTTTGTTAGCCTAATTCCACCGCTGTGAAGATACTTCAGCAAGGCAAAGCGAACGGCTGTCGCAGTATCTCAGGGAACAACTCCTCCACCTATCGGAGTGGCTGCAGGCGCATCGACACCCGCAGGAGAAGCCTCAAGCAGCCCTCCATGACCAGCTCCCTGAACCGGCTCAACAGAAGAGCCCCATCTCCTGAGTCTGAGTGCCAGGCCCCAGAGATCAGCGCTCCAGTTCTCATCGGCTCCAGTAACCCCGCTCTAGTGGCACAGTTCAGTGAGTGGAGCAGGGAGGGATCACCAGGCTTCTCTTCTCAGGTAATTGGGCATGTTTTATTGGGCTGCAGGGGATAGGTAACTTCAGTCCTTGTGTGTTGCAGACAGTCCGCATTTCTCTTCCAACAGGGACTTCTGGAAAATATTCTGGAATGGACTCAGAAGTATAACATTGGAACAAAAGTCTAACATTGTTTGTGGCTCTTGAGGATAGGAGATATCACGTAACAATTCTGCTTAAAGACTATGTATTATGAATAAGCATACAGAGCTCTGTGGAGCAACAGCTGAGGTTTTATTTAGATTGGGGAGGAAGGGGACTTTGTTCTCGACTAAAGTTGGTTCAGCTTTGAACTGTAAAAATGTGTGACTGGAATGTGGAATATTTTGATTAAAACCATTGTTTATTGATGATATTTTACTAATAGTATTGTGGCACCTGGTCGTAACATATCATAAATACAATATCACTGTATAATTTCACACACATCAAGTGGTTTGATCATTTTCCGTTTGGCTACATACAGTACTCTATAGGTGTGCTTTACATTATACTGAAGAAGGAAGGGGTCGAAAAGCAATAACAGCTGCAGATATAATGCACGTGCAGACAGGGAGAGCGAGGTGGGGGGACATATAGGACATAAAGATCACTGCATAATTTAACAGTGTTTCACATAGGCTGTAATATTCAGGTCAAGAAAATTGGAAGCAAAGACCCCCCATCCCCAGGTTTCAAGTGGTGTATCCTTTAGGAGCACAGGAAAAGTTATTTTTCTTTTTAGTTGTGAACCCCCACTCCTTGTTTAAACACCCCCTTTTCTATTGCGAGGTCAGTAAATTCATGATGGAATCTGTTTTCTAAAAAGCAGTTGCTCTAAGTACTGCCACCGTAGTGTTTTCTTTTTTTTCTTTTTCTTAACTGAAGTGGTGTTTGACCACCCCTCGGGATGTTTAACTGCAATTAGAATCGTCATTTTTCTTCCATCCCACTTCAGAAATTCGCTGCGTTAGTCTTTTCAGAAGCAGATCCAGTGGTTGAAAAACGACATCGCCAGAAATGTTAGTTAATAAGCAGCAACAGACAGTGACGCACATAAATAGGTTATCGAACCGAAGATAAATGATCTCTTTTAACATCACAAAATGCGTTACAGACTTACTATCTTGAGCTGCATTTGCTATGCCTTTTGAATTTAGAATTGCAAAGTGGATAATGTCAAAGACAGGATGAGATGTACTGACAGATTTATCCGGCTTTTATTTAGTGTTAGGAAAAAAATTAATGTCCAAATAGAAACCGTCATTAACAACAGCAACCATTCATTAAAAAGAGACGCAGTAATGGATCATTACTATAATCACAAACCAACAAAGCATTGCTACATTCAAGATTGAGTTATAGACAAGCCTACTGTAAATGGCTGCCTATAGGCAAGACAAACACTCCAAAGAGTGGGAGGGGGGTTTGAAATAGGTTTGTGTGTGGGAGGGGAAACACAGATTTAGAAGCCCAGGCAGGTAGTTCATGCAACTGGAGTTGGGAATGGGGCCAGCTTCAAAGGATTACAGTTTGTGCAGGCGTCTCCATTTTGATTCAAAGCCTTTGCAGAAAAGAATCTAATGGCTCTGCATGTTATGTATCACCTGTGCTGAGGCACTGGAGAAAAAAACGTTTTTCACGATGCTTTCCCATAGTTGGCCAAGTGAATCCTCTCAAAGTCAAAAGAATCAGGTTTTAGTAAACCAGAATTACTTATCTGCAGTGCTGCTGAAAAAATAGAAGATTGCGACCTTTTCCAGTGCTGTTTTTTTTTTTTAGTAGACTTCAAGAATAAACCAGCATAGCAGGGTAGGTTTCTTTTGCAAACCATTCTCATGTCTTTTTTTACCTTCTAAAACATCATAGGTGTTCCTGTATAGATCCATGGCTGAGTAGTAATCAATCTTGATATAAATCTAAAAGGAGTCGTCAGGAGAAAGCTCTTGACCTGCCTAGAGGCTAGTTTAAAGAGATTAAAGAGCTGTGTTTCTGTAGTCTGCTGGAGAGGAGACAGGAGCCCCCTAGCATGATGGGCCCATGCAAAACCCAATGCAGCAGACTGTCAAGCCTCTAACCTCACAAGCAGCTCAGGACTAAGAAGCTCAAGCCAGCATTATCACGGGCTGTTAAATACAGAAAAGAATGTCAATTACACTGATAGAGCTGTTAAATGCAATAGAAAAGCAATATTTCATAGCTAAACCATGTTTTAAAGATAGCTTCAGAACTAACAGGTACATGTATTAGTATTTATGTATTTAACACAAAACATGTTAACTGCATTCAAATGTAGCTTTCTACTTGAAATGCATGTTATTTGGAATGTAATTGCATCGCACAGCTCTTGTTTTAATCTGCCAATGTGTGCATTGCCTTTGTTTAGTGAGGTGATATTAGAAGCTTTCTGTCTTACTGTAAATTGCACTGTTCTTTCAATCCAATGCCATGTGTTTTAATAGAGGACTATCACACGGTTGTTGCATGCAACACTCACATTCAAATGTTTAAACTCTACCTATCATATGAGTAGTCTATGCAAATGTAATAAAAACAGACAGCCATGTTTAATTGCAAGGACTGTATGGGAGTATCCTGTGTTATGCTTTCAAATGTTTGATTGCCAGCCGGATCGCTGACAGTGATAAGTTTCCATTTCATGCAGGTTGCCTTTCCCATTATCCCGGACTCCGGATCAGCCGATCAGGGAAGCTAGCTTAAAGATCAGGGATAAACCTCTGCTGTGTGCTGCTGTTAGAGGGTCCTGAGCAGCAATGAGACACCCAATACGTGGCTCACACTGAATGTTTATCTAGCGCAGGCAATACTGATTGAGGTTATGGCCGAGGCTGGGACCTTTTTAATGATTTGTAGTTCATTGACTTTAGAAGTTAATTTGTGAAATAACACTGCAGGGCTGCTCTGTTGACATTGCAGATAAGGAATGTTCTGGATCCCCAGTGAGGACTGGAACTTGGCACTGCTTTTGTCAGTTCTGGTGGGAATGCGGTTGACAATAGTTGAAGCTGTCATGCTTCAGTAAACATAATGTATTGCCAGTGCTGCCGGCCTGCAGCATACCGCTATCTGTTTTCATGGCCAGCTGTCACTTCATTAAACTGCAAACAAAATGATTATACATAATATATTAACGTTCCTCTGAAGTGAGCGCAGCCATGTACACAATACATATTTACACCTTCCCTGCATGCACGTTGTGTATGCTTTTCTATGACGTGCCTGTTTTGATTATCAGGCTCGGAAAAAAATTGTTATCCAGAGTTTGATTGTATAACACTTCACCTTGGTGGATATGGCACAAACCCAGTAGCAGGACTGTTGAAAACACTTATTGTGTCTTTTCTAAACATGTCATTCTCACCCGCTATCAGAAATACGAGTGACACTGGACTTCTACGATTGGTACCTCTGTCAACAGCCCCATTGGCTATACTTAGTTCATGAATAAAGCTGGCAAACTGCATTTAAATAGAGAACATAACTTGTTTTAAGTGGTAGGTTGTTGTCTTGCACCTGGCCTGGATTGAGTAAGTCTGCAATTATTCCTGTCGTCTGTTGTTTGTTATTACTGTTCGAATGCAGGTTAAGACCTGTTGCCACTGAGCGTTTGGCTGCAAGAGAGTTACTAACAATGCCCTTCGTTCTTGGTAGCGTAGCATATTCACCAGGCAGACAAGTGTTCTGCAAACATCATGGCTTAAAATAGATTGAAATGGAAACGCAGGGCTGCCGAAACACACTCTGGATAGTTTCTGACGCAGTATAGCAGTCAGCACACATGTGTACTAATCTAATCTCTGTGGGGCCCTGTTGTCTAGTGCTGCTTGTGTACGCAGTTACTGAAGCAATCGACTGCCTATGAGGGTGGGGCTCTTAGGGGTGTGGGTAAATGATTGAAACTGAAACAGAGTGTTACTGATGTTAACAGCACTACGAGAGAATCAAGAAAGACCTCACCTTCGATCATTCAAAGTTCAGTTTGAATATGATCAAATATGATTTAAAAAAAACAAAACAGAAAGTGCGATACAGCCAGTTGAGAGAAGGATTTTGTGATATGCAGTTGGAACATTTACTCTACGGTAGATGGTTTTGACATTTAAAAAATCCTTTTCACAACCACATTATTAATATCATCACCCGAATGAGCTGTGAACAGGGTTATACAATGTAGTGAGCGTCGCTTTCTGTGCCTAGACTGTGTTGCTGAAATAGTTTTTATTGAGATTGCTTCAGTATGGTGAAATTCCATAGCTACTGATGTTGGAAACCAGAAATGTTTCTGGGAGTGGGAAGGTTCAGAAGTTGGTTATGAAACTGTGGTTGGAGGTAGTTCAGATTTACAGTGAAAGTTTTTCTGATAATTCCTCTGTCTGCTTTTCCCCAACATCTGGCCACAGTATGATATCACAATGTAATATTTTTCTTTTGTAAAACACACAAGTAATGCAATCCCTATTGAGTATGGGACTGAATAGAATGGTCAAGGGAGGACTTCACTGCACTGTTTATAAATACAGCTCCAATGACACGCCTTTATTGTATGTCTAGATACCTGCCACTCCTATGGAGAGAGGAGTAGCCCTCGAACCCTCTCCTTCCCCTGCCGTGGAACCTACAAACTCAAAAACCATGACCAGCGATACAGACAGATCGCTCTCCAGACAAGTGTCTGTCAGCGTGTAAGTAGTCCTGCTTGCTTATTGAAGAGATTTGCATTTAAAATACAGGGAGCAGGAAGTGGTTTGCCAGGGCAGTATTGTAACCGGAAAGAGGTTTATAACCCTGCTGTGCTTCTTCTAAAGCACCATGGCATCTTCACAGAGCAGGGAGGCCTTCAGTTTATCATGTCAAAGACAATACTGTCGTCAGCCCCATTTTCCCTGGAGAGACCAATATAACTACAGACAATTCCTAGTGTTGCTTAGCGGATATTGATCAGAATCTAAGGTGTGCCAAATGCTGGACCATTTCAGGTGCTTTTTTCATTGTAGTTTAAAACTGCTCAGAGGTATTGGGTGTGGCCTTTTTGGACGCATGATTTTCTGCACAACTGTGTATCCAAGATAAACCTGACAACAGAGCTTAATAATAATTATAATGATTAACATCAAAGGCATCCTTATGGTACAGCATAGACTTTGTTTCCGGGGTGACTGAATAAAATGGGTGGTGAATTATTCTACACCACATACAACATAATAATATTTACTTAGGTTTGATTGCTGTGTTTTTCATGGGGTTAAGTTCACTGAACCGGAAATGATGGGTTAGCCACTGGACCCTGCTTGCATTTACGCTAGTAATTACATGGCTAATAATAAAACCAGATAGAAATGCAAATGTGTCAGCCAGACTCTGCAAGCCAGCCTTCACATCGTCTGCTCATTTAAAATATTGAAAAGCTGCTTGACATGCACGGATTATTTCTGACAAGTTTGTCTAAAACATCAGCCAGTTGCTTTCCTAAAATCTCTGGTTATCCTCATGTCGCTTGTTTCTTCGGGGTAGACTGCAGCAATGTACAGAGTTATCTTTTCAATATCCCTTCTCTCTCCCCAATCTACTGATCATGCAAAGGGGCATGTTTTTATTCCTAAAAGGAAACCGTTTCAAAACCAATAACAAACAACTCAGAATGGAAATCCTAGAGATCATGTATAAAAGTTGTCTCTTAACATTTTTTTTTGTTTGTTGTTTGTTGTTGTTTTTTTCCCCCAAGTACAACTGGCTGTAAATGTATCCCAGTATTATCTCCTACCAGGAGGGTGCATGTCTCTGGGGACACACCCTTTATGACAGAAACATTGAAATCACAGAACAACAGCAACCAATCAAAAACCGGGTGTGATTACCCTCCTGTCATTCCTAGTCATAAGGATAAATAGATGCTTTGTTAACTGCTTGTGTCTCACTTTTAGCTGTGCTGCCTTGTATCCATACACACCGCGGCGGGCCGAGGAGCTGGGGCTACAAAAGGGGGAGATGGTTGGTGTTTATGGGAAGTACCAGGAAGGATGGCTGAGGGGCCTGTCACTGCGAACAGGCAAAGTGGGCATCCTGCCAGGCAACTATGTCACCCCAGTGCTCAGGTACAATAAGATTCAATTTTCTATTATTTCTTTTTTATATCTATCTATCTATACTGTACAAGATCATGGGTTTATACGTAATACGTGATTATTAAGAATTTTTAGAACAACCAGACGTTTCTTTTAAGGTGATTTTTGTAATTAAATGATTCATTAAGCTATAACCTACTCAAAGATGGCACAGTTGTTTGCCACCGGGTGGCACAATTAACGTAAAGACAAAAAAGGGTCAGTTATTTCTTAGGTACACGTAATCCATTAGGCTCCAAGTACAATTTGTCCTTCTCGTATCACTGAAGGTAAAATTGTAAATATACCCTACGTGTGTTCTCTGTTTGTTTAATAATGGAACATTAAAAGGGCTGTATGACATTAAGAGGTGTCTCTGCATGATAACAAGGTGAATGCTCATTATGAGTCAATTGCAAGCTGACAAGGCCAGGGAGTTAATCAAACGCTTTGGTCTCCTGACCTCTGCGAAGAAAGATCGCTCTCTTTGTGAGAATTTAAGAGGAACCAGTTTTGACTTCTTTTTGTAGTGTCAAAATGAGGTTTTCATATTTTTGAACAACTTTTAATTTCTTTTTATTTCCCAGTGCAGTACAGAATGGTTACGATGTTGTGGTCAAGAGAAACAAGTTTTACAACTTTGTTCAATTTTTGTAGTGAATGAATGAACCGTGAGTAAGTCTCCGTTCCACAGTCACAGCAGCTCAGTGGGTAATAGATACCAAACAGAAAAGAACAGTGAAAATAATCTGTGTACAGGTTATGAGTAATTCAAATATAAACCTTTCAGTAAACTAACAACAGTAATCTGTGCGTGCTACTGAGATGTCTAGAAATGAGCAAGTGTCGCTGTTATCAGCCTTTACTGTAGCCTGATAATGCTACTCTTTCCAAAACAGAACGTCTGCTACAGTCTCGGAGCGCAAGCCAGCTTTGCTTACTACGAGTCCGACAGGAAGGAGGTCACTGATTGTGAAACCGCAAGCAACAGTCATTCCCCTTGACAGAAATTCTTCAAATGGGACAACAAGGCCAGCCGTGCAGCTACATTCCGTTGCCATGCCAAACCCTGTGACATCGGCGGGCCTGGTGAGAGCAGCAGCCCAGCCAGCCAGCACTGTGGGGAGAGGCACAGGGAGGCGTGTCTTCAGCACGCCACAGAGAGGTAAGAACAGCAGCTGCAAGCTTCAACAAGCACCAGGGAGGGTGGTGCTCAATTAGATAATGTCCTGAGAATGTACCACACACTTGAGAGAACAGAAGTGTTCCTTTTTTGTATGATGTCATACTGTATGCATGCAACAAAGACTTGGCCCAAGTTTAAAATCTGCTTATGACAAAACAATTTACGGAATTCATTGTAGCGCCTTAAAAACAGACTGTAATACAACAGAGGGGGGGAAAAAACAGCTGTAGTCCAGAGAGGAAGTCTGGATGTATGAAAACAGGTATTTTTCCATAAACCAGACATTCAGTTTAAGCAAAAGCCATTACCATAAATTCACACAATATACAAAACAGCTGTATTTATTTTAACCCAAAAATAATGAACTGGTTAACTGGACCCCCCATGCACTAAAGATTTGGGTCATGTGATAAGAGGATGTTAAGAAAAGGTCTTTTCTCTCCTGCTCACTGTATAACACTGTTTCTATTTTCAGTAAAACGTTAAAAATGCCTGTTCAAAAAGTGCTTAAATCACATAAATCAATCATCACTGCTTACATAACATGTGTACATTTATGTGCACAATGTATTTGTAAGCAACCATGGTAAGTATACTATTTGTATACAAAAGGGGTTTTGAAACTGCTCAGGGCTATGTGAAAGCAAAAAAAACCCTGAGCTTTCTCTTCTCTCTTTATCAGGGTCTTCAATTCCGGTTAATGGTACATTCCGCCCCTCTCCCTCTGCTATGGTTCGACCCCAGCAGCCCCACCCTCAACTTTCTACAATTGCACCTGTTGCCACGGTGATAAGACAAAACCACCCTGTAAAAACCACCTTGCGCAGGGATTCTGAAACAACATTACCCTCTACTGGTAGCTCAGCAACATTGAATGCCAGAGATGCTGCTGTAAATGGGACACTTACAAAACAAATAACCCCTCAATCCATACTGGTTAAACCGGATTCCAACAAAAACAGTTCAGAAAAGGTAAGTGATGACCACAAGCATCCTAATGCCATCTCTTAAATACAAACAGCAAGGAACGGAAGCAACAGAACAGTAATGCTATTTTCATCAATGGCTTATTGGGCCATTCAGTTTTGTGTTCGAACCTCTCCTAAAACTGGTGAACATTTTTAAAGGCTGTAAATAAAGCACCAACTTTAAGTTGTAAACCGTAGTCCAACCAAGTCAAATAATTGAGGTACATAGAATTTGCCTTCTAAAGGTTTAATAGTAATAATTTAATGTAATGTAATTTTAAAACATATGAACGCCAAAAGACTTGACAGAGGCAGTAAACAGTTAAAACAATAACAGACATTTGATTTGTTTGCAGCAGGTCAAAACGGTCCGCTTCCAGACTCAGGACTCCCCGCCCCAGCTGAAAAGGAGCAATTCACAGCCATCCGCACAGAGCACCTTAAAAAGACCGGAGCAGACGAGCACTGGGGCCGCCACACAGGAACCAAGTAGCAGCCAGGGGACCACTCTCTACCACACCCGAGCTGGGTCCTGCCCCGTGGGAACAGAGAGCAAAATACCAAGACACAACCAGACAACAGACTCTCTGGATCTCTCCACTCCAGACATGCCTGTCCATATTCAGCAAAGCTCCATCAAAACGCAAGACTTAACAGAGCCACCATCGACTGGAAGGTAATCTCCCTTCCTGCAATATTTTACTGTATGTGCATTTACTTGGCTATGAAGTAAGGTGGTCATCTACAGTATTTATTTTATAAAGCTAGTCATTATAAAAAAGTGAGTGTGTTTACATTAATAAGTTGTGTCTGTTCTGTTTTGACAGGTACAGGGTGTGGATTTCCTGTGCAGCACAAAGAGAAGGAGAGCTGGATCTGAAGGAAGGAGACCTGGTCCTGGTACAGAGGACACGGCAGGACGGCTGGCTCCAGGGAATCCACGAACAGACTGGGAAAACTGGACTTCTCCAGTACAAATTTCTGGAGTTTCTTGAAAAACAGAGCTAGCTGACTGCCATTTTTAGACTTTGTGAAGAAAGGCTGCCAAAAAAGATGTAATATATATTGCTTGTTTCTTTTAAAGGGAAGTTGTGTTGAGTTTGTCAAAGTCTTGACCACAACTCAAAGGTATACTCTGAGAAAAGCTGTGTTCTCATGTGTTTGAAACACAAGTCCTATCGAAGCACTGAATTATTATTGTTTTGTCTTGCTTTAACACGACTGTATTATTAATTTAATTGAAACTGAATGTGTATTGCATATCCTTTTGTCAGATGGTAGACAAGAGCATTTATTCAGATTTGTCCAGTCAAGGTCTCTCTTGTGCTTCACACAAAGGTATGTATGATTGCATCATCATTCCTGATTTACTAGGTCAGTTCTACTCCCATTTCCCAGTGAAGGTACTGTTAGTTGCACTTTAATAATGAAACATTAAGCTTTAAATACATCAAGAAAGTGCCTTGCACATCAATCTGCTATAGGAATCGATCCAGCAGACTGGATCAGTTAACGGTCGTGTCCCTTTTTGATCAGCTTCAAACAAAGGAACGAGGACACATGCTTTGGATAATGCACAACCCTTTAGTCTACTGGTTTGTCCATTGGAGCTGAGATTCTGATTCTGGCACTTATATTAGTGCAGGAAGAAAGGTTCAGATGTTTAAAGTATTTTGTTAGAATCAGAAGTGAGAAAAGTGTTATCTGTGTGTATCAAGGAAGGAGCTTGTTTTTAATTAAATGAATAGGAAGATAAGAAATGAAAGCAAGAATTTCTACTGAAAACAGAATAGATATTGGAAAGTGTTGATAAAAGGAGTCTGTACTATTAATAGAAACTGTTTTTTTTGTTGCAGTTGACAGGTGATGAGTGTGCCAGTTTAAAAGGAAAAACAACAGTAATAGCAAAACATTGTACATAGTGTAAGAACACATGGTTGCGTGACACCTTAATATAGAAGAATAATACAAAATCCTCAATACATATGCAAGCTTATAAAAAAATAAGACATTGTTTAACACCATGCTTGTAAATGGGTACATTCTTTCACTGACACATCTGCCTTTGTAGGCTTACCCAAGAATTCAGCTTGCCGTGTACATACTGTGCTACAGTGGTTGAGTCTCCCAACCACTTACTCCTACACACACATTGTAAATATATCTTGACACCAACACAAAACATACCCTGGCGCTCCGTGTATGCCATGGTATAACTTACTGTAACAAATGAAAGTGAAAAGCTTAATAAAATAGCTCAGCTCTTGAGGGGCCACGATCTTTACAGGTAGGGCACAGGTTCACTGAATGGAAGATGAGATGCTGTCAAATGGCACTTGTGTATCAAATTTAAAAGGCAGCATCTGAATTCGTTCTCTCTATGGTCTCTCATGGTACAAACCTTAAACGTGTACCTCAGATCGTTAGAGTGGCATGATCACGTGTCCCGAGGGCCTGAAGATTGGGATAGGATTTAGCAGTATATTTAGCATATATTTTATAACTTTGTTAAAGAATAATAAAACATCTGTATTTTTGTACATTATCAATAAAGATGCCAAACAGTTTGGAGGTGTTGCTGTTTTCTTTATTCGTTCTACTGGCATATTTATGCACAGACTCAACTGATATTCAGAAAAGGTCAAACAAAAAATCTGATCGAACACACAAGGCAAGATCAGCACATATTCTGTCATTTGATTTGGGTGGGATGTTCAAGCAGAGAACATTTAAGAGCTTTCAATAGCAGTTGATACTTGGAAGATCTGGGATTTAATTCTTGTTTTTAGTTCTCGTACCATCTGACAAACAGCAAAAGGCCAACAGCAGTAAACTGCTGTCCAGTCTTCACAGACGCTTCCCTGAAAAGCAATATTAAAAGAGACGTCTATTGAACCATGCATTAGAGAGCCAGCCACGCAAATCTGAAGTATAAAGACAATATATCCCTCAATATGACTGGGACTCTGTTTGATGAAACTGAATGTTGTTCTGTGATTAAATGAAACATTATTTTAAAAAATATTGACAAAGTCTCCACAGTGATTTAACATACATGTGTAAAAATAAAATTCAGGTTAGTTGATGAATATGGTGTGTTAGTCTCTAGAGTGAATCTGGGGTGGTTTGTAATGAAGTTCCCTCTGAGCACAAAGCAGGACAGAATATGAAATCATACCCGTATTTTGTATTTTTCTCGAATGCCAACACGCAGTGCAAACGTAGATCCAGGGAGCAGCGGCAGACACAAGCACTCCCCATACTGATGAGAGAGGTTCAGTTCTAAACAGGCAGGACACATGGTACCGACAAGACCTAAAAACAAAGACCAAACTTAAAATCATGCCTTGACATTGTACAGTAATGGCTGTAATCTCATGCTACTTTGTTTGATGCCTGCATGTAACTGCGGACTACTTTTGTAAGTCTGCATCTTGGAAATGTATGAATGGCTTGCAATCTATCCAGGATGTTCTTGAAACAAGAGGATTCTTCTCAATGAGATGGTTGTCTGGTTAATTAAAATCTTAGTAATACCAATGCCTGCTATTTGTTTACAGCGATTGGTACAAAGCACAAAAAGAAGTGGCAACTTCTCAATCTATTTCAGTGCCACAGTATCTACTCACTGTATTAGCAAACACATGGGGCTATTCTAAAAATGCAGAGATGTTTACTAAGAGAGCCTCATTTCACACCAACACACTTCAGAAGAGTTGGAAGGAAACCTGACCGTATGTTTTACTAACAGAAAGCAGACACAGCCTATACTATAGGAAAAACAGAGACCAGTGTAAAAACTCACAGACAGTCTTGTCACTGCAGAAGTCAAAGAGGCCCGTACTCCAATCTCCCCCAGTCTGAGTGATGGTGGTCACAGTTGTCGTGGTGACACCAAGACCAGGCTGCGTGACTACAGGTAGTTCTGTCATGTCTTTGTTAACAATTAAAAACCCATTCAGTTTAATTGATAAATAAATAAATAAATAAATAAATAAATAAATACACACAATTCACACAATAGTTATTGTTATTAACCATAATATACATTTAGCAAAGGCATTTCAATTTGACATGCTTTAGTCAATTATGACCAAGTTGAAAATCGCAAACCTCCTTTTTTACAATAGAAGACTTTAACTTACTTTGTTACAACTCCACAGAGGTACAGCAAGTAAGACCACCTAAAAGTTTCAGCGTAGAACAGAAAATGCATAGAAGCCCTAAAAGAAATATACTGATAATGTCCCCTAGAAGGATGTGGTAGAAGAGATAGCAGCTTCCAAGCTGAGCTGGTCCTATATATGGCAGCAGCAGATAACATGTTCTCTTTCTAAAGCTGTCCCAGGAACAATTCAGATCAAAAGGCCTCTTCTGCAATTTATACTAGCTTACCTTCATCAGTTGGCCCCAAATAGCTGGTAATTATTGGAAATTTGGAACATGCAAAACATAGTATATACAATATTATCATGTCAAAACACCTTTTTTTATTTACTAGTTATTTTGTATAAACATAAAAGTGTTATACCAGGCACCAGATATCATCTCCTTTTACGGCACCAACAACGCCTGCCCGAAAAACAAAACAGGATTTCAAATTTGACAAAATAAGCCAATGCTTTAAAACTTTATTATGTTAACTACATTCCAGATGGTACAGTTAATTAGTACAGTGTGAAGAAACGCCATTTCCAAGCATAAACAATGCGTTACATTATAGTTAAGACAGAAAATAGCCAGGGATTGTATTGTATTACTTTTAATAGAACAGGGTAAGCCCTTTTACATGTTTTCATGTTTATATTTTTTAAACAAGGATGTAGTCATTGTAATATTGTGTGTACAGTGGGAACACATATCATACTAGCGTGAGGCACAAGATGTATGACCATACTTTCAGAATCCAAGGACCTGTAAACTTGACGTTTGCCATTAATAAAAAGACACAGGACTTACCTGCCTGTGTTCAGAACACTGAAAACAGGAAGATAAGGGGGAACAGAAATGCACAGGTGTGGATTTTCCATGGAAATGACTCGCACTATGGCTTTTTAACCATCAAAAACAAAAACCTTCAAGTTTCTTCCAAAACCTGAAGATTTCAAGACCTTTTTAGACTCCCTTTCCCCTCAAGATTCTGCCCTTCTGATTTGCGGATTTCTATTGTACGTACCTCTATCATCCATAATCCTAACCATTCACCACCCCCTTTCTCACTGTCACCAGGCCCAAACTGTATACCATTTACCATGATTACTGAACCAGGTAAACTAGAGTGTCTCCAATGTCCACCTTTAGCCCATTATCAGCAATGTGAACCTTCTTGGCATTAAGATCTATGTGGAAGATAGATTTCTCAGAGATGGCCTTCTTTCCTTGCTCTTCTTTCCCAAGTACTGGCACTCTGCGCGGTCCAAGCACCGGGTCCTCATATCGCATCAGCTTCACTCTCTGCAAGTCTGCAACATTGAAAATGAAAACTGTTCTCATACGGTATTGCAGACCTATCAATCTAGAAATGCAGGGGAGCGAGTGTGTACTCAAAGGAAGGGGAATGGCATCTCTGATGGAAAGGGTTTTAAACATGAAGTAAAAAGGATATGTGAAAAAGAAATTATATCATGGGTATGGTCTGTGGCAAGAATGTGGCAGTGAAACAGTTTGTTTATACAGGACAACGTCGGTATTGGAGCTTTAGTGAAATAATTATATAGTCTGTATGGTAGGAAAAACCAATGAAATGTTCATAAAAGGTTAGGGAAAACAAATAGATGAAGTTATTTGCTATATAACACACAGTATATTACTGTGACTTTGCTCAAGTCAATGTTCTCCTCCTCTTCCCCTCCCACCCACCCACCCCCCCACCTTTAATAGCTCTTTCCACTTTCATCAGCCGTCTGATAATGCTGTCCTTGGTATCACCCTGCCGGACGTCAATCTTGGAGGAGAAATACCCATTTGCAGGCTGGGGATTCACCAAGAACACAGAAACACCAGGCTGTCGGATACAAGAGGATACAGGTCACCAACAATGTGTTTTTTCTTCTTCTTTTTGTTATTTTCTGCACGAGAACAAATTTTGAAGAAAATCTCATTTAAGCGTTTTGAATATGTTTCAATTAAAATGTACTTTCTCTAGCATGGCATGGTGTTAACATTTACAACAACTTACATCCACCAACATAGTACCAAGCCTACATACAGTAAATCAGGCTTCAGTACTTTTTCCATGGGACCATGTTGAAATAACTCTGCAGGATTAGGATCGTAAACCACAAAACGATTCAGTTTTAAAGCACAACTTGTGTTTGAAATAAGACAGAATTCATCACAACACAAACATAATCCTGACAATTGGTAGATCTGTGTGTTCTTTTTAGTATATGTTAAATAAAAACAGCAATTGATAATACATGAAAAAAAAAAGTTCTACACAGACTGCTGCTCTTACCTCAGATCTGAACACAGAGTATGGTTTTCCAGGACAGCACTCCTCCTTCACTTTATCATCTGCCTCGGATGCAAAAATCACATCTATCTGGTCCAACTGGAAGAACAGGTCACACTTGTTTGCAATGTAATGCAGTATTTGACATTTGCAATTTAACATATAATATATTCCTAGGTTTCTTTTAAAAATGTGGTTAATAAGAATTTGTGCTGCACAAACCGAGTTTTCGGATTGGCCTCTCTCCATAAATCAGGAGCTGGCTTTGTGTGGAATATTGTTCCACAGCAAGCAATATAATTCCAAGCAGCTGTTTCTTTACTACTTTCACTTTCACTGGTAAAATCAGACCAATCAGCACCAATGACAGTCACCCGATTGTGGAGAGCTCGATACGAATAAATCAGTTTGAGCAGCTCTAATAACAACAACCACCTCCATAATAATGACCAGAACAACAACAATATAGCAACATGTATCAGATCAATACAACAATGTCAATTACCTCGAGTGAGTTTGTCAAATAAACTATGTTCTCCAACAAGACAGCACGTTCATCAAACTCCAGTTCAAGGTCTAAGACCCGAGCTCCGTTCTTCTCCAGGTTTTCCTGCAGAACAAAAAAAAAAAACAGACCCAGCCTTAGTTTTTGCATTTTCTTTTTTTTTTTTTAATTTTCTTTACTATAATCTTTGAAAAAGCACAGAACTTCACCTTAATCATTGCAACAAAAGGCATCAACCTCTTCATGTACTTCTTCAGCTCGGGCAAAGCACTGAGTTCACTGGCAATCACCTTATTCTCTGGAAGCTGTCCGTTGTTTGCCTAAAAGGTAAAAAATATATATATAATAAATCAGTTAAAACATCACCTAACAATTTGCCCTTAGCTATAGTAATTCAAGGACAAACAACACAAAGTTTGAAGAGCTTGATAAAAACTCTTGAAATGAATGGAGGCGTGAAGAGTACTTGCCTTGTAGTGTTTCCGCAGCAGGGTCAGGGTGGTGTGCTGCCAGGGTGGGTAGTTCTTGGCCACATACGTGGTGCAGTGGGATGGTTTCTGCTGTGGTTTATTATCTCCTTTCTGTTTAGTTCACATAACAAAAACGACTTCATTTCACCAAAGCCAAGAAAAAACAATCCTACATTTTCCTTTGTGGTCTCATTGGCAATCATGTCATACTATAGGCATAGCCACCTTGAATACTAGTGTAAATAAAATGCATCTTTAGATTTTGCCATCTTTAAAATATACAGCGAGATAAACACATATCCTTAAAAGTAAGATTGTTTGCTGTAATGTAACTGTACTCTGTTACATTAAAGCTGTCCTAAAGTCACATTTGACTGCTGATTTGTAAAAAAGGACAATATATCCATTGCTGAAAAATTGTAAAACCAGGCTGAAAAGGGTTTAAGCAAGAGTACGATCCAATAGGATTTCACACACTGTTGCAAGTGACCGACAGAGTTTGCCCTTCGTTACCTTTCCCTTGGCAGGAGCCATGTAGCCTTTCAAGCGCAGCCGCAGATCATGGGCAGTTTCCATTAGATACTGAGAGGACCGGATCAGGATCTCATCAACTGGGCCAGAAACAGGCCAGGAGGCTTTCATTAGAGAGCCCGTCTGGGAGGAAGACCAAGCGATATATTACTGTTGGGCTGAAACAGCACTGGCAGTACAGCGCTGGGACACTTCATTATGTTGCTCGTTCCAGAACGATTTGTCAAGCTGATGGTTTTCAAGGACTGCAAAATAAAGCTACCATCTATACTTAAAACCAAAAACATAGAGGTACATAGAAAACCACTGTTAATAATAGGAGGCGGTAAGTTAATGTAAGTAATATATGCACTGCCATGCCCTATTACTCTTACCTTTCCAAGCAGAGACCAGGTGTATTCACACAGGTGAGGGCAGATAGGTGCCAGCAGCAGAGTTTGATTTTCAATAAACTGGAACACTAAGTCCTTATGCATTCCTTCAATAGCAAGTTCACGGTACTTGTCCTTCGCTGCCTACAACATAAAGAACCATTACTATGTGGCAATTAATTACAACATGTGCACGTACATTTGACCGCCATCACAATGGTAACAGTAAAATATACGAATCATTTCATAGTTTCAAAAGGGTTACTGTATATACCCCAAGACTGTTTTGATTGTACCAATACAACTGTGTCTAAATAGTTCATAAACGTGCATGTACATATTAACATTATTTTCTATATCAACTCAATGACATTTACAGGATCCTGCTTAAAATGCTCTTTTGTCAGGATAGCTGGTAACTGAATACATTAGTGTTTGTATACATGTAACTGCTTATCCTGTATAATACTGTACAATTAAAATACATTGGTAAATACAAATTGCATTGAATCCATTAAAGAAAGAAATACCTGAAATTCAAAGAATCCAGCTTTCAGAGCTTCCTTGAACATCATCTTCTCGTAATGCTGATCAGTTTTGATAATGCCGGCATTCATTTCACTGCACAAGGAAAAGTGAAAAGACAAATAAAACAGTAATTCACCTCTGAACCACACAGATAACAAACAAACAAACAAACAAACAAACAAACAGTCTCAACCCGATCCCCAGCCTCCACATGAGACTACAAAAGAGCCCTGTATTCAAATTAATAACAGCATTCCGCACACTTCGCTACCTGGCAAAGACTCTGTCGTTGAAGGTGTTGGCTGGGCCGCTCCTCAGGCTGTCCTGATTGGTGATCATCTCCTTCACCCACTCCACCCAGGTGTAGAGGCGGAGAATGCCAGCGTCGGCCATGGCTTCCACAAAGTTAGCATCCTCCACAGTGTCGCCAGCATCGGCAAGAGCCAGCCGCATTCCTGGATGAAACAAGGGACAGCTGGCACTTAACCTTCACTTGCTGAGGCTGGGTTAAAAAGTCAAAATGAACCACCTAAAGGTATGTTTGACATTTTTCTTTGTCACAGTTAACATCTGTTAAATACTTCAGATTCATAAATAGTTACTGTTTACAGTAACCACTGTAGAGTGCCACTGCTTGACGGAGAAGGTCTACAATGTGTTGATGCTTTTTATTAATCTATCAAAATGTCAGTTCCCACAAATCCCAACTGTGTCCTTTCATCCAAAATATAGTATTTAATGAAATGTAGAAGGCATGTATTGAGGAGCCCCCTCTGTCTGAGAAAATCCAAATAGAACACAGTTAAAATAGCCCATCATTGATAAACCAAACTCGTTGTGAGCTCACAAAACATGCCCAACTAAAACTAGCAAGCAGCACCAATTAAAATGCTCATCATCACAGTGATAATTAACCTCAGCAGAAATGTGTTCTGAATGATACATTTACAAGTTACATTAAGAAACTTACACTTACTAAAATCTCAGACAGAACTCCAACGAGACACGAGCATAACTTACCATCAGCAGAAAACTTGTTGACAGCCTCACTTAAAGTGAGAAAGTTACCAGTAGATTTTGACATCTGGTAAATGCAAAAAGAAAAATCAATAATCTGTAACTGTTCTTTATGAACAGTAACAGATTTCAAAGGCTTCTACATAAGTAATGGCTAAGAAAAGCAACAATATACCTTTTCTGAGTTCAGTAAAAGATGTCCATTGGCTCTTACTGCTACAGGCCACTTTCCACTGCAAGTGAAAGGTGAAACACAACAGTTAATGTGCAATTTAAAATAATAATGAAAAAGGCCTCCACAGTCACCTACAATGTACTATATACACAGTATTATTATTAAGGAGTCATTTAGCAAATGCTATTAGTAAACTATGCATCACAACTGCTGCTGCACTTACAATAGGACTTCGGTTTTACGTCTCATCCGAAGGACGGAGCACAAGGAGGTGTGAAGTAGTTTTAGATAATGATGCTTGCTATTTTTTAGCCCAACAAATTTAAAAAAATGACATCCATTTCATTAATATATTAATATACTAGTAATATAACAGTTAACATGCAGGAGTGTACGTGTGTGCCCATCGTCAGCACTGACACCAACCTGTCCTCGGGCCACATAGCAACATGATTGTAGAGATAGTAGGAGAGGTGGTTGGGTACAAGATCTTTGCCAGAGACTCGAACATCCACGGGATACCAGTACTCAAACTCCTGCCTCAGCTTCTGCAGGCTCTGTTTGGGGATTGTGCTCGTGGGCATGGGAGAATTCTTAGAGAAAATGTAATTCCACACTTCTTTAGTCATCTGCTCTGGTCTGTTTAAAAGAAGGAAAAAAAAAATTATATATATATATAATGCAAACTTGAATTTTCTTATACCAAAGTGAAAATACTCCAATGCCTCAAGATTCTTTCAGTTTAATTTTTTAAACAAATCGTACTTGATTCCTAGTGGAGATGGTGCTTGCCCATTAAGAACACCACCTTGGAGAAGATGAGCCACTGTGTAATAGGCCATATAAATCGTGGAGTCGGAGAGAGACTCGATCAGCCACTGTTCATCCCACGGCAATCGAGTACCTGCAATGGGAAGAATCTACATTTACGTTGCTTGCTATGCGTAGGGAAAAATACAGTGTCAAAGCTGACCTTTTATTACTGGGAAAAGACTTGCAACTGATGTTTTTGTTCATTTCTACAAACAGACCTATACACACACACACACACACACACACACATATATACACACACACACACACACACACACACACACACACACACACACACCTTACCCAAGCCATATGTCCTGGAGCAGGCATGTTCTTGCAGCCACGCCAGTGTAGCTTCAAAATTCTTCCTTGTCTCATCACAGAATCTGGATTGAATGAAAATGATATACTGTATCAATGGCCTGGTGAACTCGCAATCTGATTAGTTAAGAAAATGGTACCTGAAAACACCACAGGGGACAAAAAAAGGAAGCAAAGGGAATTCTCTCCTTAGTTTTAGTGCCGTGTTCAGAACTGAAAACTACACTAATTGGGGGTCACTCACGTTTCTAGAGATTTCAGAGAGTTTGATGCGGCTTCTTTCCAGTTCTTGTCACCATAATCCAAGTACCTGCCAACAAATAAATAGGTCTAATAATCGATTACTGGGATCAACTTGATAACAAATGTAATTATGAATAACTTCCAACTGAAGTCATGCTGCGTTCTGCACTCATTAAACCCCCAACAATAAGAGCAATGACCCTTCTTTTCTCCAATTAAGCTTTTGACTGCCAAAGGCTTAGAGAAGCTGGAATGCTTACCACTGGTCACAGAGAGCCACCACACACTCGTCTGCTGATCTGGACATCACCTGCTTTTCTGGCTCCATGTAGATTAAGGCTTCGTCCTTTAAAGTTTAAGGATTTGGGTAATGTGTATGTATACCATGAAAGACTACACTACCACATTCAAATGATTTGTTCAACTACCTTAAAAGTATTGAATGAAAACCAGTAAATGACTAATTCATAAGCTGGGTATCTAAAGTAAGAATAATAGTGAAGACTTGAATAACAAAAGATACCAGATTCGTCAATGCAAAAGAAAAATCTAAAATCCAAAAGGGAATTATTGAAATGTCCAGTGATGACATCAGTTCACGGGTAACCATTTGATTTAATACAAATCATATGGATCAAGTGAAACAACATATTTACATTATCAACCATCTTCTTTTGAATTGGTTTCTTGACATCTTGAACTTTCTGCCCCTTGTATCCGTCCACCAGCATTATCTGAAGGAAAAAACAAAACAAAACAAAACATTCACCACTAATAATACAAAAACCTGTTTGGGTACAATATTCACAGTAGGGTACTGTAAAATAACTTAACATATAATCTTCAATAAAATGGTAAGCAAATAAAAAGTAATAGAAATGTCAAAAACCATTGTAACTACATTTGGTTCCAGACTGAATCTGTGTTCGATCTGGAGCATTACAAATCTCAGTGCTCTTGAGCAGGTATATGGAAACAAAGCAATAGTGGTATTTAATATAACCCACAACCAAAATGTCTAAAGATGCTCAGGAACGCTTACAAATATCCACATTCACTAGTTAAACTTACTCCTTCATAAAATCCCTTGAGGTAAACCATCTCCTTGGCTTCTGCCAGCTTCTCCCTGTCGTTCTGGCTCTGAATCTTCAGCTCGTCACACACTTGGGGAGCAGACAGATTCCCATAGCCTGGGATTTCAATTATAGGCACCTGGATACATATTAACAGACCCAGGTTAACAGCACATCCATTCATGGGACCACCTCCATTTAAAATACTGTACTTACTATTCAAATAAAACATTATCGTGGTGTATATTCCATGAAGATTTTGCATACAAGACAAAAGGACAAACACAATTTTAAAAAGACAATTCAGGAACACATCTTGTACTAAGCCTGTATGAAATACCATATTATCTAAATGGCAAGAATACAGTGTTTACATTGAATCACACCTAGTTAAACTTACTGGTTCAAAAGGCAGGACCATCTCATCTTTGATCCCATATTTCTCCCTCAATGCCTGCAAAGGAAACCCCCATAAACAACATCAGGAACCCCTACTTGTATCGTCTGTTGTACAAACAAACACTTGCATTGCTTCCCTAAATGTTCATTTTCATAACAGCAGTGTAAGTAAACGTGAATATGTAGAGTCGTTTCGGTTAGTTCCAATATCAATCTCCGATTGGACAGTGCATTGACCAGAATGCAAACAAGCATTTCTTAAAATATATTTCAGAGGAAAAAAAAAAAAGATTTCCAGAAGTAGCAAAGGTCATTTGTAGACATTTTGATGCAGACTGTGTGTGTAATATAAAACTTGGTAAGATTGGCTCATTCTACTACAGCACAGGACACGTTACCTGTTTCTTTTTCAAATCTCGAAGTGCTGCAATATCATCAGGGGCATCAGAGGGAACACTAGTGACCACTCCTGTGCCTAGAAAACAATGGAGTCAGTACAGTCCCACGGAACAAGCACACTCACCTACACCATTATTTAACTGCAAATGCAGTTCTGTGTTTGTTAGGGTTAGGGTTACGCAATGTTTCTCAAAGTCCGCATGTTGTGTTTTCTGGCTGATAGACCCCAGCACTTAAATGAAATTCAAGGCAAGCAACATCTACTGTACCTTTGTCTTCCTTAATCGTGAGCATTGGCAGAGCATAGATGATCTTGTAGGATGTCAGAGGAGCACTTAGTGCACAACCAAGAATATCCTGAAAAGAAGTTTAAAAAATAATTTGATACCACCACATACAACTAATTGAAAATACCCTTTGAAATCATTGGTTAGCTGACATGCAGCAAGATATAACCAGACTTGTTCTACCTCTCCAAACAGCTCCATCACCGAAGGTACCACCCCGTTCTCTTTGGTGAAACCTTGGTAGGACATGTTCCTGGCAGATCTCCGAGTGCTGATGAAAATGTCCCCATTTGCCGTCTCAAAGGCAATGTACTTCATGTCAGGTCTGACCCAGCAGTTTGTTTGTCCAAACATGGTCTCCGGTCTGAGAGTAGCAGCTACCAAAAAAATGGCTGTGCCTTTAAGACCGCTAATCAAAACATAAAATAAATTAAGATTAAAACAGCAATTCTGCAGGTCGCAAGTAAGATGAGTTCAGTGGTTCATAGTGAGCTAATAACACCTAATTATCATCCAACCACTAAAGTACTAAACCAAAAAGTGCCTTTTGTTTAGCAAGGTCACCTTTACTTTGGCGTAATCACCTTGACAAATTAGCGAGGCAAGGCCTATTTCAGCTGTTTATCACAGAACTTAAACAAAAAAAACCCTGACACATTAGTGTACATCAGTACCTCAGCTTTGAAGGAAAGGGTTCAACCATCTTCATTTTAATTAAAGTATATTCCTGAGGACCAACTCCCTGTGAAGGAAAGTAAATTAACAGTTAAAATCCAGGAGAAATATGCAGAACAAGCTGCTTGAGTTAGGAAGGATCTGGGTCTGCTCCTGGAAGATCTTATTGATGTATCTTATCATTGCACTGAGCAAATGGGTGAAGCAAAAAGACAACTCAACCTTTTTATAATTAGGTTATTTACAGACTTCTGCTTACCTCTCCTGTTTGTCTGTCATGGTCCATACAAGGCTGACCATCCTTTGGTGAATAAATTGTATATCTGCAAAAATTAAATACAAGATTTCTCAAAGCACTTCACAAAAACAAAATGGTTTATTATCTTCTATATATCTGGTTTATTATAAACAAAAATGCTAACTTTGAATATTTCAGAAACACAATTAATAATTAGGATGAAATAATAAATGAACATTAAAAACAGTGACAAAGTGCCATTGTTCCAACTTCAATTCCCATGGCACTTCCACGTGGATTACATTAAGAGATATTTTTTACCTCTTTCCAAACTTGATTTTCTTTCTTTCCTTAAGGCTCTCAAACTGCCACCTGACAAAGGAGTCATAAAATGGGTTGACATCAGTTGTAATAAAGGAGCGACGCCAATCCACCTGCAATGAAATCCCATGGATGATTAAAGGGGAAACAAAAAGTATGTGCCTAAGTGGTTAACTCCTCATAGGTCAGTGGTGAATTACCTTGACCCCCATGCTCTTCATGTCTTGAACAGCCAGCGGAGGGAAGTATCCAAGCCAGTATTCAGCCTCAGCAAACTGGACAATCTCCTCATCGGACAGGCCCAAGGACCTCATGATGTCCCACTGAAACTTTGCACCTCCAGACTTTGCAGCAGCTTTACTCTGTAAATATCATTAAACAGATCAGCAATGCCATGCAAGACTCTGCAAAACACTCATACAGGTAGTTTTTAGGAAGATCATTTTACATGCTTACTCTAAGCTCAAAGACCACTGCCAACTGCTAATCTTTTTTTTCTTCTTTCAATGTGAAAGATTGACCCCCCCCTCCCTCCACAGTAATTGGTGGTTATGGCAGGGGCACAGTTAAGATGCATTTTACCTGATGTATATATTTATAAATCATAGTGCTGGGGTACATTTTAAATATTAACCTCTACTCAGGTGTCTTGGTGAGATATGCCATACCTTCTTGCCTTTTGCTTTGTCCTTGATGACAATTTCCTCTGCCTCTTTCTTAACTGGAGTCTCCTCCTCCTCCTCTTCATCTGGGAACTGTGGTGGGCAGCCGTAAAGTTCCAACTCTCTCTTCAACTTGTCAGCACAAGCCTGAAGAATAATTGCAGGAAGCAATTATTACCATAATACTGGCGACACCTACATAAAGTCTTTGGATAATACAATAATAAAGCCATTGGAACCAGCAGGAGAAAATAAACAACTCACTTTGATGGGCATCCCAGTACAATGCAATCCGAAGGGAAAGAGACAATGCTTTCCTTTCAAGCGCTGGTATCCCACTGCAAACTACAGAAAGAGAAATGTCAGTGCTAAAACATGACCAAACACATTTCAACTGTAGACATGCCTTCAAGTCCTGCATATTTAAACAGAGAAATGTATGCAGTGTGTGGCTGAAATCAGAGTGACTGGGGTTCTGTACCAAATATACTGCTCAGGTGTCTTTCAAGCACATTAAACTTCACATAAAAGCAATATGCCTTCAGTTTAAGGCACTCCTGACTCTAACATATGTACTTGCATTGACGGCTTCAGTATTTAGATCCAATGAATGACAGGGTTAAGCACGCTGGTCAGTGAATTCTAAAATGTACCTTTTAATAACTATTAACTACTTACCTCACACTTGGAAAGTGAGAACGTATGCCCAAGATGCAAACGTCCATTCATGTACGGATAAGGAAATGTGACAAAGTACTTGTTCTTACTGTGAAGAGACAGGAAGGATCAGGCATTTTAGATTAACTGATGAGAGACATATACTTTAGAGGTCTGACTGAGCAGTGTGTGATATGTTTAGATGTTCAGCTCAGGGTACAAAATCAGGACCTCTATTCAAGCAGTTTCCTAGAGGCCCGATCTTAAGACAGGAACCTATTGTGTGCATGGCTATCATTGCGGATATGGGCTGCCTATAACAAATGCTTTAGCCACTTTTTACAACTGTGCAGAACCTTAAGTAGTTTCAAGTTGTCAGTCTCCACAGACAGCCGCGGAGATGCGCATCGCTAGTTATTACACTTTTCAGTAACTCACCTTTCTCCTCCGCTGGCTGCATCAGCTTCAAACACTTTCTCCTCATCCCATTTCTGCTGGACTTCCTTCTCAATCTTTTTTATGAAGTCGACTTTTGCTGTTCCTTTGCGCTCCTAAAGTGGCAAAAAAAGACAAACCTTACAATAAGAAACAAATATGCATAATATCTTTTGAAGGTAAAATACTAAAGTTTGAAATATGAGTTTTGCATTTATGCATGCTGGTACTGGGGCGGAAGCGAAAAATAAATATTTTGTTTGACGTTTACTTCTGACATCGGCACGGTACAAATGGAAAGAAGACGTCAGTGTGCACCACGCCACATATCCGAGTAATCTTAAGATTTATCTCACGATGTACGGTACGTTGACTCAGTCTTATTTTTCCATGTGTGCAAGACAACAGACTGCCAGCAATATAGTCGTACAGACATTGTCAGCAGTACACAGCCATGCATTGCTGGCGAGTTGCACACGTGCATGCGGTGTTGTCTAAAACTTGTAATTAAATAAACCAAAATTAATAAGATACAAGTATGACATAAACTCACCGTCATGTTAAACAGGTTTCCAGTTAACGTTTTCAAAGTTCAGAGATCTAACAATAAACGACAGAAATTATACGATATTAACGCCACCTCCTTTCAGACGTCACTTCCCGGTGACGACACCGGTTCAGAGGAGGAATGAGACCCAACTCATGTACTACATACTGGGAGTTGTAGTTTATACCCCGACCCTGTCCATCTACAAGCATCAAATGGTGCACAGAAAGTCTCCAAAAGTCTTACAGAATCGTAAAGCATTTGTACCTAGTGTTTTGCATTTACAGTGAATTGCTGACAGTATTGCTTTTGTGACCTAAGACGAAGTCTTAGGGGGAAAAAAACTTCAAAACCCAGAGTGCAAAGGGACACTAAACCTAAAGTGATCAAATGTGATATGCATAACATGTCGTGGCAAAGGCTTACATCAGCCAAATGAACTGAGCTCCGCCATCAAATGAAAACGAACAGTGATGTCAAACCGTGTCAGAAACGTCAGAAACTAACCAGAAAGGATCATATATAAAACACATTGAAAACGATTGCGCGGGGTGGGATGAATATAGCACTTGCACCAACCGTGCCTCCAAATCGCATAAATATTTCACCTAACTCCTCACCCCAATCCCTAAAGCTAAGCAAACCTGTTGCCTATACTAATATAAGACATCCATTGCATAGTTTTTAAGAAATTCACATCGTCAATGACAGCGTCTATGGCGGGGTTATATAACACCACCCCTGATTCAGCCTGTCCAGTTTTAATATCTTCAGGAAGCTGCCTGCAGTGCATTAAGCGGGACAGGGCAGTCCAGACTGAGATGAAGCACCCTACCCGATCCTCCCTTAGCTTTTGACAGTTGTGTAACATCAAAGTTAAGAGAAGACACTTTTACAAATGTACTCAATCAGGCTTTGTGTCCTGTTCAAAAGAAAGTCCATGTGTTTAATATGTTCGGAAGCTGTATTAGTTTGGGTTACACTTTAATCCTGTCTGTTTACCGCACTAAGCCTTTCTATACAGACTACCTAACCTAAATTAACATTCAGTAGTCCACGATTAGTGCTGGGGTCTGTGAAACCACATGTTAGAGTTCTATTTATTTATTTATTTATAATAATTCTAGACGATACCTAATTTACATATGGTCAGTTTTTTCGTTAAACAGATTACATGGTGCATACATAATAACTGCAAATGGAATGGGAAAATAACAGTTTTTAAAGTTTCCAAATTATATAAAATCCCTGAAACTGACAAAAGAAACAATCATATTGAAAAAAAAAAAAACATGTATAGTGTTTTTTTGTTTTAGTCGGTTATTTAAAAAAAAATGCTACTTTCTGTCTATCTTGTTTATTACGTTACTGTATTATGCTGGAGGCGAACAACAAACAAACACACAGGTGCTACAGTTGTAATTCAAACAACATAATGTCTAAAGCAGGACTTCAATTTGATCACTTCTAAAAGCAATGGGAAAAATCCCTGCACCATTATAATATACACTGTGCTGTAATCGAGTGATTTTTAATTCAAAAGTACCGTCAACCTTATGATCTGTTGCGATCGACATCTCCCGCCTACTTTGTATGTGATTGGATTACTTTAAGCCCCGTTCAGGATCCCAGTTTTGATTGGTTTGTCAGCCTGCCAATCAAACGGAAACCGCTCATGAACGTAAAGCAGTTTGTCAGACCTGCAAGTTGCTATTAGGCCTAAAGCTGCGACTACAATTGATTAAATTTGACGATGAAAGTGGGATTAGAACATTATATTCTTTATTTATAGTTGGCATTTGAAAATACGTTTAAAGAAAATGATAATAGAGGACGTGGAAGCTCTGAAATCGTGGTTGTCGAAACTACTGCAGCCCATGTAAGTATATTAACATTTACGAAATGACAACAATTGTCGATGTGGCCATGAAGTATTTACAGATTTCCAACTATGACGTTTTCTCTATGTAATGCTGAAACTAGACATACTGTGGTGAGTTTAGAAAATAATGGTTTGTTTGACTGGTAGAAAAATGTGATTAAATTGGTGTTACAGTACGGGACGTGTACACACTGTACTGCTACGCACTGTGTCTGGTGCAGAGACGCTAGGCCAGTGATTAATGCAAGTTGATTTAGTTTCGGAGTGTTTGAGGTGCAGACACTTCAGGTTGGTTTTTATTCCTGTGTTTCACTGGACTCTGTTGCTGTGCACACACACACACACACACACACACACACACACACACACACACACACACACACACACACACACACACACACACACACACACACAGAGTAATTAAATAAGTGAAATTGTGCAGGTTTGCTAGGCCAATTTGGTATATTCTTTGCGGTTTACGAATAAAATACGTATGCTTTATTATTTTAAGTTTTTTTTTTGTACGTATAGGGTACTTTTCATAAATGTGTTTTGTACTTCATCGTCACTGCAGGTTGGTCACTGTCATTTACACATTGCAGTGAGTATACATATTAGCCAGTATTAATACTTCTAAATAGGCAAAATACCTATTGCTTTAATTTTGGGATTTAGTTTGTTCAATATCTGCTCTTTGGTTAAGCGCTGTATTATTATGATGATGATGATGTACCGGTATATATTTGGTCCAAACGATTCATAACAGTCCACACAATAGTAATACAATACTAAGTGTTCATCTGGAATGCTGCGTGATATGGGGTCGGTAGTGACTGGAAAATATACTAACGATACCGCTCTTATTAACAGTATAGTAAAGTACTATGGACAGGACTGACACCACGTGATTAAATGTCAGTTGCTACAGTTATGTGCCATGGAAATGTAGCCCTGCAAGAACGAATTATTGTTGTTATTCCTCATGCAGTACTTTTAATATAAGTTTCATGGTTACAGAATGATGTTTTATATATATATATATATATATATATATATTGTGCATGTCGTTTTTAACTTAAATGTTTTGCAACATTGGTAAAAAATGTTGTTATTGAACTACAGTGAGTTAATGTTAATGCCGTGAAGGACATGGAATCCTTTTTAACAAACTAAAATATTAGAATTATTAATAATAATAACATTGTTTATGTTTTTTAATTAAATATGTTTTGGCACAACAGCCTGTTCAGCAGCTTGTATAGATTGTCGTGACCTATATATTGATTTTGTGATGAAATTATTATTTATTGTTATTAATGTCCCAGTGATGTGATGCCTCCTGTTCATGTTAGACCAAACCTATGCATGTCATTAAACATGTTTATTAATTTAAAAGGAGAGTTGCATTGCTCTACTGCAGGGGTACTAATACTCCAACCCTGGTCCTGGAGAGCCACAAATCCTCAGGTTTTATAGGTGTCCATTCTGTGTCATCAGTGGCTAAAGATCTGGAACACCTGTTAATCTAGACTAATTAAGACAGTTATTGGTGCAATTTAACTGAGCGCTCGGTTGAAACGAAACCCAGAAGACCCAGTAGCTGTCCAGGACCAGGGTTGGAGCCCCCGCTACTGATTCTGTGTGAGATATGTGAAAGAAAACATTTCCTTTACAGATGTGATGCAGACCCTTCGGCTTTGGCAAACTATGTTGTAGCCTTAGTAAAGAAAGACAAACCTGCAAAGGACTTGAAGGCACTTTGTGCTGATCAGTTGGATGTCTTTTTACAAAAAGGTAAATACTGGAAATCAAATTTAGCACCATGCTTTTCATCAGTGTTTGTTGGGGCTTACCTGCGTGTTTTTTTTTTAAATATATAAATAAATATACTCATGCATTGAACGTTCCCTGCAGCCAGTGATTCATAAACAGAACAGACTATAGATATATATAGAAATCTTGGGACATCACTAGCTGTCGCAGCAGTAATTGCAGTTTTGAGAATAACATTCCCAGTAGTCAAAAATAACTTGTTCTCAAGTGGAAGAAGTGTTTGCGGAATGTAATTTAATCAAATTATTGTTAGTAAGATTTATTGAATTTCCCCATGCCTCAAGGAACTGAACTGCAGTTTATTTTACAGTAATTTCATTTACAGATACCCAAGTGGTGTCGGGGGGGTTAATAGGTTTAATTCTCTCCTTTTTCAAACATTTCCTTTCTTTATTTTTAACGTACACTTCAGTGTCTGTTTGCCCGATTGGGTAGTCCACTGTGAGTACTGGGTGGGTGACTATACATGTCTATTGTATAATATTACTTACTTGCTTAGCTGCTGTTAATCGTATTCAAATGATCTAATTTCAGAAACAACTGGCTTTGTGGATAAACTTTTTGAAGGTTTAACTACAAAAAACTATTTGGGAAATCAAGATCAACTCGCAAAGGAGGCTGCAAAAGTGGAAATGAAAACAGGAGGTCAAAAAATGGAAGAAAATAAAGAAGTGGTAAGTTGAGCATGGAAAAAAAGTGAATTTAAGGCCCCATTAAAATGGAGTTTGTATTTCGTGTGGTAAAATACCCCATTAAACAAAATATTGTATTTCTTTAGACTGTAAATTTGGAGGAAGAGAGGGATGGGAGAAGAAAGAAAAGTCCTTTGAGAAACCGTCCTGATCCAAATGAAATGCGGTAAGCTTCATCTCTGATATATCATTTCTTTATCTAGAAAGAGCGTTCCCATTGTTGCCGATGGTATTTGGTTGAAGAATATGGAACATGCTGTTTTTCCTGAAAATATACAGGGAATTCTCATTAAAACGAACTCGGATTAGACAAATATTCTGATGCTATGAATTTTCTACATTGTCCCGGACAAATTTAGCCGTCACTCATTATCAATTACTATTTTTAATATTAATTCACAGCACAAATTTCCTGTTATTATTTTGGAGCCCCTCCAGGAAAGAGAAATTTGAATAAAACAAATTGCGCTAGTTCAAACAGTTGATGCAAAAGATATTGGGAAATGTTTTAACTTGCATACAGGTTAGCGCCTCGATTCTGTATTTTAGTGCTGTTTTGGGACTACTGATCCTGTGATGCATTTCAAGTTGCTAAAGAGCTCACGCATCAAGGCTATTTCCGTGAGGCAGCGCAAAAATGTGCACTATCCTTGCAGACAAAAGTGGAGGTGATGAAAGGGTTGGATAATGCACCACTGTACAAGAAATGTTGCTGCAGATTTCAACATTCACACAAACACTGTCAGCCATTCTGAAAACTAGAGTGAACTAGTAAGGCTATAAACAGCAAACTGGATGCAAGTTGTCGCCGTTTCCGATTTGCTCTAACTGATGCTGAGGACGCCTTGCTTTCGTGGTTTAAAAATGCCAGTGATCAAAATGGGACATGCAGGTTTCAAGTGCTGTTCATTTGCAATGTACACTTTTTAAATATTTGAAAATACAACTGTATTTTCAATAAAAGGCACAGCACTTTCAAATTTATAATACTTTTTACTGTTCTGTAATTGAAATTTGATTTCAGTGTTCTTGTGACTTCAATAAAAAAAAACTGGCAGTATGCATTTGGCTTGGACTCCTGATAATATTGTTTTGCTGGTCCTTTGAAATTCATATTGACGAGAATTGACTGTATTTAGGAATCGTGATGACAAGAGAAGGGATGATCGCAAGCGAAGAGATTGTGACCGGCATAACAAGAACAGCGACCCGTACAGAGAGCGATATGATAGGCGCAGGGGAACCAGCAGGGGGCGAAGCTTCAGCAGGAGTAGGAGTCGAAGTGGCAGCAGAGGGAAGAGTGGAGACAGAGATCACAGCCGCGCAAAAGGTGAGTTACTGTACTGTAACAAGCACTGGTACCTCCCTAAATTATTTAGCAAACATTTCGACTAGAAGACTTTCTGTTTTTGATGGATCCATTTGACCTTGGTAGCCTGAAATTAGAAAATCAGTTGTTTTTAATGCTGCACCCTGTACTTATGGAAAAGTAACTTATTAATCTATTTTTAAAAAGTTTAAACAGGTGTAGTTCAATAGAGGTGCTTTCCATGCTGGAAAAATGTGTTATTTTTGCCGTCTCTACCTGTTAATGTGTCAGAATTGAGTAAAACAGATTAATATAATATCCTTGCTGATACAACTTATTTGATATCCTGCCCTTAAGCAGTGTTATAATGTATGCTGTCTTGCAGTATTTACTGCAGTAAATTCACTCTAAATAAGATCACATCACAAAACATTGCAGCTCTTATGTCTAACACTTTAATTCTGCTGCTTTGTGGTCTACGGAAGCAGTGTGTGAGGAGGAGGAGGAGGTGGCATTGTGATTGTCACATTGTGTGTAAAATGCAACATCCTCTTGTCTTCAGTAGATCACAGGTTAAAGTTTGAGGCGGAGAGGAATGAGCTGGAGGGTTATGTCCCAGTGTCTATGCCAACCTCGATCTCCGGGCAGCAACAGCAGCAGCAGCAGCAGCCTCAACAACAACAGCAGCAGCAGCCGCCTCAACAGCAGCAGCAGCAGCACCAGCAGCAGCACCAGCAGCAGCCTCAACAGCAGCAGCAGCAGCAGCAGCAGCAGCAGTATTCCTGTGGGGGCCAAGCTATCCCCAGCACCGTTGCTGTGGTAGCACCTGCTCACCTCCCAGACAGCACCACAGAGAGCTGGTCTAACTACTACTCTAAACGCAACGAAGGCAAGCCATTCAGCAGGAGCGCCGCTCAGAAACGCCGCTGCAGAGACTACGACGGTGAGGATAATAAGCTGTAATCCCTACAATGTTGATATGTTGTATTAGACCTATACGAGTTCAAAAAGCTTGAAGGATTTTTAATGGAATGTAATGCTAACTCTACTAATTAATAGTGTAAAATGTTGTATAGTCACAGATCTTTTTTTTTTTTCTTTCTCCAAATTACATTGTGGATTTGGAGGAGGATGTAACAAGTGTTTGAAATTGTATTCCAGAAAATATGGACTTTTATACTATATCTCACACTGACACAGAATTGTCTAAAGAGTGTTTTGGGGGGAAAAAACAGTTAACTTGGGGAAGGTACTATGCTATATTATAAGACTCTACAATATATTTTAGAGAATTGGAAGCTAGTATTATAGTTTATCTTTTCATATAACAATATGGAAATGTATATTTGCTACCAGTATTCATTCCAAAATCAATTCATTTTTTGTTGTGTACCATAATGGAGTAATCCTTTCTGAAAAACAGCCCTTTGTCACACTACTGATCCCTGTTGGATGCATTCTCATAGGACAGCATCCACTGCCGTCTATTTACCTCATTTACACTGGTATTTATAGCGTCTAGCTCTTAGGCAAACAAGCTCTCCAGCTGCATATCAGACTAGAGCAGGTTGCTTTATTGAGAGTAGAGTACAAACAGTGTTCTCCAAATACACTGCTTGAACTGGCAGCAAATGCATTTTGTTTTAGATTAAGAGTTTGCATAATTATACCTGTTCTTGAATAGGTGCTTTCATGTGAACTATTCTTTGCTCGTTGCGTAGTAGAATAACTAGTTGGGGAATTCCAGCATTAACCAGTTTTAATGTATGTTACTGTTATACTCCTGTGTTTATCAACCTTTAAAAAGAGACATTATAACTCTATTGTGTTTTGTTTTTCCCCAGAGAGAGGTTTTTGTGTGCGTGGTGACCTGTGCCCCTTTGACCATGGCAATGACCCTTTAATAGTGGATGATGTCACGTTGCCAACCATGATTCCTTTCCCACCACCTCCTGGGCTTCCTCCCCCTGGTCTTCCAATGCCCCCGATGCCAGGGATGCCCCCTAACCTCCGGTTACCCATTCCTCCACATGGGCAGCCTCCACCCCCAGGCATCTTCCCAATGCCAGGTTTGTACCCTTTGTCTTTGCTGCTGTGTGTGAGTTACAGAATATCCAGTATATTAAGCACAGAGTAATTCCTTTACTACATAGAGCACTAAAAATTATGCTTCATTCTAGTCAGCTGCTGTGTCATGACAATTCATTCTAGTCAACTGCTTAAACATGAGTCATTCATTTTAGTAGCCACTTGTTGTTTCATCTAAAAATAAAGTCATGCAGTAAATTAGTTGATAACAAAAAGGATCAAATAGTTCTTTAAGCTTTAGCTGTAGACTGATTTGTTCAAGTTATATTGATGAAATATTACTGAGAAAGATGGCCCAGCAAAAATACAGAAGGGTCTGGCTTCCAACTGGAAAGGCTGTGGCAAAGCTGGGATTGAAACTCAGAATCACCTGGTTCTTTGTCTTGTGAGCATCCACTCGACCAAACCCTCTGTGCATTATACAGTGTTCCCCCTTTTTATAAGGCGGCCCTTATACTGCAGAACAGGTTATTAGGCGGTACGGTCATGGCTCCCATTTGCCCCATAATGCCATTACACCAACACTAATATTGTTGTTTATAAGGCAGAACACAAATAGCACAGTCTCTTAACTATGGGTGCTGAGTACAGTGGTATAAAAGGGGGAGCACTTTTATACCACATGGTTAGTTTATTGTCGAGGAAAAGCATATGTTTTCTCTTGCCATCTAGATCCTTAATCCAGTATTATCAGGTACAGTAATCCATGTTCAATGCTAGCTATTGAGTCAAACATGTACATCTGTAGAAAGTCACAGTATTTTGTTGTGTGTGTTCCCTTGTAAGGGTGAAAGGTGCAAAATGATTTTGCAGTTTTTAGAATATTTTTTCATGGTATCTTTATAGGACCACCTTTAATCCCAACAAGTGCAATAAATAATCGTGAACACTCTGGAACGAGTTCAGTTTCTACTCTTGCACCAACAGGAGTAGGACCAGCTCCTCCTCTTCCTCCTCGTCCTTCTATACCTCCACACCCACAGTATACATTAGCAGAATGTAAGCATATATATGTTAATTGCTGTTGCCTGGGTGTTTTTATAGAATTGGAATCTCTTATAGTACCAAACTTGCACCTGTAGATGTCCTATAAAATGACGGGGAAGCTACGAAATACAAACCAGTTTATTTCCTGAGTAAAACAACATTTAAAGTACTGTTTTTATCTTATTTCAGCTTTTTGTTTTTGTAGGAATATATATATGTGTGTGTGTGTGGGGGGGGGGGGGGGTATAATTAACATTTTGCTTTATTAAACAGCTTTGTTTTGGTCTTTTTTCCAGATAACTATGATCCTGAAGCTTATAACCCGGAGGCACCTGGTATCACAGCCTCGGGTAGACCTCAGTACAGACAGTTTATCCCCAGAATACAGACCCAGAGGTCCAATCTTATTGGACTCACCTCCAGTGATATGGACGTACCAAGTTCAAGAGGTAATAGCTGCTGTTTTATGATTTTTTTTATTTATTTAGTTATTTATTTTTTCCCCCTATTGAACCTGTACCTGCACATTTGTTAAACAGGTTAATTTGAAGATGAACATTTTTCATTTAAGTATATAAATGTGTTACATATGAAAAATCTTTGCCATAGACTTCTTGGAAACACTTAGTGTTATGTGTCCTTGCGGATTAATTTGTTAATGTTTTATCCTCTTTTTAGCTGCCAATATAGTTATCCAGACTGAACCATCCGCCTCGGCCTTGACGAATAATAATTTATCAAGATTCAGTAGTGATCAAGACAACAGGAAGAGGCCACTGGCTGTCACTGACGCACCTCCAACTAAGAAATCCTGGCTGGAAAAGTAAGGGCAGTGTTTCTTAAATGTCTTGTTAGATAGGTGTGTGGATTGTGGGGTTAATCTTGTGCAGATAGGAATTATCTGCAGCAGTTACTATCTCCATAGAAGTTCCACATCCCAGACAAAAGGAAGATCAAGGAATGGTCTGTAGTCATTTTTTAACTTATAAGGTGAACTTTTCAAGTTTATTGTACAGTTTATTTTAAAGAAAATGTCCAACTATCCCACACAATCTGCTCCTATGAATACATTGTTGTTGTTAGTTTATAATATGTACTAACGCTTATGCAGGTATTTTAACATTTTATTGAATTTGATTTATTAAGGCAAAATTTCAACAACCAGCATAAACCTGGCTTTCAAAAGAAAAATCATTACGCCTACGCCAACACCAAGCTTGAAGTTCGCAAAATCCCCAGGGATATCAACAATATTGCCAAACTGAATGAGCATTTCAGCAAATTTGGTACTATTGTCAACATTCAGGTAAGACTTCCATAACATTCCAAAGGGTTTCATTTCATGTGCTAAAAAAAACAAGTAATATTTGTTTTTATTTTTACTGGTCTATTTGTTCTCAGAAATAATAATCTCACAACAGTACTGGGCACAGATGAGTCTTTTAAAAAGTATGCTTAATTATTACCGATTTGGAAGTCCTTGCTGGAAGAGGTGTCTGTTAGCGCATCATATGTTTTACAGAAAACCACTGTTCAGGATATATGAAGTGCAGACTATTTTTTGCCTGTGAGCGCTGCCGATGCATTCATTCGCTCTCTTGATAGTAATTTGGCTTTTCATTTTCAGGTTGTCTTCGGAGGGGATCCAGAAGCTGCTCTTATACAGTATACTGTGAATGAGGAAGCCAGGAGGGCTATCTCCAGCACGGAGGCTGTCTTAAATAACAGGTTTATCAGAGTGTACTGGCATAGGGAGAATAATGAGCAGCAGCAGCAGCAGACACCCTCTCAGGCCGCTTCAGTAGTACCTCAGCATGCCAACGTTCATAAGGTAAGCTTTTCATTTAGTGTACTCGATATAAAATGTGCTGCTTGTCGTGGCCTTGGGGAAGATGTAATGAGAACCTGTCATTGCACGTGAGATGAGCTGTGTTCTCACACAAAAGGCTTGTGAATGGTCCTGCTGCACCCCCTGGTTTCTGTGCTTCAGGCTTGTTTACAGTAGCTCTATCCATTATGGCCTGTGCATACTTTTGTTTATTTTTATTTTTTTATTTTGTTAATATATGCTGGTTTTGGTGTATGTTTTATGTGTTGTATCTCTCAAGAAAAGAAAAAAAAAAGAAAAAAATCATCTCTCTTCTAACAATATATAGTTTTCTATATATTAATAAATATAATGTGGAGTTCATATATAGAAATATTAATGAATGTACTGTAATCTGTGTTGAAAATGCACATGTCTTGGGATGCAGTGGTTTGGACTTCATTACAAAGGACTAGGACTTCATTAATGTTTCTGTTGTGTTTTAATGTTTTCCAACAGGAGGGTGTTTTGTTTTAGATATTTCTTTTTTACCTTCAGAAATGACATACAGATTTCTTTAATCTTTTTTTTAAGGTAATGAACAAGCTGCTGAACCCTGGGTCATACTCTCTCAATAAGATGAAAACTCGACCTGGAGCAATGGCTGTAAATAAAGCTGATCCATTACATACAGGTTTCATCCAGACAAGTGCTTCAGCAGAGGTTTCACAGGTAATAGCAATATGCTTTTCAACGGTCACAAAAATGAAAACTTTAAACCAGTTTGTTTGTCTGCTAATCCCATAGCTTTGCCGATCAACCAAGTATTTGAAATTTTTTTTGTTGTAAAAAGTAGCAATAGTGTTTTTTGATATGAACGGTGACATATTTAAGTGTAGTTTATTCTCTCAAGAAACTACAGACACGGCTATCGTCTTGTATGGTGTATATGTATATTTGATATCAGTAAAATCCCTCATGAACTTATCTATATTGGATGTGACAACCACAGTGTTAGAGCTTGTAGTTTTTTCTACATTGAACTAGACTGTTTTCTGTTATACTGTTTCCCAAGGATTAGCAAACAGAATTGAGAAAAATTGGGAAATGTGTTATAATGTTTGCCTTGCACAAAGGGTTTTGCTTGAATATAGTTCAGTGCATAAAGTGATCCGTGTCTAGTCCTTGGATGCATGCATGATTTAACTATAATATAAAAGTGTCCACTTTAATAATGAACCATTCTTTCATCAGATGCATGTGACAAGGAAGGGTACGTAGAGACTGGGTTTCAGATTAGGAACACTATAGATAGACATTATAATTTCCAACATACATTCACTGCAGATTAACTATTGATTCCTCATATGTGTCATTAGCTGTATTGTGTAATAAAGCTTGTGTTAATTATTCAGTAATACATGCAGGCCTTTAATGGTTTTTACACTTTTATTTTTCTAGGGTTTGAATACCTCTGCAAGTCACCTGAAGGCAGTCTATAGCTCCTCAGTCATGAAGATGACTTCAAAGCCAATGGCAAAATCAACCAAAGCACTTGAAGCACACGAGGCAATGAAGAAAAAGCAGGTACATGTCTACAGCCTTTGGGAACTGGTTCTTCTTATTTAAAATGTTTTACACTGGAGTAGCCTCTTGATTTGAACAGCTTGTTACCAAGGAGGACAAGCTACCAAAATAGTTACACAACCATTACACTTCATAAAAGCATACTATCTACATACAGTTCCAGTTCTATTTGTTAAAAATAAATGACATGACAGGACATCATTCAAGGTGTCGAACGGCATGCTGTAAAAGAGTGAAAACCCAAATGAATATTTGATCTTGATGGCTGAATAGTAATATGATGTCTTTGTAAATAGTGTTGTTTATCTTGGGCTTTCCTAGGAGCCTAACTTTGAATCAATAACGTCTGTTTTTTCTAACTTCAGGAGACACTAAAATTGCAACAAGACATGAGGAAAAAGAAGCAAGAAATGTTGGAGAAACAAATTGAATGCCAAAAGGTAAGAGCTTCTATTATATTTATATATATATATATATATATATATATATATATATATATATATATATATATATATATATATGCAAGCTATATAGCCATTGACATTTATGAAAGTATTTTTCCTTATTGTATTGTAGGTGTTAATCAACAGACTTGAAAAAAATAAGAATATGAAGCCAGAGGAGAGAGCGAACATCATGAAAACCTTCAAAGAGCTTACGGATAAGATTTCACAACTGAAGGATGAAATAAAACCAAACTCCAGTACTCCTGTGAAGTCCACTCAGCCCAAGACGAAAATAGATGTAAGTGATGAAAATGTTTTACAGGTTGGGGACAAGAAATGTTGGTGGCATATGACAGAAATACGGAAAACTCACTTTTGTCTTTATCCAATATTTTGTTTTGCGGCATAATGAATATATCCACAGTGCATTTTTAATGTTAATGATTTCTGTATTTCTTTCTCCATCCCCCCCCCCCCACCCCACCCCCCCCCCCCCCCAAGGCACAAAAGGAACTTTTAGACGCAGAAATGGATTTTCATAAAAAACTGAGTTCAGGAGAAGACACTACAGATCTAAAAAAGAAGCTTGGTCAGCTTCAGGTTGAGGTGAGTGAAAACAGAATCGGTATCGGGGAGTTCATTACTTTTGTTAATGCCGTAGTTGAAGTTCATTCAAGAGGTATACTGCAGCTGAGAGTGCAGATAACTTTTATCTCAAGTCATCCTAACAACACACAAGTGGCAGAGTTCTGTCCGTGCCATCCTCATGTGTGCAGAGAACACAAAATATTAGAGATTAAACTGACAAAAACTGTTCCAGATAGCATTTTTCAGCATTGAGTCGATGGAGTCATTAAGGGAAGTGCTGTTGGGTTAATCATGCTAATTCTGGTTTTCCAGGCTGCCCGCTTGGGTCTCATTCCCGCAGGTCGTGGAAAGGCTCCCCCAGTCCGAGGTCGTGGGAGGGGTCGAGGGAGAAGTGTGCGGGGAAGAGGAGTCATGAATCACATGGTGGTTGATCACAGACCAAGAGCGCTGGCAATACTGGGAGTCACTAAAGAAGAAAAAGAGGAGTTAATGCCTCACTTTGTAGTAAGTGAACAATTCTATTAATTTAAAAATGTGAGTTTTTTTTTTTCAAGCAGGACTGGTGGTTGCGAGTAGAAATATGATTGTGTGTTTGTGAAAGTATAAACATGAATAATTAGTCATTTGCTTCCTTTTTACAGAGCACAAAAACCTTCAGACCAGGGAGAATCCAGCAATAATAATAATAATAATAATAATAATAATAGTAATAATATATTTACATAGTTTTTTTCTGTCTACTTTTCAACATAATGTAATGTATGATCACCCTTGATTTTAAGTGTGTGTATTTATTTTGTTTCAGAAATTTGGGGAGGTTGAAGAGCTACATGATTATGATGCAACAAGTATTGTGGTGACATTCAGGACAAGAAGTGAAGCGGAAAATGTAAGAGATATATAATATAATTTCTTTATTAAACGTATTGTGTACTGCATTCATAATTCACATAAGGGAAAATGTGTAGATTGTTTAATATTAATACTATTCAGAACCAGAGATGTAGATGTTATTGATCATCTGTGTGGCTTTCAGCTTTTCTAGACGTTCTTTGCTAGGTCTGTTAAGATATGTGTTGTAACATGGCAGTAAGTTTCAGGTGAACTGCATGTTGTCTTGAGCTCCTCAACGAACCCCGGGAGTCTGTTGTTGCAGTTAGACTGCCGGGTGGGCTTAAATGTGGGCCAATCCAGCAGCCTGTGTAGTTGGTTACAGATTTTTTTTAAATGCCCTGTTGAATGGAATTCATCTAAAACTGTGATTATTTATTTGTTTTTAGCCAATGTATTATAAAGCGAAGCAAGCTAATAGCTGTTCAATTGCATTGTGTATGTTACAATGTGGTCAGATGGTTGGATTACTTTTATCAAGCAAAATCAATTAAACTACAATATTTGAATAGTCATTTGGTATACTTATTGACTTTTCTTGTTTTTGTTTGTTTTTTTTGTTAATTATATTTTATTTTAAAGCCAGTGCAGGTTCACATTAGGCCTGTAGAGGGTGCTAAGGTTGTATTACTGCAAACAAGCCCACAACTAGTATTATGTTCACAATCAATATGGTAGATGTTTGGTTCCTAAAAGGCAGAGGGGGGATCTATATCAATTATCTAAACGGCAGCAGATCTAAATACTGCTTCCCTTTTTTTATTAAATCATTAAAGAAGGGCCTTTGCTTACTTTCAAGGTGATAGTGTAACCTTGGCACCCAGATGGACCAGTTGTAATCCATGGAGAGCAGCAATATTTAGCCACTGCTAGGATCGGTTGAATAGACCTGCTTTGAACAACTTGTCATATTTTAGTTTCATCGGTGCATCTGTGTGCTTCTTAAATTCATGGCATGTTTATGCAATGGTGACTGATTCGGATTACATGATGCAGGAATGAGTTGTATCCCATTTTCTTTCAGGCTGCAAACCAAGGTGCAAGGTTCAAAGGTCGCACTCTGCAGATATCGTGGTATAAGCCCAAGACTCAGTCTATATCCACAGAGCCAGATGAAGAGGAGGCAAAGGAAGAGGTAGAAACAGATGCACGATCTATCCATCGCATTTGTCAACGACAGTCAAACCTGCTTATCATAACAGCTCGGGGGACTGTGTGTGTGTGCTTTTAAAGAGGGAGGAGATGTGGGGTGGGGGGGCATTCATGGTGGGTTTCTGTACAGGTGATCTTTTTAATACTGGTTTGACTGAGTTTAAACATTTCAAATAAGTTCAGTGGTGGGAGAGATACAGAGCGGTCATCTTGAAAATATTTGTTTTTCCTGTTCTTATTATTCTTTCCATTTTGTTTAGGAGGTGGGAAGCACTCTTTTGCCTGAGGAAGAAGAGGAGGATGATGACGAAGAGGATGAAGATGAGTCTCGTTCTTGGAGAAGATGAGAGGAAATGATAACCTTTTTTGTGAAAAGGACTTTTTTTTGTTTATTTGTTTTTTAAGAACAATTTAGTTGTTCTTTAAGGCAGAAATCATGTATTTTGGAACTGAGAGGTTGAGTTTTGAGATCTTGGATGCCAAAATGATTGAAGTATCTGAAATGGTACTTTTTTGTAATAGACAAAATAGGAATGTGAGAAAATGACAAAACTGCAATCTTAATTTCACGTCTTGGCACGCTTTTTGTGTTTTCAAAGATCCAACCTCAAAAAAGAATTGCGAGCCCCATCCCTCATTATAATGCTCTGTATATTCACGTATTTCCCCTCCTGCTTACATTTTTAGTTTGTTAATCAGCTCATCTTCCTTATAAGAGTATTGCATTCCAGTATAATTCTCCAGTTCTAGTGCTTAGTTTGAAATCCCTGTGTTAAGAAGAAATGCTGCAGTCCTTGTGTAAAATGTAATTGTGGTCGTCATTGTGTTTCATATACAAAACAAACAGACGATAAAAGAAAATGCACAAAATGGACCATATATAAAAAATTAGAATAATCCAGGGTGTCAAAATAATTGCCTTTTTAAAAGATTTTACCTCCAGGCCTGTGCTCATCCAGAGCTTTCGCTTGTGTTTGGCAGGAACAGTAAGCAATAAGGAAAAGTATTTAAATCCTTACAGGGCTTTGGACTGCTCCACTAAAAGATTTTCACTGTTTCCTGGAATAGAAAAAGTAGAATTTTGCAGCGTTACAAACTCTGCACTGAAAAAGTTGTCCCATTGGGTAAGCTGCTTACCTCATGTATTGCATTTTTTTTTAAACTAAGACAGTGTTTGAACATTTCTTATGGTTTTGTAGCAAAAGCCAGCACAAACACTAATGTTGCTAAAGATATTGAGATATAGATCTCTTTTTTTTTTTTTTTTAATAATTTGATCCACCATAAATTGTATACCTTTCACGATGCCATCAAAAACGTGTTAACATCATGAAGGTATTCCCCTGGCTCCTCTGAGCCACCTCACCAATTCCTCAGTAAAACAAAAACCTGTACTTGCTAGTGTTAAAGAACCAAAATATATATATAGTTTTAAAACAGTCTTAAATCTGTTATTTTTAAAAAGTACACCAGTAGATCAGAGTTAAGATGTACTAATTTTTAGTAAAGTGAGAGACTGGTTTAACACCCCTCCAACTAAAAAGCATGCTAAAATCTGGAAAGGCAATCTACAGAAATGATATCTTCCCCCCTTTTTTAAATATATATGCATTGACAGTATATGTACAGGTACACTTCAGAATTGCAGGACTGTAGGTGCCAGTATTTTTGGGAGAAAAAGTGCTAGACAAAACGTGAATCGCCCCGTATTATAATAAATATAATGGTAGCCAGTGTAAGCTGTTTCTGTCATCACCCAGATAATTATCCAGCCTTCGTTTCTGTTTGTAATTGGGGGATCTGGAATTACTAACATTTGTAAACCTTTCTCACATCCCTGTTCAAGAGTCTGTATTATTTAGCATGGAACCAGCTAAATGCATCTGCTATAGGCAAGGAGTGTTGTTTGAATGTAAATTTAAAACATGTTTTGTTTTGTATATAATTTTGCCTTGCTGTGTATTAAATTACCAGCAGACAGCTGCATTTTATAAAATTCCTGTGTTTTTTTTTTTGTGTGTACAAATGTTTGGGGGGAGAACAAGGATAAGAATAATGCAGATAAATATTTTTTTTAAAGAATAGATTAAATGAATATGTTGGAGGTATGTGGCAGTGGCAAAAAAAGAAAAAATCCTGTGCACATGATTTCAACAGAACTCAACCTTTTTCTGTGCCCAGTTTTTGGATACAGTTATTGAAGTAACATTGCAGTTCATAACTTCACAGTAATCTGCTTAAGATGCAAGTAGAGGTTTTATTTACCCAAGTAATGATGTCTTGGAGTATTTGTATTGTTACTTTTATTTAAAGAATAAAATATCACTTTGCTTTCTTTAGTATCTGAACTCAGTATTATTCAGTAGAGTCACTATTAATTAGACTTATCTAGCCTAGTGTTCTGTATGATTTATTGAGCAGAGTACAATACTACTGAAAGCTTATCTTAAGTAATTACTATATTGTTAAACTTAAAATATTTTCAATATTGTTTACAGATATGGTACTGAGTGGTGTACAAACGTTTGTTTACAGCCACAAGGCATTTGTAGTGTTTTAAACCAACATGTTTTGTTCTTTGTAGTGAAAAAACAATGATTTTCACAACCTAATACACCACCTATATATACAGAAAATACTGTATCTGTTTAGTTGTACAGCATATCCCATTGTTTAGGACTTTATTCAGGATAATACACCACTCATAGAATCATCCTTTTACATTTTTGGTGCTAATATTCTGTAGCCTTATCACAAAGATAATTTTACAGTAGAAGCGTGTTTTGGGCCCTGTAAGTTAATTGTTCTTTCAGTGGTGGACTGCATTGTTTTGTGAAGTGATGATTGAACTGCATGTTGAGCGACTAAGAATCATGTGAAAGGACCCTGCCATTTCCCCCTTATTTGTAGAATAACAAACCATGTATTATAGTTTTACATACTGTTGCTGTGTATTATTACATTTTGGAACTGTTATTGGATTTGTAACTGTTTATACATTGGGATTTGTGAATGTATTTTGATTTATTGTTTATAATATCAATTTCTAACACACTAGCATGTTCACTTTCCCAATAAACATAATGGAATGGTTTGAACAAGTAAAGGATGGGGGGGGGGGGGGAACAATCGCACAAAACAAACAAAAAATGAAAAAAGAAACGATTTGGCAAAAAAGTGAAATGAAACCATTCCAAAATATAATGCACAAAAATGGCTGTGTTGCTTATTTATTTATTCTCCTTGATTGTAATTGTTGTCTCAATCGGATTGAAGTGGCTACGGTGGTGGTGTTTCGTTTTGTGGAGGAAGAAATGCTGGACCAAACTTCCTTTGGTGCTTTCTTTGTATTTTATTACATGGTACCTTCTTCCAGTAAGCATACTTCATGTCTAGAGGATGTTGAATTGGGCTACTCAAAGTTAAGGCAAATTCTGTCTCAAATTTGAGTGTGTACAACTTGGTAACTTTTTTTAAAATATACAACCAGGTTTATTTTTTCTTTAACCTTATAAGTATTTCCTACTGCCTGGATGGCATAGTTACAGAATGTACCAAATAATCTGAAATCATATTTTTATTAAATTGGCTTGCTTTTAGTTTAAGTTAAATGTGATGTGTGTCATCTAAAGTATTGTAGGTGAAAACCGTTTTTAGGTTTTTTTTTTTAGTATGGTATATAAATTGGTGAATCCTTCATCTATAATGGTGGAAGCTTTTGTACCAAACAAGTTAATAGTGTGTTTTGATAGTGTCACAAAGAATAACAAACATGACAGCAGTGCTTTATAAAGATATTATAGTTGCAACTCAAGTACTCTATGGTTTAAATGCATAAAAAAGGCTTGCTTAGCAAAGAACATATGGTGCATGTAGATGTTGTATAAAGAGTTGCATTTTTTATAATATACAGTAGGTGGAATGTATTATTTTTAAATGTGATTGTGTGCTATCTGTTCTGGAGACTTTATGCTGTGGACTTACACATGCAATAGTCTTGAATGTTATTGCTGTCAAAGCATTTCATTTATGTCCATCAAATGTCAGCAGCAAGGTCTTTCCATCTGCGAGCTGTATTTGAACTCAGGTCCCTAGAGACTGCAAATGCAACCTTTTTTTGGGCCACTTTATTGGCAGCCATACATAATGCAATATTTATTTATGTTAATTTTTGGTTAAACAAATTTTCAACCAATATCATCTTTGATCCAGTAATATATTTCCGGCAAATGTGTTACATTTGAAGTGTCTTGATTCTATAAGAATCAATGTTTATTTTATTTTCAATAATGTTTCGCCATTTTTCTATATTTCCATAGACATAAACTAGATTAATACACATTCTAATATATCTTGCCGGTATTGCCGCCTTTCTGATATTTGATAATGTTCTGCAAATATATATATGTTTTAAGAAGCATACTTTTTTTTTTTAACCTCGTTATTTTTTAAATAGAAATAAAGACAAAAATACATTAAAAGCTTTACGTTTTTAAAAACAAAATACATTAAGAGATGCGTGTAGATTTTTCATTTATGAAAACTTTTGGTTGAGGGTTAATTAACTACAGCTGTGGGGATTATGTAAAGTGTTACGGAATAAAAATGAAGAACACAACTTGTGTATCACTGAACATAAAATATTTCTTAATTCAATTTCTATTTTTTTTAAAGCAGATTAACCATCAGAATACATGAATTATGGGAAGGTGACATACTGCTCATAAAGTTTATGGTGCAATTATAGAAGGGGTGTTTTGCTCTCCAGTTTTTAATGTTTGATAATGATGGAAGCTTTCTACAAGACAGTAGTGCCTAAGCAGGTGATGCAGTAACTCTTACAAGAGGGGTGGTACTGTGGTGTTTGTCCTGAAGCCATGCTCCCCTTCATTTGGTGCTTCCACCTGAAGAATTATACCCATGCCTTTTTTTGTGAGCAATAAAATGCAAGCATGGAAGTACAATTTCCACTGGTGTAGCAAATAATAGAAGTCGCACTCACACATTCTTGAAAAAGAAAAGGCAGGGCTGTGACTTTCAATACTGTCTTAAATGCCCAAACTGCACTGGAGCAAAAGATCAGTAGACCTGGTCTTTTGGTCCATACTCGAGTACACTGGGACAATACATACTGCATAAAATAATATTTCATCAAAATGTTTGGGGGTGAACTTTCTTGGAAAGAAACTAATAGAGCAACAATGTTTGTGGGCCTTCCAGCTGTAATCGTAAACCATTAAATGTCATTGCAGTTCAGCGCATTAATTGTACATGCATGCAGTTTTTTTATAACACTATGTCTTTGCAAAGATGGTACCACATGGCCCTGGTACCCCAAACGCCTTCTGGATGTCTGAAATTACAAAGAGCTTCACTGCATTTGATTTATTCATACGCTAAATAAATGATATGTTTCTTGTAGTTTAGTAATTCATGTGAAAAATACTTGGAGTCAATTTGGTGTAGTGCTGCTTGGTCCCCTGTGGGTAAAGATATGTCAACCAACAACTTTATCCACTCATCAGCTTCATCTCTTATATCACTTGGGCTATGTTTGGGTCATGCACATATGTATTATTCATGGTCAAAATTTAGTTTAGCACTATAAAATAGTTTTTTTTTTCTTTTTTTGTTTGTTTTGTCAGTGTAAACCACCAAAAAAGTATATACTAGCTTTGAATTACATATTCATAAAATGTGCTAAGGTGCTTTGTCCTGAGTTAAGAAACACAGGCTAGATCAGCTGAAGTGTCCTTCTGTTAATAAGCACTAGGCCAGTGAACACTTTAGATCACGCTTCCTTTAGTGTTACTGGCAATACAGAGCAGGTATTCACTGTGAACTGATGTTTACTAACATGAAGATACTTTGGCTGATCTAAACTCTGCACCTTAAAAGAGTCTTGTCCAGACTCAATTAGGAACACTAACGAACACACAATAGGAGGAACAATGCTAGTCTGATAGATACAGGCTCTTTTTCTACCGCAAACATTCTTTCATGTTGGTTGGTGCTGGATTTCTACAGACTTTGTGCATTATTGATATCTTTATGTTAAAGTCTTCACAGTATAGTTTGACTACTTCTGTGAATCGGTTAGCACAAAAGTGAATTCCAATAAGGGAAAAACTAAATTGAAAAATGTAATGTGTTACGATCTTGTGTGGAAAGGACTGAAAAGCTGCATCCTTGTGTGAAGAGTTTGCGTAGAATATGCAGTGAGCAATTAACTTCATGCTGGTGCACACAACATCATGAGTAGGAGCTACATGGCCCAGCAGATTCCACTGCTAAATTAAACATATTGGTGCACTGTAGAAGTTTCAGATCTATATCTGAACATTGGATATGGGAATTGCTGAAGAAACGGCCAAATAAATCTTGGCACGAGAAGCTTTTCTTTATTACATAAATAGAGAGAGAGAGAGAGAGAGAGAGAGAGAGAGAGAGAGAGAGAGAGAGAATTAGCATTTATTCTCTTTACGATTAATTTTGGGACGAGTGGAAATTCATGTACATTTGTTTGTGTTATTGTGTAAATCTATAGTCGTTGTGTTGGATGAGTAAGGTGACATTAAATGTAAAGGTTTTCCTATTTTAAAGTGCTTGCAGGTATTTTCTTAGCAGAAAAAGTAAATATTTCTTAACCCTAGACCCATTGAACTGAATTCAAAGAAAGTTATTAGTACAGTAACGCCATTGCACGATATCGTGAAATAAAGGTTACATTTATTAACTTTGCATATATTATTTGTTTATTTAGCAGACGCCTTTATCCAAGACTAGTGTGTGTGAACTATGCATCAGCTGCAGAGTCACTTACAATTACGTCTCACCCGAAAGACAGAGCACAAGGAGGTTAAGTGACTTGCTTAGGGTCACACAATGAGTCAGTGGCTGAGGTGGGATTTGAACCTGAGACCTTCTGGTTACGTGTCCTTTTCTTTAACCACTGGACCACACAGCCTCCTATATATATATATATATATATATATAGGAGAGAGGAGAGAGAGAGAGAGAGAGAGAGAGAGAGAGAGAGAGAGAGAGAGAGAGAGAGAGAGAGAGAGAGAGAGAGAGAGAGAGAGAGAGAGAGAGAGAGAGAGAGAGAGAGAGAGAGAGAGAGAGGAGAGAGAGAGAGAGAGAGAGAGAGATATATATATATAGATATATAGATATATATATAGATATATAGATATATAGATATATAGGAGCAGGGCAGGAGTGTGGAGTAGTGGTTAGGGCTCTGGACTTGACCGGGGGACACTGCTGTTGTACCCTTGAGCAAGGTACTTTACCTAGATTGCTCCAGTAAAAACCCACCTGTATAAATGGGTAATTGTATGTACAATAATGTGATATCTGTATAATGTGAAATAATGTATAATGTGATATCTTGTAACAATTGTAAGTCGCCCTGGATAAGGGCGTCTGCTAAGAAATAAATAATAATAATAATTATATATATATATATATATATATATATATATATATATATATAACATTTAGATTGTTTTACAATATTTATGGTTGGATACTACAATACTGTGTATATTGACATGAGACGTGTATAATACCATCAATGACAAGTTTATTTTGCAAGCTATCAGCTCAGTAAGACATATTCATTATTCAGAGTGCACTTATATCTTATAAGTCTCCATGTATAAATTATTTGTGTTGGACAAGTTTAATTACTCCTGGTAATGCTTCAGTGTTGAGACTGCTATAATTACCTACAGTATGGAGTAGTCTAATGTAATATTCAATGGTATAGTTCCTATTAAATAAAATAAAAAAGTGTATATCATATTGACAACTGCTTTTTCAAAACGTGCAGAACTAATATACTGTATGATAGTCGATATTGTTAAATGCGGTTTCGTGTTACAGTGTATATACGTTCTTGTTGATTTAAATATTCTTGGCAATCCGTGTTACTTTACTGGAGTTCTCTTTAATTTATACACTAATTCTAAGCCAGAAATCTAGCAAGTACTTTGGGAGTATAACGGGTTATTTCACAGCCTGATTCTAAAGAAATCAAGATAAATACTTCTGGGTTTTACAGCGTTAGAACAAAGATAAAGCAAGTAGGGCAATGATTCGAGATATTCTATCAATCAACAGGTTGCGTCCTTTGTTTAAATTCAGAAACCAGAAACAAATGGCGCTGTTATCAATCTGACAAAAAAAAACAAACAAAAAAAAACTCTGACTTTTTTAACTGTATAGACACACATTCTTTAGTCTTGTGAATCACCCGTCTCTGGGCAACGGGTTTCTACTCAGTTAAAGTGTGCTGTTTAATCTTCTTAATGAATAAGAAAATACGACAAGGTAACGGATGCCTCCAAAATAGCTTATAAATAATTTAGCGTCTGGGTAACGCTAGATCTTGCCTGGATCGGATTGTGGAATGGAACAGCTATGTCATGCCTTTTAGCAGGCTTCTCCTTCCTTTATAATGATGTAAGGAAACAAATCGTGTGGAGTAACAAAATATTAACTGGCGCATAAGTTTTGTTTCAATCACTTTAGAATATAGACGCGTCTCAAAATTGTATATGTGAGATCAACTGTCTAACTCAATGTACCAAACAGGTGCCTTTAGCAAACATTATTCACTCGTAATATAGTGCACCTGGTAGTAACTGTAGACAGCAACCGCAATGGGAATGCACAAGAGCGCTGAGGATATGGGTCGAATGGGGAGATGAAGGTTGCTGTGCCTCCCACTAACCAGTTTTGAACCTTTCATTTTTTTTTTAGTTATACATCACTGCTAGGTAACAGTTGCATTTTAAAATAAGTATCGATGTGAATACAATAGGACCGCATACACTTGTTAACTGAAACCTCTTAGAAAGTTTTACAAGAAACTGACTTTCGTGAATTCTGTCACTGTCATTAAGGCGTAATTGTTTGTCAGTTTGAATGGAAATGAAATTATTTTGGCATTGCCATTATAAGGTGCTGCTCAGAGCATGTATGATACACCACTAATCATATTTCGTTTAATAAATAATTCGAGTTCTGTTTATAGGTAGGTTATTCCATTACGTGCTATATATGGAAAACTCATCGTTGATAGATACATTCTTACAGCGAAGAAAAATAATGAAGACATTACATACAATTTCATAAAACTGGGATCATGAGGTAGTTCGGCGCAGCACTTTACCTAATTTAACTTGATACAAGCCACCTCTGAATTTTTAGCAGGTCTTTTCAGAAGTATGATCAATTATTTACGGGTATTTGAATGAACGAGCCAAGCCATTGCAGTGACACATTTAAGCCTGCTGATGGGCTCTGATGGCAGACCATATGGGCTCTTTTCTGCATGTTATTGTTTGTCCACAGGCCTCTCCCTGCTATTTCTAAGGTGCAACGTCAATATACATGGCCAGAAGCATAAATATTTTATTGTCTTAATAAAAGCGATACTCTATCGTACACATATTGTTGTTAAATACTCTGTTTCAGTTTAACAAGAGAAAAGGCTATCTTTGGTGTATGCAAAGAAGATGAAGATGATGATGATGATGAATGTTATTATTATTATTATTATTATTATTATTATTATTATTATTATTATTATTATTATCATCATCATCATAATTAGGTCGTGTACATCAGTCATTATATATTATAAACTATTACATACATGTATATAATATATCCTACTACAAAAAAATGTTTTTCTCATTTTCTCATATTAATAAGTTTTATTAATATGGGGGACATTCTACTACACTGCTATGTGGCTGATATTAAGTAGCATGATATTATTGGTTTAAATTATGAACATATTAGAGAAATACAAACCATGTGATTATTAAACCTATAATGATGGAATAGCGTATTATATATGTTGTTGTTTTCCATGTTGACTTTCATCATAGCCAGGAAAGCATAAGAAGTACGTTAAATAATTAAGGGGAAATCCAATACAATTTATACATCTATTAATTACCTCCAGCATACAAGGGCGTGAGATAAATATAGTGCCACTTTAGATCAAACTTTCATGTAGCTATTTAGGCCCTGTGAAATATAAATGATTTGCTTTAAATTTTTGATAATAAATCAATGCAGTCAGATATGCGACAAGACGGTGATTTCCTTCCCCTGATGTGACTGAGACGAGTTCTTTCTAAGACTCGCTAATGTTCAGGTTCCATTTGTGCAGCTGCTGTGCTTGGTGAAAAATGATAGCATGCAAGCCATCTTCAACTGTCCCTGCACTCGCTTGGGATGTAAGAAAGGCATCTTGATGAATCAAAACCCCGGAAAGATGACAGAAACTATTATCGAAGGACAGCATTACTTGTCTCGGGTACCTCCGCTTGCATTGAGAGCTGTGAGCTCTCCAAGGTGTTGAACTTAGTGCTGTAGACTTCGACGCCAATGGTCAAAGTGAAAAGTGGAACTTCACAGGTCAAAAACTTCATGAAGTTTCTCTTCACCCGGTGTATTCTTCAACCCCCTTCATATTTTGAATACATTTTTTTTGGCTTTAGCTTTATTATACATAAATAACTGCAACTGAACCTGTAGTTAACCGTACATACACCTATAGTAATTATTATAAAACTAGACATACTAATTAATCACGTTAATTAATCTAGTAATTATGGAATATGAATAATGTTACGGGCTTGTAGCAACATTTAAAATCTCTTTAATTTCCATCGTCATTTTTAAAAAATGTAATCCACTAACTGACCTTACCCTACAGTGTGTGGTTGTTCTCCTGTCAAATCTGAAGCCCAACAGCCACCCATTAATGCATTTAATAATTCATGATGAACGAAGTTAGGGGGAAATTCTCATACTAACTGTAGGCTTAAGTGGTAGAAGTCATTCTTACATTATACATACACGTTCCGTGTATATTTGGATAATGATTCAGTCAGTCCCAATGTTGAGAAAGTTATTAAAGATGCTTTGGTCCTTGCTCCAGGGAACCTTAATAGCTCAGACAAAGATTAACTAGGGGGTCAGGAAATCACAATTCTTTTTTGTTGAGTATTTTTTGTTGTTGTTGTTGTATTTAACAAACCGTTGATATTAAGGACATTTTAAACCATATCGATAAGTGTGACGAGATATGTCACAAATAATTTGTCCCAAGGGCGCCTCTAAATACGTGTCAGCGAGTTATTAATTAAACACCATGTCTAGCAGTATACATGCGTAATAGCTGTTTCTTCGTTTCATGTCAATGAAGCTGAATGTCAACAGAATGCTACGAAGATAAGCCAGGTATTTGCTTATGCTATTTACACGTGCTAAATGCAACCACAACATTGTCCACTTACATTTCTTCAAAAGACGAGCTCCTAAAGAATGGAATAATTTTAATACTTTTTTTTTTGGTAGAAAGCTGGGAGTCCAAATAGACTGCTTAACATTTCCCAGCGACTCTGATCCTGTATTATATATTTATTATACAGGAGTAATCTAAATCGCTTAATTCCTGTCATTCCGTCATACCAGCATGTATAGTTTTAAACATATAAATGTTTTGTTCTGAAAAAAAAGTTGTTCTATATTAGTGTAAAATGCTTTTAAAAAAATTACGTATAGAAATACACAAAGGCACATTTATCGTCAAAATACGGTATATATGTACAGTGTATATGTGTGTGGGGGTGGGGGGGGGGGGGCGTGGGGGTGGTGGTGGTGGTGTGTGTGTGTGTGTGTGTGTGTGTGTGTGTGTGTGTGATGTAAAACAAATGTAAAAACGTGTTCACTCTTAACACATAAATGCATACATACATATACAGCAAATAACCAAAAATACAAAGCTTTACTTGCGCTTTAGGTGGGACTATTCGATTTGAACTGAAGTGCTTTCCATTAGTAATGTGGGTAATTAAAATACAAGGCACATCTATACCTTGCTGCCTGAGCGCGTCATACAATATGGTGTAGCCAATTGCATTTTAATAAACCTAGCATCAATAGCCTCCATAAAATAGCCAGGTCACACTGAACATCTTTGAAACTAAATGGCTTTGGCTCCTCGGGCTAATTTCCTCTCATTCTGCTTGCAACACGCTTGCGCACAGCTGCCGGTCCTATTCCTGGCATGCGGCTTGTAAGATGAGTAAAGAAGCAGGTGGAGAGAGATACATAGAGAGAGGCTCTGTCATTGGAAATAGCTCACATTGACAGGAACAAGCCAGAGAGTCGACCCAGCATCTATGCCAGGACCGCTCACCTGCAAGGTGCGCAGCAAAGATGATGACCATGAATAGCAAGCAGCCTTTCTCTATGCACCATGCCCTGCAAGAGCCCAAATACAGCCTGCACTCCAGTTCAGAGGCGATGCGCAGAGTTTGCCTTCCAAATCCACAGGTATGTAAATCAGCATAATTAGTGTTTTAAGGTACAATTTTCTGACAGGCACTGGCTTATTGTTTTTTTCATGTTTCCAGAACAATCAGATCCTCTCTCTCTCTCTCTCTCTCTCTCTCTCTCTCTCTCTCTCTCTCTCTCTCTCTCTCTCTCTCTCTCTCTCTCTCTCTCTCTCTCTCCCTTTCTCTCTTTCTGTCTGTCTCTGATCCTCATGTCTATTCAAGCAAAGCTTCTGCCTTCATATTAATTTTTATGACCTGGGCTTTGAGGAGGATTCTCTCTGTGTTTGAAAATGTTTTTTAATCCTGAGTTGACAGAATTCCCCACTGACTCCAATGTGCGCATTCTTGCTTCCAGCTCCAGGGCAATATATTTGGAGGCTTTGATGAGAGTCTGCTGGCCCGCGCTGAAGCTCTGGCGGCTGTTGACATTGTCTCCCACGGCAAGAGCCATCCTTTTAAGCCAGACGTGACCTATCATACCATGAGCAGTGTCTCCTGCGCCTCTACCTCTTCTACAGTGCCCATCTCTCACCCATCCACCTTGACCTCACACCCACACCATCACCTGCACCAAAGTCTGGAAGGAGACCTCCTCGACCACATCTCTCCAAGTCTAACCGGAATGGGGGCACCTGATCCGTCTGTCATGTCTGCTCAAGTTCACCAGCATCATCTGCAAACCATGGGTCATCTCCACCAAGCAATGAGCATGGGGCACCACCACTCCATCTCCTCTCACAATGGGATGACCTGCATGAACGATGTGGAATCAGACCCACGCGAGTTGGAAGCGTTCGCGGAGAGATTTAAACAAAGAAGGATCAAGCTTGGGGTGACACAGGCAGATGTGGGCTCAGCCCTCGCCAACCTGAAGATACCAGGGGTTGGCTCCCTTAGCCAGAGCACCATATGCAGGTTTGAGTCCTTGACCTTGTCCCACAATAACATGATCGCTCTTAAACCCGTCCTGCAAGCCTGGCTTGAAGAAGCAGAGGCGGCGTACCGGGAGAAGAACAACAAACCAGATCCTTTCAATGGCAGCGAAAGAAAACGCAAACGCACCTCAATCGCAGCACCGGAAAAGCGCTCTTTGGAGGCATATTTCGCTATCCAACCCCGTCCCTCTTCGGAAAAAATCGCGGCCATCGCAGAAAAACTGGACCTTAAAAAGAACGTAGTTAGAGTCTGGTTTTGCAATCAAAGACAAAAGCAGAAAAGGATGAAATATTCAGCGGTTCACTAACTGCAATACTCAGTGTGACTTCATATTTTATTAAGAATATAGCAGGGATCTATTCATGTCTTCTATAAGGACTTTCAATATAAGCCATGGACAGGCTTTTTGCCTCGCTCACTCTTTCACAGTCTAAAGGTTTGACGTTATTTGTAGAAATGTACTTGTAAACACATGTATTGTGCACTAAAAATGAATTGCTTGTCACTTTGGAAAAGTTTGTTGCTACGATTTACTTGATGAATTGTCTTGTTTCCATGCTGAAATAATCTAATAATTTATAAAGGGTTTGTTTAAATTGAACAAAAATACCTGTGTCAAAAATGTATGATTGGATTTTTCAGAATTAATTCTGAATAAAGGTATATGACATTTATTTGTCAAATAATTACGTCAGTTATATTAAAGGTTGCCCGTACATTGCATGCTAGTATGCCACATGATAGTTTACTATGGGGTAACAATAACTAATTAAGCAGAATATATCCTTATATTTGATCTATATTGGGATTCACTGATACAATTGAGACCAATATTAGACTTAAAACATTTTTTATTGTATTATTTCTTCAAAAAGTCGATTTACTCTTCCTAAAAGAAGTATATTTTTAAATACATTAAATAATGTACCTCAGCTTTTAGGAATTAACTTTCCTGGAATCCCCACGCAGCCCTATACTGTGTTTTCTATCACTGTGATCTTTTATTCATACACTAAGAGATAATACATTTAAAATGTGAGGCTCAATGCAATGTGTTTTCAGTTATACATGCGAAATATTAAGCACAAAGTACCTGTTTATCACACTGTTATCCGAGAAGTAAACTGTCCCCCTAAACGCAACCCCTTATTTGTACCTGATCAAGTGTGTATGTAGTTTTGTCTTTGTCTAAAGTTGTGACAATAAATTCGTTGTTATTTTTAAAAAATAAAAATGTAGCCTCTTGTCCTACATTCTTTGTCTGTTACTGTTCAGAAGACGAACAAAGTAATACATAAAACCATGCATTCATTTGTTTCCCATTTGAAAAGTTCATGAGTCGGTAAAACTTGAGTGACACGGGAAAGTCACGCATTGTCCTTTCAAGCTAATTATTTTTCATAATTTCATCAGGTCAAATATGCAAAAAAGGATGTAAGCAAGTGACAAACTTCAATATCGTGACAAATCAAACAGTGTTTTCATTGCAACATTTAACGTACCTTCTTACATAATTGCAATTCTCTCTGATCAACTTACATTTCATCCCTTTAATTTGACACATCCAGTAAACCACAATTTACATTCGCTCTTCTATATATATATATATATACGCCCTTATCCAGGGCGACTTACAATTGTTTACAAGATATCACATTCTTTTACATACAATTACCCATTTATACAGTTGGGTTTTTACTGGAGCAATCTAGGTAAAGTACCTTGCTCAAGGATACAGCAGCAGTGTCCCCCATCTGGGATTGAACCCACGATATATATATATATATATATATATATATATTATATATATATATATATATATATATATATATATATATATATATATATTTAGCTCAAAGTATATATTTTACAGCAAAGCAGAACGCGGTATTAAGAAGCATGCATTGTCAATCTCTTCTTAAAAGTAATTTTAATTAAAAAAAAAAAAAACATTCATATTATATTACCTACACTACAAAAATACATACAACGTTAAATTATATCCAAGGCTTGTTCTCAATGTTCATCAAATGGTTTTTTTTTTTTTTTTTTTTTTTTTTTTTTGGCTGAATGTTTAATTCGAGTATAGAATGGTCCTATACATTATATAAATCATGCGGAATGAAACCAAGAACCAACCGAGCCATTGTAATGTTATGAGGTTTAAAGAAATATAACGCTCTTTTATTTATGAATCCCTCAAGCTCTTTTGCCATTAAAAATTAATGGCCCGAGCACGTATTTGCTGAATATTTTACTACTGAATTTCAATGACTGAAGAGTCAAACTTCTAAATCAGAAATAAAAAAAAAAACCGTTGTGATGTTCTTAATTCTTCCTGTGTTTCCTCCATGCAGTTTTTTGATCTCGCGGCTCTACTTTGTGCCTCATTCCTGAGTCTTTTTAATCAGCCCCAACGCTTTTTCCCCAATCAAATGTCCTTTAATAATAAATGCCCTTATGGCATTACATTATATTGTGGGTTTTGAAAATTTAAAATAAGGGTATGCAATATTAATTGGCTATAGTGGTATAAAACAGGGCATAAGACAGTTCAGTCTTCATAAGAGACTCGGCAAATGTCCATAAGGGTTTGAATGGATGAAAGGGCCTTTATTTCAGGTAAGAATGTTATCATTTTCACTTCTCTTCAAACATTGTTTTCCAGTTTATACCACAAATGTCCAATTAACTCAAGGCTGTATTACATTATATCAATTCTGTGTTATATATTTTATCAATCTTTTTGGAAAAAATAAACTGTGTATTTTTCTTTTCACAAACTTAGTGAATATTTAGCTGCATTGTTCGAATCAATTTGCTCGCTTTTTTAGCATTTATTAATAAAGATAACTTGTTTTCAAACAGAAATTAGACTTTTTCAAGAAATTTGACTTTTTCAAGTTTGTTTTAATGTTTTAAACCCTGAAATGTGCGGGCATGTTTATAAAGAACATTGATGAAATTCTAACCCAGTTTAAAGAGAAAATTAGTAAGATAGTGTTACTAATAAAAACGTCACAACTCTATGCATGTTTTTAGCGTGCACAATTATATAATGTTCCGGTATTTAAGTTTTTAATGTTTATAGCATTTATTTGACATTTGGAAAACGGATCAATTGAGTAGCATAGCCGTGACGCAAACAATATGTGTTTATTTATTGATTTGTAATTGTTTTTAGAAACCCATTTTTAAATAGTCTATTAAGTATTGCTTACATTAATATAACATAGCATACCATTTATTTAAAAGAAATAAATGCTATGCTATGCTATGCTATGCTATGCTATATATATATATATATATATATATATATATATATATATATATATATATATATATATATATATATATATATCATTGCACAGCTCGCAGGATCTTGCATGTACAATTGGGATCCTAACTTAATAAGCGATGCTTGCGGTATGTTTTATAAAAGGAACAGGTCTTGTGTTTGTGCTTGTTTGCTGTAACCAGATTACCCACACACAACAACGTGCGGATTTCATTGTCACGCTGTTTTCCTCAACATCAATGATAATGGTGAGCAATAGAAACAACCCACGGGCTGAACAGAAGACAGTTTACTTTGTCTCTTCTTTGTTGAATCATTATTTTGACATTTCCACTTCTCGGCTGTAATAACACAAAAGAAGTTTCGAAGCGAATCATAAAGATATTTAATAAACATCACTACGGTACTTGGAGAAGGCCTTTGGAGAATATAAAAGAAGCTTCGCTCCAAAATCAAGTATACTACAGCTCTACACTAGACGTTCACCAGAGTATTATTATTATTATTATTATTATTATTATTATTATTATTATTATTATTATTATTATTATTATTATAAAATGACAATAGTTAGATGAATAAATGGACAGCGTCTGGTGTCACTTTTACTTCATTCAGACCCTTAAAATAATATATATAGTTCTTTTCTATAGCTGATCTTCCAGAGCAGTTATTGGGAACGAAGACTTATATCTTGTTATTCAGATATCAATGGAACCTAAAATAAATGCAATGAAAAGTAAAAATAAAATCATTTTGGAAGATTTTCATGTATTTTATTAGGTGGAAATTAAAGCGATATGACACATTGTGTGTACTCACCTAATCATTGTATTACAGATTATGCAGTTGCATATTAGGGTACAAAGTACGTTTATATTTCCAAATACATTTGTTTAAATTACCGTACGATATATTATATTGATCAATTATTTAATTGTATTGATCATCATAGAGAACTTGTTTTCCTAGTGAAACAAACATACTCCACCCAGCTGAACTGCAGTAAGACTTGATTATACAGCCTTATATTTTAGGATACAATCATGCATGATTTTTATTGCATGAAAGGATATTCTCTTTGTTGGTGCCTCAGTAGATTTTTTTTTTCCTGTTGTTTTTTTATAGCTTCCCAGATGTCTTTAATGTCCCGTCATCGTAAATTATCCCTATAAACAGCCCCATTTTAATTCAGACTTACCTCCTGCCAAACCTGGACTAATTGTATATATTCCTCCAGACCACTATACGATCCGCTAGTTGGATCAGATCAATTAGCTATTAGGAGCTGCATTAGCTATGTTTTAAATCTGATCATATTAATGTTCAGTGTCAATGTGCTGGCAATTAAATGGGGAGCTGGCAGCCGAGCTCAAATAAAAACTGGAACATGCATTGAAATAGATTTTGTGTAGAGGAGTACACTTGAGAGTTATGGCTGTTTGCTGAAGCCACAGAGCTGGGATTAAAGCTACATGCAAATAAGATCGTTGGGTCCTGCGTAAATGGCACCATGTATCGTTGTGAAAAATACAAAAACAAAATAGGCTGCAGTTCCTACTCTTCACAGAGCTATGGTGCTCTTTTTTTAACAGCCCGGTTCCCTGCCCTGGATCCTGCAGACCTATACTGGTTTACACACCTCCTGTGTATTACATAGACTGAATCAGCAACTTCCACTCTATAAGACTGACTCCGTACAGAACACTGAACTCTGCTGGCTGTGCTCTCAGTGGGAAGCAATGAACTGACATTGGTTAACGATTAAATCAAATGTGACCAGATAAATTAATAGCTTACAGAATTCTGTTTATGTCCAGGACTTTCCAACACTAGTGAATATACAAAACACTATATGTTACATAACAATTCTGGAACTTTCTAATGTCAGGTAATGAAAATAACAACTCATTTTAAATCTCATGGATCATGTCAGCCAGTCAGGTTCTGAACTAAACAGGACTTTAGAATCTTGAAACTCTCTTCAAACACACCACAACACTGTGGTAGCTTTGTCATGTGGATCACATGTTCACTGGGGGCTAAGATAGGACTAGCAAACTATTTTATAATTTCTGTGTTTTATAAAAAACATGCTAGTACAGCTTATGTATACAGTATATATTTCCAAATTACATTTATTTGGGTTCAGTTATTTACTTGGATTCCTCTTCTGTCTTTCTTCTGCAGTTCAATGACAATAACTGGAAAATAAAAGCTGCACGTTCCATACAGAAAGAACAACTTCAGCCCATTAGTTCCTCTGCCTATCTCTGTCTATTGTGACGGGATTCTAAGAACACAACATGCAAGTACAACTCCCTGGATATTGTGGAAACAAAACACTTTTACTGTTGAAATTGATAGTGACTTGCATTTAACATATAGCAAGAGATTCTCCCAGACAAGCCCCTTGCTGATATGTGTTTCATGAATAGCTAGCAAGCATTGATTTTCTTTTCTTTTTTACCCTAATATCCTCATCGCTCTCCCTAAAGCCATTCTACAGAGAGATGAAAGCAGAGGAAACCAAACAAGCCATTACAAAGCTCACTCAATTGATTTTTACACAAAATATGCCTTCGCAAATCATGATGGAAAAAAACAAAAACATCAATAATTAATACCAAAAACCAATGTAGATGGAAAATCGATAGAAGCTTATAGGAGGGTTAAAAGGGGCATTGATACTATATGATAGCAGCTCTGTGGCTACATGATACACAGATCAAGGTTTCCCTGTCTGATGCGCATCATGCCACACCTGTTACGCAGTCCCCAAAGGGCACCAACAAATATTCCCTGCGTTCAATTGTCTTCTGTGCTTTTGAAGTTGGACTTTCTCCCCCCCAGCATATTTACATAAGCATGACAGTCTTTCACTGTCTGGGAGTTTCGTGCGTCCATCAAAGTAGTTATCCTGGTTGTGAAACAGAAGAACTTAATACTCATAAATGACTATACTATAGCAAACGCTACAGAACTTTTTTTTTCATTACACTATACAGAAATAACATTTATGAGAACGTAGTAGCCCAAAAGTATTTTATTGAATATGCATGAAAGCAGTGGTCTGTGTATCATCAGAGATTTGCATCTGGAAATATATTGTTTAATAGTTTTATGTAATATAGGAGAATGATGCAAGCCAGGCATTTGTAAACGTATGTCATTATTTAACATTTTCTACTAGAACTGGACTGCATGCATTTATGTGTGTAGATGAAGTGCATCAGCAGGGGTTTGGCACTTACTCAATATTTTGCTTTATAGCTGCAGTGTGACAACAACAGTTTCACATGAATTAAACATCAAATACCATGAGCTTTTCAGTGCCACAAAGGGAAAAAGGTTCTGTTTATTTATTTTTGTTTACTACTACTACTACTACTACTACTACTACTACTCATTACTGTAGGTTCATGCAGTGTAACATTATTTAGCCCTGTCAAAAACCCTTTAATGTGTATTTGTTGTCAGGGAAACATTATATATTTTTTTCCAAAAAATATGTGTGTGTTTTGTTTTCTTACAACCCTAAACCTTGAGCATAGGAGCATTGAACACCTTTTCCTACAGGGTAACATGAGATAGCCTTGTAATAGAGCTGTCGAAAAGCTTGAACTTGTTCCTGAATCTATTCCCAAGCAGGACCTGCTGTTGAAAACCCCATGTTAAAGTAAAGGTTCTGATTCAGCACGATTGAGTACAAAAGTTCATAGACGGGACAAAAGTTGGAAGAAACACCGTTTCTATGGGAAGTGTTTTAAACATGGATTGTTTGTGTGAATAGCAAACTGTTTATGAGGTAAACAGAGAGGAAATCTGCTGAAGGAGTGGAACATGTGGGAAGTGAGAGCCAGATCAATTACACTATGTAACACAATTTTTGTTCCTGGGTAGTAAGTGTTATTTCCTAATTGCTTATGCCTCAAAAGTATAGAAAATGGCTATTATTCCCCACAAACTTTGCTTTTGTGACCAGGACAGTGATATTTTGAAATTTACCTATTTCCAATGAGAAAATGGGCGAATTTGTGTCTTTTCGTTCACAAAGTCAGAAAAAAACAACATATGAATCCAAATTAACATGTATTTATACTAAAGTAATACAAAAATGACTACAAAAGATTTAGAAGTGAGTAGTTTTTCGAGATTTACGATTATACTGTAAATCACTTTCACGAATCAGCCCCCAAATGTAGTCTCCCATCATGTTCTCGTTATACTGTCCTTGGTAGCAGCGTTCAAAGTCCAGTATATCCTGGTGGAAGCACTCGCCTTGCTCCTCCGAGTACGCTCACATGTTCTCCTTGAATTTATCAAGATAAGCATCAAGGATATGGACTTTGAGGGACATCCTACAGCCCATTGTGCCGTAGTTCTTCACCAGACTCAACCAGCTCCACATAGTTTTCGGCCTTGTGATTGCCCAGGAAGCCCTGAACCACTGCGACAAAGCTGTTCCAAGCCGCTTTCTCCTTACTAGTGAGCTTCTTGGGGAATTCATTGCACTCCAGGATCTTCTTTATCTGTGGTCCGACGAAGACACCGGCTTTGACCTTTGCCTCAGACAGCTTAGGGAAGAAGTCTTGAAGGTACTTGAAGGCTGCCGACTCCTTATCTAGAGCTCTGACAAATTGTTTCATAAGGCCCAATTTGATGTGCAGTGGTGGCATCAGCACCTTCCGGGGGTCCACCAGTGGCTCCCACTTGACGTTGTTCCTCCCCACAGAGAACTCGGTCCGCTGTGGCCAGTCCCGCCTGTGGTAGTGCGCCTTGGTGTCCCTGCTGTCCCAAAGGCAAAGATAGCAGGGAAACTTGGTAAAACCGCCTTGGAGACCCATCAGGAATGCCACCATTTTGAAGTCTCCTATGACCTTGATGCCATCTCAGAAAAATGCAGATATGTATCCACTTAGGCAGCTGGAACTAAACTGAACTGGTGGGCTTAAGGCCCCTGTATTTAAACTACTATTTATATTACTGGAAAGCTCTAGAAAGTTCTAGAAGTTACTCCAAGTTTACTCAGCACTGAATCTATCTGGAATGTTCTGGAAAATAGGTAAATTTCAAAATATCACTGTCCTGGTCACAAAAGCAAAGTTTGTGGGGAATAATAGCCATTTTCTATACTTTTGAGGCATAAGCAATTAGGAAATAACACTTACTACCCAGGTAAAAAAAAATAATAATAATTGTTACACGGTGTTATTATTATGATGTATTTCTTAGCAGACGCCCTTATCCAGGGCGACTTACAATTGTTATAAGATATCATATTATTTTTACATACAGTTACCCATTTATACAGTTGGGTTTTTTTACGGGAGCAATCTAGGTAAAGTACCTTGCTCAAGGGTAAAGCAGCAGTGTCCCCTACCAGGGATTGAACCTACAGCCCTCCGGTCAAGAGTCCAGAGCCCTAACCACTACTCCACACTGCTGCACATTCAAATAGAGCCTCAAAAAGGCACTAACCAATATAGCATACAGTTTACCCAGTACAACATGTAGAGACGTTTATTATCGTTTCAGGCCATTACTCTTCAGAGCGGTTTATTATCAACAATGCCTGCCTGAAAGGAACAACCGTTAACAGAGTTACTGTAAGAGAATACAATCAAAAAGTATACACAGCAGTACAATATATAAAGATTATCTTTATACTCAGACAAATTGTCAATTTGCCAATTACTTTCATTGATGATTGCTCTCAAAGTAACCCAATCAAGGTAATTTTTTTAAAGATTAATTTAATAATATGACATATAGATTATTTGACAGAAAAAAACTGTCCATTAAAAACTAAAAACACATGTTGCTTTGGAGCTGGTGGGTTTGTTGCCCATCTATCTATTTATCTACCTATCGGTTTGGTTTTTCATCTTGGTACTTGGTAAAGTTTAGCAGTCTGGCATGAGGAAAGGAGAAAGTTCTAGCCCTGAAAGAAAGTTTTCCTGAGATGTCGATACAATGCTTGACACAATGGGGATGGGCGCTGTGTTAATTGCAGCAGACGGGGTTCCGGGCTGCATGTTGCTGTGTGTGCTCCCAGGCAGGATGACGATTAGGCATTCGAAGCAACTCTGAAGAGGAAGTGGGAGAGCGAAAACACCTCAATAATTCATAAAATGCCAGCAGCAACAAACGAGTACAGGACCCACATGTAGGGAACAAACTATCTCCCTGATTTTTATTAGTCTGCTTCTATCACCATCACATGGGCAACCATTTCAAACTAAGTCAAAGTCAGCAAATCATTAGAGGAATCCTGGAGAAGAGTCCTGTGGTAATCTTTAAAGATGCCTTGTACCTTTTACAGTCTGCTGTTAAAGCATACAACTCGGCTTCCATACAAATTATTTAGGATTTCTCTTTTCTAAAGCAACTAATACATGTATTTCATCAAAAGATTGCTACTACAGAACAGGTCATAATAATATAATGATCTCATTTCTGTTATAAACAACAGTCCAAAAACTTAAACCATTACAACATAACCAGCACTTGACTAGTCATGCTCACTGTAGAGAATTGAATCTTTAGCAACAGTAGACCCATATAGATAACATGATGAGCATGACACCTTGTGAAATATTTCATTCTGTTGACTAGTTTTTTTTGTTTTTATAAAAAGCAGTAAAAGCAAATAAAACTATTTCTGACGCTTTTTTTCCCTTCTAAACTGATCATTAGGAGTATTCAATCATAGAATACACAGCCTCTTTCCTGTTCTATTGTTCTATGCTATCAAACTTCCAGGACATAAGAGGACACTCGTTATACGCATACCATTTGTATTTCTGTATTTTTAATGGCCCTTCACTGTACACCTGTATCTCTTGGATAGTTAGCCATACAGTTTGAATAAGGCACCGCTTAATGAGAGTAGAAACATCTATAAACACATCAAGGAAACGGTTTTATTTTGTTTATTACCTATCAAATCTTGCGTTTATAATATCTGACTGTTTTAGATGCTTGTAAAATGATGTCCTCATTACTTCCATACATCAGGTTGACAGTGTGATTTGCAGGTGCTTTTAATGCGCAGCATGTATAGCAACAACAAGCAACCAGCCGGCATAATAATCTGTGTTGTAAGTAAATCGGTAAGGCATTGTTATTCTGTTCAGGCAGTTTCAGTAGCATTAGGAAATCTTACACAGTGTATTTGTGTAAGTCCATCACAGATTCTTTAGCTACACGGTTATCAAGTTACCAAGGTAAGATTTCCTATGGAACTGGAATTTATTACACAATTTTAGTAGGTACTTCTAAGCTACAATTGGTATTTCATTTTAAAAGGACAGTCTTTCACGTCTTGCACAAATTAAAACCACAGTTTTGGGGTTCTGTTTCTTGAATTGGGCTATCACAGGTGTGAAGATTAATCATTTCTTAACGGCTTCTTCTGTAATTGGTTTCTTTCTCTTTTCCAGGGTCACATTTTAAGAAGATGGATGTAATACAGAATGAGATGGAACATCCATTAGCAAGCGACAGAATATACACCAGAATCACAAGAAAATGAAGCAAACATGGTGATAAAAGATTGTACTAGTGTAGTGCCATTGGATAACAAAGAATGATTCAGTGTTGCACATATAGGCCCTACTTCGAAAAAAGCACAAAGGCAACTGTTCAGAGAGGAATGCAATAATATTAACAATATAACACCAGTAAGAGACTACTCAGGTGAATACTTTAACTGCTCCTTCCAATTCAGTTAGAATTATTTTTTCTTCTTCTCATAAAAAATAAAATTTGCTTTAGCACTTGCTTCAACATACAGTTTAAAAAATCCATGTTGGCCTTTATGGCATTGTAGTATCTTTTATCTATGCTTGTATCATCCATTTGAAATACTAAACAATGAATCTGTTTCAGAAATCGCATTGTACCAGTTGAGTTGTTGGCAAATGCATTCCCTGTGCAGTCTGCTTTCTCTAGATGTGCAGTAGGCCATACATCTCAGTTCTAATTTCACAATGAACACTAAAGTAAGGCAGAGCATCAGTTCAGAGCTGGGAACCCCTGTCATGTTGATGGCTGTGGGAAGGGCACACAAGGGACGGAGCTGCAGCAGCTTAAGTTCATTCTACATAATGTATGCACTGTCATTAGATCAGGCCTGCACTCCACTGTAGATCCCAGAGGTGCGATGGCAGCTGATCAAGGCAACACATCCATGCACTGTTCTAGCTAGACACACACAATAAACTGTTGGATTAAAGAAGCTGAATCACGTGACGTGCTTTGTGACTAATGGTCGTATATATGGCCCAGAGCAGTTAGCTGTTAGTTGGCCGTAAAATGGGTAGAAGAGTTTAAATGGGGCATAATATTATACCTGCCCAATTAGTCCGAACATCTTCTCCCAGACACAGACAAACAACAAATTAAATTGCATGTGACTGGGTTCAAGATATACTGTACTGTATAATAAGTTTTGTGACTTGAACACATCACACCCCCATAGCCAGGTGTACAAATGAATTATGTATTTGTTAGTAAACAAAAAAAAACAAACCCTCAGGAACTGGAGAAACAGTTCTCATTTTAAAATGACTACCGACAACCCCCCCCCCCCCCCCAAAATTTTTTAAAAAAAAAATCTGATTTCAACACATAACGACATCCCAGAATAAAAATAATTATTCTATTAGTTGTATTATTGCTGAACATCACTTAGGCCTACTGTCTGAAAGCACTGTGACAGAGGTGTTTGTATTAGGATGTATATCCAGTTATAATACAATGTGTCCTAAATAAATTTGGTATGAAATACTTTCTGAACTACAGGCTACTGTCATTTCATTAAAAGAAGAGTTGCTTTGAAAGGAATACATGAACACTCAACAACAACTGCATAGTTTTTTTTGGGGGGGGGGGGGGGATGCTATATTTACACCTGCCATTTTGGCTGAAGCTGACTAAAGTAATTGAGTACACAAGTGTGTGTGTGTATGTGTTGTAGCACAGCCTTGAAAAGGTTTACTCCCCACTACCTTTGAACAGAGCAGCGCAGTCTACACAGGACCTGCGGGTCTCCCACACCAGATGCTGCTACCACTTTTACAGCCTGGGCCCTGCAGTCAGCCTGGGGCAAAATTTCACATTTTCCATCAAATCTCATCCAAAGCCTCACCGAATCTGACAGAATGTCAGTGTGCAGTGCTCAATTAGCTGAGCTTTTAAATGTAGCTAACCCAGATCAAATGAAAGCAACAAAAGCTCAGTCACATGTAAGGCCTGCTCCTACGGCTTGGAGGCTGTACCTCACGACTATTTGATTATATCCTTCATGAAATCTGGGTTTGAAACGTGTGATGCCTGTCTTTGGTCTTGATTCCTCATTTGCGTTATTAGTTGTCTCTTAAGCAAGAAACCTGAAACCCTGTATATGAAATATATATCGGATTTTATTTCTGTAGCAGGATAGCGTCAAAAAGGAGACTCCGAGTCAAGAAAGCTGAAGTTTAAGCACATATGAGCCCTTTTAATAGACAAAAAAACAACACAGGAACAAGCAAACAGAGGCACGGTGGCCAAAGTAAGAGATTTAAACAAAACACTATGCGATAGAAACACTGCTGTCAGGCTGGGCACTGCGCGCTGGGAGCTCACCAAACTCATAATGTTACTTAATTGTAAAGGTATTTAACTAATAAAGCAACTTATTTTTAACACACTGTTTCGGTGTACAAATGACATTACATGGCGTACTTTATATCTGCACACATGTTTATTGACGTCTGTGTCAACCTAAAATACATATCTCTGTGGTACCACTTACATTTCACTGCTAATTAACACAACACTTGTTCTACTATCGGTCTTTTTACGTACAGACAAATAATATATAAGGAATAAAAGGAAATGGATACAAAACCTGTGAATAAAGTAAATTATTATGCTCATTGTAGGATGATCACTATATCTGTTTGAACTAAACTTGCTTTGTTCTCCATACAAATGAATGGACACTCTTTATCCTGGAACTCTTTATAGTTAGTTAGTAAGCAATTCCATGCAAAGGGTAAACTTTTTTTATACACAGAAAAGCTATTCACAGTTTCCACAAACAACAGGCTACAAAGCCATGATGGATATGCATCTTGGTAACTTGTTGTGACCGAAGAAGGCCACATATATTCAATTTCCTCAGCGAATTCATGTCTTCACATCTGGGACTTACTGAATTTTTTATGTCATGACCATTTTGCATTCCTGCATTACTAATGCATTTGCACACACACTATTGGATTCTAAGACACAAGTGTATTATTTTCCCTCTGTTTCCTGACCTCACACGACTTCTAGAAGTATACATGTTGAGATGGAGGGGACACCAACAGTAATCATACATATTCAGCTTTAATATTGTATATGGAGGGTTGTATTTTTTATTTTTAAATAGATTTCCTTCTGGTCTGTAATGCTCCAGACAAACACAATGAGTGCCTACATTTTGTACAAGAACTGCATTAAGAAAATGCGTGTGATATACAGAAGTTTAACACAGTGAATTATTAAATTTTATTGTAATATACAAATAACCCTATTACTTCATATCTGCAATGCATGCCAAAGTCTTACAGAGATGAATCAATGAGGTAGACTGAAATGAGAAGAATTAGTTAAAGTTAAACGAAAAAACTCAAATGTACAGGTGGAAATGAGCTGCATACATGTCTTAATCTGATATTTATGCATTTATACAACTCCGCCTTCACTGTCCCAGGGAGAAACCTGCCATGACTGAATGCCTGTTACCGTAGCGCAGCGCCACCTGTTGGTATTGTCAGTCAGTTTGTAAACTTTTTGTTTGGGATGTGATTCGTATCCCTAATGAATGTTGACGTCATGTGAGGATTTAAAAAACTAAAAAAAACTCTCTTCTAGTCTTTATATGGGAACATATGGAATACACAAATGCATGATGAAGTCATATGAGCAGCCCATTTTCTCCCATATAAAGCATTGGGAGAAACTGAAAGCATTTTCAATGGAAAATATATTTATTTTGTGTCCAAAACCACAATTTTCATCTATTTTCAACATTTCATGCATTAAAGTGGGGCAATTTTTTTTTTCTGCAGAAAAGAGAGGTCATTTGTACCTTAGTGTTAGTGGAAAGAAAGAAAGAAAGAAAGAAAGAAAGATGTCAACTACCTAACTGCATTTATCTCCCTTGGCAACCACCAAACACTCAGAACCTAACTTACGCCCTTGGCGTTCAGATATGCTATTTTAATTGGTTTGTTCATCTGTCAATCAATAACTTTACACCCACTGACGCTAGAAGTAGCCTCCATTTAGATCAAGCTGATTGGCTTATCGCTGATACTAGTACTGTTTCCAAGTGGCTGATGTTTCTGTCTGTAGCGTCGCTCGGACTGGGCGTCCAGTACTTACTGCTCATGCTCAGTTAGTTGAAGGAGAAAATACATTGTTCGGATTTAAATGGGCATTGTGGCAGTGTCTGTAGAAATACTGTCATCATTGTAATATATATATTATTCTTGACAACGATTGCAGACGTATTCTAGCGTGATTTTAATTCATGAAAATGCCGGTAGGAAATCTGTTCGGTGTGGAATTCTGTTTTTTTTTGTTCTGTTTTGTTTACAGGCTGCTGTGTCGTCAGTAGGCAGTTTGTGTTAATGGCTCCTCTCTGAAGTCAACAGCAGGCAGCACTGCTGTACTGTTGCTATGGTGGGCTGACTCACGTACAGTACTAAGAGGATGCAAATGGATAAAATAGGAGGCCATATTATTTATTGCTCAGTCTGACAGCACAAAGCAGGAATAGACTGTCAAATGCATGTCATTTGTGTTGCATGGTATTTTCGTTGGTTTGTTTGTGTGTGTGTGTGTGTGTGTGTATATACTGGGCTATGTTCTTACAGTGTATTTTGGGAGGATCGTTTCTTTTAAATACTAGTTTATAAAAATAGAATAAAAAGCGTGAACAATAAAGCAAGTAATGCATTACATATTTACTGTACTCATGTGGAACTACTGTGCTGTGCGTTTAAATACAGTAACACCACTAAAACAATAAGAGTTTATTCGGCTCCCAAGGACACCGCAAATAAGGGTGGAGAATTTATATAGAAAAAGATTCTCGCAATATACTGTTATAGCGTTATAGAGTGCTGTTTCGCGGTTTACTAAATGTGTGTCATATCTATCTATCTATCTATCTATCTATAGATAGATAATGTGTGTGTGTAATCGGAGTGGAGATGGTGTACAAAGTGGTTCTAAGCCTCCAGTCAGTTTTGTATATCTGAGTAATACTGTGTATATATATATATATATATATATATATATATATATATATATATATATATATATTAAACAGTCACACTATCACAATATCTGCAGATAAAAACCGCAGGTGGAAGGGACTTATTCCTGCGGTGTAAAATGCAAGCAGTTCAGAGAATTCAGGGGAATTCTGGACCTGCACTGCTTATGAAACAGGCAGACAAAATCACCATTCTCTTTACAGTTGTGTGCAATAATCACTGGTATACATCCACCTTTCTATGTGATGCATGCTGTAATATTATGCTGTAACTAGAGGTCACATGAGTAGTGTAAAACGGCCTTTGTTTCAATTTCCATCACAAGATGTATCATCATCATCATGTCTTGATATCCCTATCTTTTCAGCACTGCGACTACTCCATTGAAAATCGGTTCCTGAATAGGGGCCAGGGTATCTCATTTAGAGGTGCTGCAATATAAATACAGTGGTTCCAACTTTTAACAGACATTTTACCAGATGGATTGACCTAGTTTAGTTAGTACTTTATTTTATATACTGCATTTTCATTCTATTTAATTACCTGTCTGGATCCTCTATGACTCTGAATTTCTGAAGTGTTTAAAAAATGAACAAAAAATGAGGGCGTGTGCACCTGTAATTTCCGTCCCTCTATAGTCGTGATTTTTGTACGATTTTCCGTTTGATAAATCACAGTTGCTTTGGGGGAAGACATTACAGTTGCACGCAGATAATTGTAATTTCTAAAACCACCTCACCCCAGAAATTTAGCTTTAAGGAGTTGTCTTTTCTTTTCCTTCAAAATGCAGCTCCTGTGGTTGAAAATCAAGGAATATACAGATGGTGTGAAACATCCCTATTAACTTTCTAAATATTGATTTATATTTTCACAGAGCACCAAGCCTGAGAAACAAGAAAAGGTGGAGACCAGTGACACTGTTAAGGTAGTGGTGAGATGTCGGCCAATGAACCAGAAGGAGAAAGGCATGGGGCACAAGCAGGCAGTCTCTGTGGATGAGATCAGAGGGACCATCACTGTTAATAAAATCGATTCCACGAACGAGCCTCCGAAAACATTTACATTTGATACAGTGTTTGGACAAGACAGCAAGCAGCTGGATGTGTACAATTTAACAGCAAGACCTATTATAGATTCTGTTTTAGAAGGATACAATGGTGAGTGGCTTCCCTAAGCTTTTTTTAATAACATGTCTGCATATCAATCATAATGGTTACACAGAAGACATAAATAAATATCAAAATGATTTATATATAGTAAAAAAAAAACACACCTTTGTGATTGCTTACATTTTACTGGAGCAAGCTACAGGCACACATTTTAAATACTGCTTTTTTTTCCTATTAGGTACAATTTTTGCTTATGGGCAGACAGGAACTGGGAAGACATTTACCATGGAAGGTGTACGAGCCGTGCCTGAACTTAGAGGAATCATTCCAAATTCATTTGCTCACGTATTTGGCCACATTGCCAAAGCAGAAGGGGATACCAGGTATATAATTAACACTAAAGACAGCACTTGACAAATGCTTTTCGGCAAAATGTTTGTCTAATTTTATTACTAACTTATTGCTTTAGTTTGGCTCTTCACATGTCAGTGGGGAAAAAAAACTATAAATAATGCACTGTTGTGCAGTTTAAAAGGTAAATCTGAGCAATTGCTGTTTAACTTGAAAAATGTTTGTAATTAAAGTAAATAGGAAAAAAAACACATTTTTTTTAACAGGTTCTTGGTCCGAGTTTCCTATTTGGAAATTTATAATGAAGAAGTTCGTGACCTGCTAGGAAAAGATCAGATGCAAAGGTTGGAGGTGAGCAGAGAAAGGAATGCAGTTCCTATTTTAGCAAATGAGTACCACTTCAGTTTTTTTAATAATATACCACAGAAGAACATAGGTTTCCTTTTGTGTTTTGAATAGAGCAAGCTTTGTTCTGATTTATACATTTATATTTTAATTGTAAGAGTGCACTTTGTAAAAATGACATAGCTAATAACTGTAAACTATATGAGTTGCATATGCTGTATAGCATTACATATAAACAGGTTAGTTCTGCGCTTTTAAATGTATTCATTTGTCCTGTGAATCAGGTTAAGGAAAGGCCTGATGTTGGAGTATACATCAAGGATCTCTCTGGGTATGTGGTGAACAATGCAGATGACATGGACCGGATCATGACATTAGGACATAAAAATCGTAAGAATATATATACACGCCTGAACTTTTTATACATTTAAAATAGTATTAGCATCCCTGTAGAAGGATGCAAAATTGAGTTGTTTTTTTTTTTAATTCATAATGTGCGTTGCAGTTATTAAATCACAAGAATATAGTGATGAAATCAAGATGCACTTTGATATCCCCAGGTCCTGTACGTCTTAGAATATCAGAGAAGCACGTGCTTTGCAGAAGCAGGAAATGTTTTATCAGTCACTGGGTATTCCTTTTAAGATTTAAAAATAGTAGTTGAATTGAGAGAATGAATGTCTTTTTAGGTTCTGTTGGAGCCACGAATATGAATGAGCACAGCTCCCGTTCCCATGCTATTTTCACAATCACTATTGAATGCAGTGAGAAAGGGATTGACGGCGACCAGCATGTGCGTATGGGCAAACTGCACCTTGTGGACCTGGCTGTAAGTATTAGGATTATCATGCTAATTATCATACTGAATAATTATCTGGTCCGTAGGACACCAGAGAAATGTGCTTGATACATACATCACCAACAGAATTGTAATATTATTATTATTATTATTATTATTATTATTATTATTATTATTATTATTATTTATTTCTTGGCAGACGCCCTTATCCAGGGCGACTTACAATTGTTACAAGATATCACATTATACATTATTTCACATACAATTACCTATTTATACAGTTGGGTTTTTACTGGAGCAATCTAGGTAAAGTACCTTGCTCAAGGGTACAACAGCAGTGTCCCCCACTGGGGATTGAACCCACAACCCTCCGGTCAAGAGTCCAGAGCCCTAACCACTACTCCACACTGCTGCCCTAATTGCCCTTGGGCAATTGTGTGTCATTGATGTGCTTTGTAGCCCTTTATATTTCTGAAAACAAATGACAAATCTATTGGTACATTAACGTACTCATTTGTTTAAAATAAGTTTTTTTTATTAAAATGTTGCACAAGGTCTAATTGAAAATATACAGCTATTCCTAATTGTAGTTAAAATTTGTTTAAATGCTGTAGAATTCCCCTTTTTGTCCCTCAGAGTGATGCCTGGCTATCTGTCAGAAGGGTGATTGAACTGATACTGTGAACAATACAGTGCACGCAAGATTTGCTTGTTTGTAAATACTTATTTCTTTACATGTTTTGTAGGGTTCAGAGAGACAAGGAAAGACTGGATCAACTGGACAGCGACTAAAGGAGGCCACAAAAATTAATCTTTCTCTGTCTACCTTGGGCAACGTCATCTCTGCTTTGGTAGATGGGAAGAGTACCCATGTCCCCTATAGGAATTCAAAACTGACCCGCCTGCTGCAGGATTCATTGGGAGGAAACTCAAAGACCATGATGGTAATATTGCTAAAGATAACTTTTTAAATACAGTTTAAAAAAAACAAAAAAACAGCTATGCATCTTTTGCTGTATATATTCCTGAGCATGTTTAACCTTGCCTCACAGTGTGCAAACATTGGACCGGCAGACTACAACTATGATGAAACCATCAGTACACTTAGATATGCAAACCGTGCAAAGAATATCAAGAACAAGGCCAGAATTAACGAGGACCCCAAGGATGCTATGCTGCGCCAGTTTCAGAAGGAAATTGAAGACCTTAAGAAAAAACTGAAAGAAGGTATGGATTTAAAATAAAATAAAGTCTTGCAGTTTGCAGTGTCAAGTCTGTGTTTTTAAAGGCTTGCTCACCTATTGCCTTATCAACAGCTAGATGGCATGCTTGCCTTTTTAAAAAAAAAAAAAATTTCAAAAGCGCTACTAATGTAAAATGTAAATAATTCTGATGTCAGGTTGGCTGTTATTAATTTAATATTTCACTTCTTAATACTTACTCTAGGGTCCTCTAGAATAAAGACAGAAGTCTATTTAAAGTAATATTATACTACAGGTTTATACTATGGATCTTGAAAAAACTGTTCACACTGATGAAGTTATTATTATTTATTTCTTAGCAGACGCCCTTATCCAGGGCGACTTAAACTCGTAAACAAAAATACATTTCAAGAATCACAGTACAAGTAATAATACAATTAGTACAAGTAATAGTACAATAATACCCAACCCCTACCACCTTACAATGAAAAAAGAAAGGATGTTGTTAAAAGTAAATTTTAAAAAGAGGATTTAAGCAAGGAACATGTGTGTTAAAAATTTAAAGTAAATTTGAGGCTAACAAGATATGGAATTGGCACGGGAAAATAGATACAGCATGGATACAAAAAATAAAAAAGGACAAATAAACTGCTTAAGTGTCAATCTGTCCAGGGGAAGAGATTTCTGGTTCAGACAGCAGTGGATCTGAAGATGATGAAGATGACGAAGGGGAAGTTGGAGAAGGCGGAGAGAAGAGAAAGAAGCGCAGGGGTATGAATTGACAATGCATGAACTGCTCATCCAGACGTGTTGTTAGCATGCAGAAGCATCTTATCTGTTTGTAAGCATGATATGGCTTATACAAAAGAACTTCCCAACCAAATGGGTCACTAGTCTTGAGGAAGTTGAGTAGGCTTGTGGGTTACCGGGTTCCTTTGATTTTTTTTTATTTTTTCTTTTAGTTTTATGTGATGGTTTTACCACTGCATCTTTAATTTTTTTAGCTTCATATTTGTATCTACCCGATTAGCTGGATTGATATGAGTCAGTCTTACAACACTGCAGTGCCTTACCAGTACTTTGTAAACCACACAATTGTATTACAACTATTATGTTCAGGACTGCAATTGCTGTTTGCAAAAGCTTTAATTTTCAAATGGTGGATTCCTCCTCTTAAGTCAGTGTTTTTTTTGATCTTGCATGAAACTGCTTTTGAAATATATTCTGGCCTAGTTTCTAATCTGCACTAAATTTCTTTGAACGACACGTGAAACACAAAATCTTCTGAAATCTTTAAAAGGTCTGATCGCTCATGTTTCAAAGTAGAAATGGGTGCAGGTGTTTGCATTAAAGCTCAGTATTGTGTGCTTGCAGTTCTTCTCTCTAGCTGTAAACTAATCTCTAAATTTGCTTGAAGTAGTAGAATGGGTATGTTTTCGTTTTATTTCTAGTGTTATGCCACTTAATGCAGCTTTAAATATGACATTGTGTGGTGACATAAAGATGAATTAATCCATTGTAGATAAATCTATAACACTGGGTCACATTATCTGCTAATTTATGAACATGTTATATTTTTAGACAAAATATGAGTTTGCAAGTCAACCAAGATGTATGGGGTACAAAGTGTTCGATGTATTGATTAAATAAGCATTATAGCCTTATATAAATATATTTTGAGAAATAGTAATCGAACAGTTAATTGCATACCTGTTCTTTTACTTCAAGCTCTTTGAAAACTTTCCAGTCTCTAACCTTAAAGAAATCTCACCCTGTGACTCTTTGCCATTCCTCTGTTATGTGCCCTGTCCCCCTTGGGTTTCTCTTGGAGCTTATCTCTCTTTCTTGCAGGCAGTAGCAGCAGTAGCTCAGACTCCACATGCTCTGTAATAGAGAAACCTCTGGATAAATCCCAGACTAGTGAGTGGGAGCTGTTTGAAAAGAGAACCGATTTCACATTATAGTTTCTTCTTGGCATTTTCTCTTCTGCTGCTTTGGCCATCTTTTGAAAACCAAAGTTCTCCCTTTTATGTTTTTGTCCCTACAAGAAAAGGCTAATATCAGTTTTGTTTTTATATAAACAGGCTTAAGGAATAATCAGATTGCATGTGTAGGATTTTTATTCATTGCCTTTAATGCCGGCACCTTTCACTAAACACGTATAGACTGTATTTGCATCCTGGCGCCCCATTTTCAAATCAAACTAGTAACTGTCACCGTATAGCTATAGCTATACCTGCTAATTTCAAAGTAGGCGCTTTGAATGACAGGCGCTGTAGCTGGCAAATGAAAGTGCACAGTTGGTGCAGGTGTTGGTGATTGACAGTCATTTAAACGAATGAGAGCATTGTAGCGCTGCTTCAGTCAACGAGATCTGTCAGAACAGGATGAAATGACTGACAGTGAAACTACACTAGCCTATTAAGGGACCACTGAGTTGACTGACAGCAACACCCAGCCATTCAGAGCGGAATGGAGACGGGACAGACAGCAAGTATAAACACTACACAAACTAGAGATGATTTCTAAATTATTATTTTTGGTAAGAAAATTTAAAATAGAATGGTTTTACTGATGTTTATCTTATATACATTTATTTCATTCTACCTATTTTTTGGGAATTTGACATTAACAAGCTTTACCGATTAAAATCAAAAAGTAGCAAGCCTATACATAATACCTGTTTCCAACTAATGCAAATCAATATATATCGCCTGAAAAATAAATATTATGTATCAGAGTAAATGTTTCATTTCAGAATACTGGTATGCCATTTTCACTCTAAGCAAAACACACTAATTGCTCTTCCTGTTACTTTGCCTAGTGCATCATTGCTGTGCTTCCATTTCCTGTCTGCTTTTCACTGTATTGTTATAAAGTCATTTCCTGGTGAATACTGGCTACATTAATTTGTAAATGACTATTCCCCTTCAGTAGAGATTTAGTAGGAACAATTTATACATTCTTATTTACTCCCAGTGAATTCTCTTGGCTATTTCACAACGTAGAGATCCTGCAGCTGAGCAGTGCTATCTCCTTGATGAACTTTCTTTGGTGGAGAAAAACTGAGCAACTGCTCAGATTTTCCAAAGAAACTCATTACAAATGTTTTCAATGATAGCATTAATTGCAGAGAAGGGGGAAGTGACTTTTACTTTGTGTAGCTCTTGTGCCATGAGCCCATGGAATCCACCGCTTGTTTCGCACATTGGTGTTTACTTGTTTTGTGAAGTTGTTAGTTTCTCGTTAACACTTTTTTTTCTCCCATTGTGTGTGTTTTGATTGTTTTCCTTTTGATTCATACTGGGGTTTAAAAATCAGGAAGTAATGTTTTGTTTTCTTCTTTTTCTCTTTTCTTGATGCAAATGCTGCCTCTCTGACTTGCTAATTCCTTCTTTATGCAAGATCAAACAGGTTGGTTTAATCCCTTTTTATGTTTTTGCATTGTTACAGGTGTTGGGAGTTATATGTCTTACAAGTCATGCCGCTGTGTGTGTGTGTGTTTGTGTGTTTTATATATTACTATTGCCAAAAGACTACAGTAACACATCACTATACTGTTCATTAACAGCAAGTACAGTATTGTTCAAATACAAACTACTGTATTCAGCACATGTATAGTCTATTGCACATGGACATTTTTTATTGCATACTTCACCTGACATAGCTGTTTCTTTGGTGTTCACATGGCCATAGGCATTCTGTGTCTAAATTGCCCAAAAAGCTGCAGTGCAGACAGAATAAGAATAGTATTCGATGTATACAAATCATTTATCACTCTGGGAGCGCTCCAAGCCAAAACTAGCTTGCCCATGATCTTCCTAACCGTCCCGCATTCATTGCACATGAATGTATTTATGGCCCGGGTGTATAGCTATGAATGAATACAGTATGCTTTACATATTACCAATGGAAACAAATAAATGATTGGCCACTGCAGACATTCTTATTTTTGCTTATATTTTTGCAGGTCTTTTCACCCTTTCACAGTGGTTTGTCATAGGCTAATTAAGATCAACTAGATCAAACAGATTTGCAACAAGAGTCTCTTTATCATCCACGATGTGGTCAATTTTGTGTATCTCTTTGAATTTTTCTGTTGCTGATGCCACTTGCCACTCTTTCAGCAAAGTCCTTTCCAGCTTGACAGTGCTGTTCTAAAAATAACTTCGCTGTAGCTTTGCTGTCCCTAAGGCTACAGCAGCTTGTTGCTTTTACCACAGTTGTATGCATGAAGGACTGGTGTCATTGAGTGAAGTGTCAAACTGCTTATAGTTTAAATTATGAACTCCCTAGCATTGGCTACAAGAAATATTTTGTATATCGTTCTAATGCCCTTGTAAGATCTATTTTATTATTTTGTTTGATTCTCTTAATGGTCTCAGAGTTTAAAATAATTATAAGTATTGGCCTTTTAATGTGAGTCACATTAAAAATTCTTAACAAGAATAGATTGTGGTTTAACAAGGTCTTGGCCATTAAAAAATAAAATGCATGTATTTTAAGGTAAAAAGAAGGTCTCCCCTGACAAAATGGTGGAGATGCAGGCTAAGATTGAAGAGGAACGAAAGGCTCTTGAAGCTAAACTTGACATGGAGGAAGAAGAGAGGAACAAGGCCAGAGCTGAGCTGGAGAAGAGGGAGAAAGATTTGCTTAAAGCTCAGTAAGTTATAATGACCCACCCCTCCTCAGTTATTAAGCATCCATCTAAAGGGAACTTCTCCATGATATTCCATGTGGCTATGGATTCTGGATCAAAAGCAACCATTTTTTAGTTTTTTTTTTTCAATTTTTATTTTTTATTTTTTTATAAACCAACCATTGACAACATTTTGCTAAATTGAACAACTGGTGGTAAGATAAGTTTTATCTTTGGTGATTACTCTAGTGCAGCATAAAATACAACTCATTCATTTATTTGTAGTTTTTTGTCACTAAACCTCTTCCCACAGTCATTCTGTTCTTTTCACAAGATAAACAAATACTAATGCATGACTTAGTCAGAAGTTACAACTTTGTTGTGTACCTTTTCATTAGAGCTTAAAAAAAAGAAAGTTGACCTTTTTCAGTATATATATATATATATATATATATATATATATATATATATTCCTTGATCAGGCACTTGTGCTGTACCTGTTTGTAACACTTGATCATCTGCGATAACAGACAGGAGCATCAGCTTCTGTTGGAGAAGCTGTCTGCCTTGGAGAAGAAGGTGATTGTAGGGGGAGTGGACCTGCTGGCCAAAGCTGAAGAGCAGGAGAAACTTCTTGAAGAGTCCAACAATGAACTTGATGAGAGAAAAAAAAAGGCTGAGCAATTGCGCCGAGAACTGGAAGAGAAAGAGGTGACCGCTTTGTTAAATCCAAAGTAGAGTAGGTGTGCCAGCGGTAACCTGGACAGCAACTAAATTCACTCACTTAGAACTTCTGTATATATTTTGTTTTCTATTTAAACAGCAAGAGCGCCTGGATATTGAAGAGAAATACACCAGTTTACAAGAAGAGGCTCAAGGAAAGACCAAGAAGCTTAAGAAAGTGTGGACCATGTTGATGGCAGCGAAATCTGAGGTCATTAAATAATCTTTGTTGTTTATATATGAAAAAGGAAGGCGGAGGATCTGACCTGATCAATATATTATTCATTTTGTAGTTTATAGGTATCGGGTACACACAGTTATCATTATGACTTTATGCCTTTCAAGTATGCAAGGCCTGTTCATCAGAGAATGCTTTGGCTAATGTATGCAATTGTGATTATTAATTGACACCCACCATATAGTGTATGTAGATTTCTGTAATATATAGAGCAACCATGGGTTTTTGATGTTCAGTAAAGTGTTGCAATGTTGTCTGAATTGATCTGAAAAAGGATATGTAATTGAGTGTTTTTTCTCCTATTCAAATTCTCCTAGATGGCTGACCTGCAGCAGGAGCATCAGAGGGAAATCGAAGGTCTGCTCGAGAACATCAGGCAGCTCAGCCGAGAGCTTCGACTCCAGATGTTGATTATTGACAACTTTATACCACAGGAATACCAGGTAAACAAATCGGTTTTAACAACGACACTCTATTGTCTATGTGCATGCTTGGAAAGACAGTATACCTATTAAAGTGGTTAGTTTTACTTGCAGATCAGCATGACAAATTCAAATTCAATCATAAAGAATTGTCATAAAATTGTGTTTTACATGTGCCAGGTAACTACAAATGTATGAATATCCCGAGTATTAATACTACATTTCTGAAATACTGTAATGAGATCCTCTGTTCAAATCTGCACACTTCATTGGTTTGCAATATTGCGTTTCCAGCTTAAATGGTGCACCTTTTCTGTCTACTGTAGAATTAGAATATTAATTACAAAACAAAAAAAATGTGCCATTGAAATGCTGTTTTACTCCTTGGTAGGAGATGATTGAAAACTATGTGCACTGGAATGAAGATATCGGAGAGTGGCAGCTGGTAAGTTGAAAATGCTTTGCAGCATTACTGATATTTCATGGTAACATTTTAGCTTAATAATCTGTTAGAAACAATCCATGATTAAATATAGTTTAAAGGATGTTCTAAACAACACAGTGTTTGTATAGCACGTAACTTAATCATTTATAAACTAAAAAAAAGTATAATTGCTATATAGCATGACAGTAGTAACGTGTCATTAAAATATAATATATTCCTTGTTAATAAGTGTCAACATCTTTAATAACACATTTGTGGATGTTTTTATGAATGAATCCTTTAACTTAAGAGTGACTGGTTTCATTTGAGTTTTTTTAAGACAATTTTAGTATTTTTAGTGTTTTAAATGCTGTTATGTTTCCCTCTTTAGAAATGTGTTGCATACACTGGGAATAACATGAGAAAACAAACTCCTTTACCCGATAACACTGAAAAAGATGTAAGTTATGTGTATTTATTTTTTCTTGGTACATTTTAAACCGCTATCTTTTCCCAGTCATAATATGCACAATAGTCTTATTTTTGGTGCTAAGGTGTTAGGAAAATTTGTCATGTGTAATTTTTATTAAACTCTGGTGACAACTTGTATTCCCCTTTTTTTGAAGGGGATCAGCATTCAAATATAACTGGTTTCAAAGATCCCAATTTAGTGCTTTTCTTTGACTACCTTTACCTGAGGTGTCATTAGCTAGTCCAAGATTAGTGTTAATTGGGGTCTGTGACAGCAGCCGTACACATCTAGCATTATTTAATCTTCATGTGCGTTTTGTTGTTTTTCTGGTTGGTTGTTGCAGCCCTTCGAGGTTGACCTGTCCCATGTTTACTTGGCCTACACTGAGGAAAGCCTCAGGCAGTCCCTGATGAGGTTAGAGAGACCAAGAACCTCCAAAGGTGGAAAATCAAGGCCTAAAAGTGGCAGAAGGTAACTTCATACACCACATTGATTTCTTTGAATTATTGGGTTGCTACCTTCCACTGAGTTTTTTTTTAATAGTTAAAAAAATGTCTTTTTACTTTTTTCGCAGTATGTGTTTTTCTGAATGAACAAATATGTTTAATTCTGGGTCAAATAAAATAAAAAAGTCACGCTTTATTTTAAGGGCTGTTTTTTTTTTAGTTTATTAACTGTTAACAAACATTTGTAAAAACCTGATTTAATTTGCTAAACATTACTACAGTAACAATCTGAACCGATTTCAAGCATAGGGCAGCAGTGTGGAGTAGTGGTTAGGGCTCTGGACTCTTGACTAGAAGGTCGTGGGTTCAATCCCTGGTAGGGGATTGCTGTTGTACCCTTGAGCAAGGTTCTTTACCTAGATTGCTCCAGTAAAAACCCAACTGTATAAATGGGTAATTGTATGTAAAAATAATGTGATATCTTGTAACAATTGTAAGTCGCCCTGGATAAGGGCGTCTGCTAAGAAATAAATAATAATAATAATAATAATAATATGATCGACTGGGTATTGATCATTCATAGGGTTCTGGTGTTTGATTGATCACCCATAGGGTTCTGTTGTTTATAGTTTTAGCTGGCCTATTATATATTAACTAACAGCTAACAGAAAATAATGTTCATTAACATGTTTATTAGCTGTTTGTTATTTATTAACAGTTAATAAAAAAAAAACGGCCCTTAAAATAAAGCATGACTCATGGTCTTACTTGTGGTTCCTAGCCAACACGTATATTTTTGCCCAAATCTAAGCTTCATTAAACTTATTTTGTATTATTTTGTTTCAGAAAACGTTCTTCAAAACCAGAAGCAGTAATTGATTCCCTTCTTCAATAAAAAAATAAAAAAATGACTTCTTAGAATTCAAAGGAGACTGACTTGAAGAAAACACTAGTGATGGTTCGATATTTGTTTTTTGATTTACTTCTTGTCTACAAGAAAACAAATAAGATAAGTATTAAGATTTTTACTGACTCGTTCTGAAATATTAAGGCACATCTTAAGCAGAGGTCACATTCTTAAAGAAATGTAGTAACATTTGTAAAAAGCATAAACTAACACTTAATAGTCTTAAACAAATCTCTGTTAGTATTGTGTGGCCATACAACGTAACAGTAGGAGGAACTTCTGGAAGTGTGTTAATATGTTCAATGTTCTACATAGGATAACTGTGCAGCACTTATTCTATTAGTTTTTATTTGTAAAATTCTGTCTTGTGATGATAAAATGCAAATGATACAGAGCACATGTTCTGTATTGTTGACTAGAAACGTACAATGGTTAATGACAGCTGAAGTTCATTGTGAAGACCTTCACCTGGAAAATATTGAGAGTTTATTAAAGTACTTTTGAATGCAAGTAAATCCATCTACTGTATATTAAATGCTAAACAAAAGTGTTGAATCCACAGAATCAACACTTTTAATATCTATCTATCTATATGCAAAATATGACTGTTGTAGTCCATTAATCTGTAATCTGTTTTGGAGCACACAGGGTTTGTAACTTGTAGCTTCTATATTGTTGCGTTACCTAATGCTGCAGATGCACTTTTTAATTCCAAGCATGAAGCATTCATTGTGCTGATTTAAATATGTCACTGCAGAAATGTTCTGCACTGTTGGTATTTACTAAGACACTTGCAAATAATATTCCAACACTGTTTACACTTAAGTGAGGTTGCATAATTGCATCATTTTAGTATTATATTTTGATTTAATGCATGGACAGATAACCACTAGTCTATTGCAGAGGATACAAAATATGTGTTTAGTACTGTAGCATTCTTTAATGGACACAGAATATGTATTTAGTTAATACTGTAGGTTTTTTTATTATTTTTTTTTATGTATGTGTGGTAACTACATTGACTGATCTGATCAACATGTACATTTCCAGTATGCCCCCAGCAGTTCCCCGAAGAAGTGCACTTTGCTGGTTTATTACAAAATTGTACTTTTTAAAAACATGCATTTGAAGTTTTGTTTTGGCACAGGACAAAGAAAGCCAAGGGGCTTCAAGGGGAAATCATTTTATTAATGATCACAAATACATTATATTATAATAAGTTTGTTCTGTAATTAATACATTGTTGGTTTTTTTTTGGATCTGCACAGAAATTGTATTGATTGTTAGCATTAGGATTTCCAGTTGCTGATAATAAAGCACTAGCAGGGCCAATGCTTTTGGAGAATTCCAGATTAGCAAGGTTGGGGTTAGTTTTTAACAATGCAAGAATGCAGTAAATAAAGGAAAAATGCTTCTGCATGTGTCAACAGTAGTGACCTTGTTCTCTATGTACTCCTAGGAATAAGTCATGCATTCTGTTGTAAAATATATGTGTATATATTCAGCAAGTCTTTAAGAAATAAACTACTACATGCTTATCATTTTGTGTACTTTTAATGTTTTTTTTTTCTATTTCCCTTTTCATTAAGCACTCAGATAATGTGTAGGTTTCACTTTTACTCTAGATTGACATGATGTAATGAACAACAATAGAAATAGTTCAGCATTGTTTTTTTTTTAATTATGGTATGTTTAAATAAGTATGTGTTGCAGATTTTAGCTTTTTTTTATTACTTCAAAAAGGAAAGACCCTACATGCATTTTGTTGATTAATTAAGGTATTACAGTGTAAATGTTATCTTCTTTGCTCTATTCAAATTTTTTGCAAGCACTGTCTAAGTGAAAGCTACAGCAGTGATCCACATTACAGATAACGTGATTTTCTGATTGACAGATAACATTAAGGTGAAGACTAGGCAACAGTGCAAGCAACAGATTTGTGCTGACGGTTTCTTTTTTAAGATACAAAATTTAAAGACATATTTTTCAGAAGGAAGATACTGTCAGAGAATTATGACTTCATGCAATGTAGATGCTAGTGGTGGCTAGCAGAGGAAAGTGAAGAGAGATTTTGCTCAAGAAATGTGTGAGTAATGTAGTCGCAATAGTCCTTTTATACATTTAGGGTATGCTGGCTATCGAAATGTGATTAGAATATTTGTTATCTGGGGTATTTTTATTTTACATGTGAAATGCACACTCAGAGCAAGTTACAATAATCCTGCTTTTTTTGGTGGTGGGGGGGGGGGTGAAAGTTATTCTGATTTAATTCTGAAAAACGTACTAAAGAAATAAAAAAAAATAATAATAATAACCTGTCCCCAGATGAGGAAGACTCTGCGCTTTGAGGTACTGGCTTTGTTTCAGTATAGAACTGTGTTTCATGACTCTGCAGGTCAAGTTTGATCGTGGGTATTTTTCAAGTGGCAGGCATTTTACAAAGCTACCAAATCATCTGAAAACCTCACATAATCTGCGCTGCTGCCTTCATAATGACATGGTTCTAAAAGCTGCATATTAAACATGATGTCACCTTGACACTGACCTCTGGACGAGGCTGCTATATTGAGCTCACATGGGGACATATATTTGCTACAGACATATATTTGGTACAGAGCTATGATTCTTGTGCTGCACAGTTAACCATTTCACTACCACACAGCTTCCATATCACTGATACTGGACACACATTTTAAGATAGTGCCTTCACTTTTCTGTGATTCTCTCGGTCCCCTATGATTAAGTAGCTTTCACAAAAGAACATACATGCAGCAATGCCATGTCAAAAAATACAAACACTGGAGATTGCATGTTTAAATAAATAATGTTTTAATACTTCACATTTTTTTAAATAGATCATTTATATCTTATTTTCTATGAATGAGTAAAAAAAACATTATATAAATAGAAAACAACACATAAATACCACTTTGCAATCTAAAGTAATTATGCTAATAGTAATATCCTATTAAATATAGTTGCCATCTAAATAAATAATACAGTAATACAGTCATCATATATAAATAATTCAGTGATGCCCGTAGGTTTTCAGATTTGGCGGTATTGCTGTCTAGCACAGCGTTTCAGGTCTATCAGAAAGTTTTGGAGCTCAATCTCAACTTCTTTGTTGACCTTACAAGATGCCTGAACAAAAACAAAACAAGTTGAGGTTAAATTACAAACTACAAAACACACAAAAAAAGTGAGCGAGGTTGAAGGTAGCTTGTTAAACTGCAGTTCACAGATCTAATCTTCAAACAGCCTGTCTACTCTGCCGTTATCTTTTTTTTTCATGATAAATATATTATCATCTTTTCTGTATTACTTTTGCCCTGTTCTGTATTTGGCCAAACTCGCTACATGAATTTACCCCTTATAACACGGTTAAAGAATTGCATCAAGTGTCTCTGCAATTGATTCTCCACAAACCAAAGAGCAGTGCATTAATTCTTAATTCTTCTTTAGCATTGAAAGCGTAAGTTACCTAGGCAGGGTAGCTTATGTATAAATACATTCTTATAGCGGAGTGTTACCGCCAGTTTACTTTTACGTAATATTACGGTGATTGGCGGTAAAGACTAAGCAAACGTTTGAGCTCATGCTTTCTTAAGTGTAATCCCTATTCATGTTACATGTGTGGCAAGCATCCACCAAGCCCAGGTGAAAAATGTCCCTTCATGTTTGAAGAAAAGGTGGATGTGCTCTCAAAAATGTAAGTGAAATACCTTGTGTTTAGTATTGTATCCCATCAGGGCTCGGGACAGTTTAGAAACGGAATCTCCATCTCCACATTTGAGATCTTTCAGAGCTATTCCAGCTTTGCAGAACACATCAGGCTTTTAAAATAAAATTTAAAAAAAGATAAAGAGGTTATTACAGTACATCATTATCATATTTATAACCATACATTAAAGGTAAACTGAATACATTTTTTGGTCTATCACTGATCTTGGTGTTTCATTTTTTTGGTTTAGTTTTCATATCATACAATAAATAGTGCATTGAAAATGCCTACAGTACATCAATAACTGTAATAACCTTTGAACAAAAAGGGAAATAGGGTTATCAGTGTTTCCTTACCTTGCAGTCGGTAAAAGAAACTAGAGCTACTTTTTCTGTTGAGCACTGTAAAAGGAAGAAAATAGTTGTTAGTGTCTAACCAGAAGTGCTGCTCAATAGTTAAGTAAGCATTGACCAGTTGAAATGGATGCCTTCAGTGGAAAAGGATATGCAAATGGGTTGCATAATCTAGCATGCTGTTATCCAGTCATGTTACTTTCAGACAGCAGAAGGATGTGAAACCACTGAGTGCCAATGCTTCAGAGCGCCACTGGACACGGTCTTCACACTTATGTTTACTTGAAATACCCTGATTTTATATATGGTAACATTACTAGCTGTTCCATTTCCACTATACTTACTTGACTCTTCATTTGAAGTATGTCAATGATCTCCTCCAAAAACATTTTCTTATTCAGAGGGGCAGCGTTGATGGAGGCAGCATATATAGAAACAGCAAGAAACAGCAGAACAGCCATGCTCCTCAATGTTCTAGTCATGGTTTCAGGGCGCTTCTTCTTTCAAGATTGAGAAGGAGTTCAAGATGGTATTTCTTGCTGATGGTGACTGATGATCCACTGAAGATGTGTCTGGATATATATATAGGGCTCAAGTTCCACATAGGGAAACTACACGGAAAATGCAGCCAGCGCAATATATACCCAGCCTTTACCTTTTTTGTAAATTCTGACTCACAAACCAGATTTATTATCATCGTTTGCAAGCATGCAAGATATAGGAAGGAAATTTTGGCCACTAAAGATTAGATGTTGATATAGATTTGTGATTATGTCGTCACAAGTTGATTTACCCTGCAAGGCAGTTTTCATTCTATGACTCTAAAAAATAATAAATGACAACTTTTTGACCATTCACCAGCAACAGGATTATTATTTTATTTATTATTTATTATTTATTTCTTAGCAGATGCCCTTATCCAGGGCGTCTGCTAATTAAAATGCATGAATGCAAATTAAAACCGACATTGATGTGTTCATAATGGCGTATTTTGTTTTACATTTATTATCATTTCAGTTAGGAATGGGGAAAAAAAATCCAATTTTTTAAAGGATGCAATTTTTAGTAGAAATGTATTGTCCTTAAAATAGCATAAATTATCTTATGACGGCACACATTCTACTGCTTCAGTAATCTTTTGTGAGATGTTTTCACCATTTCAAATAACCAGACCAGTATTTGAAACAGTCACAATATATACCATGTTCATAGTTGACCTTACATGCATGGACAGATACAATCCAGAACTCATTTGAAACATTTTTGTGACGTCACCCTTTGATCTTCTGATTGATTAATTCTGCAAGTAACGAAACCTCATTAACAAAACCACAGTGCGTCAGAAAAGCGAATAGCATTTAATTAGGCAACAATCATTTCAACAATTATTATTAATATTACAAATGTAACACTAGAATGGGGCTTGCAATTTCCATTTAGCATGGCTTATTTTTTGCTTAAAGTAAGATAATACAAGGGGTCCCCGAGTGGCTCATGCAGTTAAAGCACTGCCGCTGGGAGTGCAGGATGAGTCACCCCGCTTGGACGGCACCAGTTCACGTCCAGGCTGTGCAAAGAGGCTGAACTTTGCTGGGGACCCCGAGGGGGGCGTCACATTGGCTCTCATGTTCCTGGGCTGGGAGATGGGAAACCGGCAGGGATTGCTTCTCCTCATCGCGCAACAGTAAACCCTACTGGCCAGACACCGAGCACATTCAGAGTGGATAAAAAGCAGGGCTGATCTCTGTTCTCCGGGATCGGCAGCCCACCTCTGCTCAGGATTTCTTGGCGTAAAAGCAATTCTGGCTTTAGGCTTGTGAGATCGGAGGATGCTTACACTCCCTCAGAACATTCATACTGTGTGGGGACTCGCTGTGGTGAGGAGGAAAAACATAACTGGACATTCCAAATAGGGGGAAAATAGATAATAAATAATAATTGGTCACTTTAAATTAAAGAAAAAAGTAGATAATACAATTATACATTAACAAAGTAAACATGTTTTTTTTTTTCATAAATTACAAACTGTGACAAAGTGTCTTTATTTACAGTATAACAGTTCTGGGCTCCTAACACGTCTGGTGGATAAAGCACACTCGACAAAAAAGGATGGGTTTTTCCAGTAGGAACACAGCTTCTTTTAACAAACAATACAATACAAAAAGAACTCATGTTTTGGAGTGCTAACTACACTTAACTTAATCTAACTTTAGTCAGACGCTAATCCAGTTTACTGACTTTAAATATACACTAATCACAGATTTAATATATTTTAAACGTGCACCTCATTCAGGTCTTTACTCAGGTCTATACTCAGGTCCTTACCTTCCCACAGACAGTTCTTGTAAATTACAAACAGGTGTATTAGTTTAACTGATTGCCAGTCAATCGGTGTTCTGGGATAACTATGGCATTCTGGGAGATGTAGCTTCATGTGAGAGACAAACATTTTAACTCCTATTTGAACTAAGCGTAACAAAGGCGCGAAATCCAATTACCAAATTAACAATGAATTGAATTTCATTATGGAACAAGCAGCAATCAGGAAGCAATGTTTTAAGTTGCATAAACAACTCAAAATGTTGCACCAGTAAGAAAAAGAATCCTGTTTCTCATGTTGAATGGCACTCGAAATCGTGCATCATTTTTACTGATTCAACATGTGTCACTGTTTGTCCTTTACATATTAAACAATGTTCTCCTCATAACAATTACAAACTGCGTTTTTTAAAATCGCTACCACAGCATTCACACGTGGTTCAGCCCAACAGAGAAAGTTGTTTCCCCTTAATATTTGTATCGGTTTTAACACTTTCGTCGCCTCTATATTAAAAGCTCTATACTAATAGGAACAGGAAAAGAAAAGCTGTGCTGATATTGCAGAGTCCCAGCTTTACATGTATGCTACACAACTATACCAGTTAAAAAGGCACTGGAAGGGTGAAATAAATAGATATGGGTGTCTATTGTCTTTAAAAACGCTTATCCACTTCTGATGACTTTTGTCAGGGGTGGGCATCTCTGGTCCTAGAAGGCCATTGGGCTACTGGAGAATTCTGTATTTTTTCTCTCAATTAAACTATTAAGAATATTGTTGTTAGACCTGGAGAGGAAAGGCCAGAGTTGCCTTATATCTTAATGTTATGATAAATAAACATGTCATTGCTAATTCTTATTCTATACTATTCTGTACATACAGTTGATATATATATTTCATGGACATCATACATTATACAGATAGCTCTGGTTTTCAATTGACAGCCGTGGTGGTGGATGTATATTACAGACATGCCTGTTGTATTTCAAAGAGTACCAAATACACATTCTCCTTTTGTTATAGAAGTATTTTTATTTTTAGTTTTTTTAAATAAAGCAATGCATTGGGAGTGTACTGTATTTTACATGCAAACGTGTTCTATGACATTGAATTCGAAAGTCAATAACAATAGACAATACAATACAACAAAATAAATAAATAAATAAATGCATGTTTTGGATAGGGTTATATTGTTAGCCTTTCACCAGGTAAAACATATGACTTCCCCATAACGTCAAGAACACTCAGTTATACAGAAAAAGGTAAACGTATAAGAAGCTACTGTAAGTCAAGAATTCTCATATGTCTATGAAGCAAATCCAAGTTGCCCAGACATCTTTTCTGATTTTGTCCTAACAGATTACATTTTTTATTGAACTACTAGAAGCACATATCTTTTGCCCCCCAACATCAACCCCCCCCAACCCTAACCCTAACCCTAACCCTAACCCTAACCCTAACCCTAACCCCCCCCCCCCCCGACCCCCCCCCCCCCCCCCCACACACACACACACACACACACACCTCGTATGCATATGGCTTTAAATAAAATAAATTAATAATAAAAAATACAATCACATTTCTAAAGCGTCTGGTATGGTGTTGAAATAACTGAGTTAACTAATTCCAATGGGCTTTGACACACCAGAGTGTAACCATTAAGTGGTCCTCCTGCAACACTGCTTCCTGTGGATTTAAGAAACACCACGCTTTTCTATGTGGTGGTATTTCTGTGTTGCAGGGGGAGCAGGTTAATGCTTACACTGCCGCACCACATGTCCTTGGAGATTAAACATGATTCTGAGAGCTCTATTGAGGCCACAGGGGTGCTCTGAACTTCCAGTATGTGAAGATGACTAAAACAGAAAAGGATACAAAGAGAATCTAAGAAAGAACAAGATTACATTAGTTAACTCGGATAACCATACTTTTATCAATTTCAATATATTCCATTTATTTTATTTATATAACGAACCATAACAAAAAGAGTCACAGAACATCGCTTGTAGATTTACATATATTAAACCAAGATGAACTGATGCTTGGTGTATGCATTACTGTACATGAAAAGGTTGTGTTACAGTCATGCTACTTCTCATTATTAACTACTTTTTCTGTACATCTTCTTTAAATATTGAAGAAGTCCTTCCAGAAATGTGGGCATCATGATTTCAGAGTCTTCATGTATTTGGCATTGCTTTTTCTCTTTCTAAAGTACATACAAAAAAAAAAAAAAAAAATTAAATGGTAATATTGTGATAGATGGATAGATAGCACAGTGCAATTATTAAACACACTTAAAACATTAAAAAAAAAATTACCTTCAAATTTCTAATCAGCTTTGAGATTTCATTTTTTATTCGGATGCATTTTTTTTCCTTGCTAGCCTTCTGTAAAACCTTAATGACTGTACAGAAGAAAACGTCTTTCTTTGCAGCCTGGAAAAAAAGAAAGTTATTTGCTAAGCATGATTAAATACAACAGCCTGTCACCTTTTATTAAAGAATAAACTGCTAGTGGCTGTGGGTAAATGTACTCAAAATCCACTCAGCAAGTTTTCAATATCAGGCCCTTGGTGTGTAAAATACAATGACAAATTTATTATTATAATTTTTTTTAGCAGATGCCCTTATCCAGGGTGACTTACAATTGTTACAAGATATCACATTGTTTTTACATACACTTACCCATTTATACAGTAGGGTTTTGAATCCCCACCTGGGATTGAACCCACGACCCTCCGGTCAAGAGTCCAGAGCCCAAACCACTACTCCACACTGCTGCCCATTTATCAAACAATTCTTCATATTTTAACAAATGAAATGTAGTCAGGGTGTACAATAGGCGCATAGAAATTAGGTACTCAGAAAGTGCTTCCTTTTCTGTATTTATTTTCATTTTTATTATTCATACACGAAAATAATAACAGGAGTAACTAACCTTGTCATCTTCAAAAATGTTCGGCAGAAAGATATCACACTCATCCTAACCGAGACAGGAATAAATAGATCAGCGATGTGATTGGCCAAAAACAGGATTTCAGCTCTTAAGCAGCAAATAAAAAGTAATTAGCAGTATTAGAAAAATAACTTACCAGTTTTCCCTCCATATGTGAAATAGTGGTAATTAGTTCTCTATACATCAATTCCTTTTTCTTGATTTCTCCTCCCTGCACCGAGAGCACCACAGAACAAAGCAGAACCATGTATTTAAAATTCATGATTTAGAACTTCACTAAAGTCCAGCCAGAAATGAAGATCAATGGACAAATGTTAACGCCTTTTAAAGTATCAAAGGAGGTAGATTTTTTTGCTGAATAAATACATATATATATATATAGATATATATATATATATGGGCAACACAGGAATGAGTCATTTGTTGTTTTTTTTATCTAGGGTTAAAACATGGGTTACTTGATAAGGATTTTTTTTTTTATTGTACAAACCACTGCACTGTATACTGTATGATTTTTATCTGGGAATTAGTTCAAATAGAATGTTCTTTTTAATGCTGCTGAAACTGCAAGAAAACAAACTATTGCTGCTAATTGGTCATTAGTTTTGGAATCTGTTTTTATATATAAAGCACATTCACTACATTACACACACACCAAAAAAAAAAAAAACAGACAAACAAACATTATATATATAATGCATCATTTGAAATCCAGGAACATACCATGGCGGGGGTATACAGTATGACCTTTCCAGGCAAGGTACCCCCTAAACAGCAACATATAGAATACTGTACATATTGCATCAGAGTGCAGAGGTGTGTAGTTGCAGCCTAGGTGCAAGTCATTACATCTCCTAAGAAATATTACATGGGTGCAATAAATAGCCAGCAAAGGGAAGCACTGGAATACACACAAACTGGTCAGCTGATATTTTAAAATACAGTAAGTGAGTTGAAATTAGACCGGAATTTAGGAATTGTTATGAAAGGGAAATACATCAGTCCACTTTTTGCTCACAGTTAGAATAGAATCCGTCACATGCAAAAAAAAAAAAAAAAACCTTGCTGATGCTGATCGTATCTGTGTAACCTCTCCTGCTCCAAGAACTCAACTGTGGTTTATTTATCACAAAACTAACACCTTCATGTTTCTTGAAATTTCAATGCTTCAAAATCAGCTTTTTATTATCAGACCAGTGACCCAGATTAATAATGCCATGCTCACTAACAAGTGCACATTTCAAAGGCTCATACGCTGAAAACATTATATAAAGATACTGTATGTGAAACTTGGTATTCAGCACAAAACTAATTTGTTTTTAGGGCGATTCTCCAGGGTATGTTGTATTGCTGTGTGTAGTCTTGCAGTGTTCTTTATTTGATATGCCGGAGGATGTGGTGTAAGGCATTATCGTCTCACTCAGCAGGTCATCCTAGACCTAATAGCTGAATTTCACCTTTTCATCACCTGGTTGACTGTCCTCCTGGTAACACCGACAGCATTGACTTTCTCCGCTATAGAGGACCATATGGCATCCTTGATATCATAACCCAATTTCATGCTGAGTGACCTCAGCCATAAGGACTCTCAGCTCCTCCTCAGAAAACTTTTCTTTTCTTTACTTTTCCGTGCACCAAGAGGACTTTGCTGCCCTTCCTCTGACATATTAATTTGCATTGCTCTTAAGTTTAATAAGTTAAATGCAATATAATTGACTGGCCACAAGGCCATTTGGATTTTGCAGATGCAATGGGTTTTTACGACGCCTATCCTTAAATCAGCCCCTAAATGTGATGCCAGCCTGGCGAATTTAAATCTTTACAAAAAATATTCCTTGCCATATAAGCTTTTTATGGTCTATAAGCTGGTAAAAGATCACCTCACTAGTGTTCCTTTCCCCAAGAGGTTGCTTAGGGATACCCTGTTAAGAGACAGGCTTGTGATACTTGCAGACAGTATATATTAAATGTTTATTTTGTTTGTTTTTTGTTTCTCTTTTCCTCAGTTGTCAGCTGGGTGACCATAATCAGAATAGGTTTTTGAAAATAAAATCAAATAAACCACAACTTTGAGAACCTCTTACTTACAAATACCATGTCACATCATTTTTGTACTGTGTACAAAAAAAAAAAAAAAAATGAAAGCGAAAGCAAATCATAAAGGTGTTTGCTGGCTGAATAGTGAAGCTTGAACTCAAAATAATTCAGCGGTACACAAATGAGTGTCTGCAGGCAACAGTGAAGCATGGTGGAGGTTCCTTGCAAATTTGGGGCTGCATTTCTGCAAATAGAGTTGGGGATTTGGTCAGAATTAATGGTCTCCTCAATGCTGAGAAGTACAGGCAGATACTTATCCATCATGCAATACCATCAGGGAGGCATCTGATTGGCCCCAAATTTATTCTGCAGCATGACAACGACCCCAAACATACAGCGAAAGTCATTAAGAACTATCTTCAGCATAAAGAAGAACAAGGAGTCCTGGAAGTGATGGTATGGCCCCCACAGAGCCCTGATCTCAACATCATCGAGTCTGTCTGGGATTACATGAAGAGAGAGAAGCAACTGAGGCTGCCTAAATCCACAGAACTGTGGTTAGTTCTCCAAGATGTTTGGGCCAACCTACCTGCCGAGTTCCTTCAAAAACTGTGTGCAAGTGTACCTAGAAGAATTGATGCTGTTTTGAAGGCAAAGGGTGGTCACACCAAATATTGATTTGATGTAGATTTTTCTTCTGTTCACTCACTTTGCATTTTGTTAATTGATAAATATAAACTATTAACATGTCTATTTTTGAAAGCATTCTTAGTTTACAGCATTTTTTCACACCTGCCTAAAACTTTTGCACAGTACTGTATATATATATATATATATATATATATATATATATATATATATATATTATCTTGAAGGAAATATTAAAAAATATGTCATATTTAATTAAAATATTTCACCAGCAAAATCAAATAGGAGATAAAAAGTTACTGTTTACAAGTGAGTCCTTGTTGCTTGCCATGTCGGTAAACTAGACTCCATACTCTATAATGGTCTTTATGTGTATCTCTGTACGCCTTCAACACAACGCTTAAACCATATAAACAATTGATCTTTTATCTTAAGCACAAAGAAAGGCTCAAGACACAATTCACTGTGGCCAGCCAGTCTATTATGCAGCCCTCTTGTTCAATGGTCTGCTTAGTGAACATGAAAAAAAAGGCAACGAACCATTCCCTTTGTAATGATGTCTGTGTCTACCGCACTACAACTTGAACCCCTCTGGGAACAGGGGCTAATTGCAGCAGGTGTGGTCATGGTCCCGGCCCCCTGGACATCTCCGCACAAGCTCACTTTGATTGTGTAGACCAAAGCAGTGCTGATCCCTGCAAAATACACCACACTTGTCTTGCCCACTGTAAACCTGCCTGTCTTCAACAATACAACCAGTGTGCATGTTGAGCAAGCATCTGTCTGACATCAGCGAGTTCATACTGAGCATTAGTGTTAGGATGTCTTCAATCCTTTCATCAGAAATTAGAAGATTCCTTGTCACAGCTGTACCTTAGGAGGGGGAACTATGAAGTGAACATCTGCCATGATGCCTTTGTATGTTGGGTTAACAGCAATGGGATTTCAAGTTGCCATGAATGGATTTATCCATTTTTGCAAGGTTACAGGAGTATAGCATTTTTATTGTCTATGATTTACTATTGCAGCAAGGGAGCACTTTCTTATTTAACCAACTTTAAAATCAGGAAAGTTTGCAAGAACATTTCTTTTAATATTCCCAAATAAAAAAATAAAAAAAACAACCAACACACCTCTATGGTTTTAATAAGCTTTTAATTTCTTACAAAATAACTTTTTATAATAACTGATTATAAGCCATTGGCTTTTTTTTTTTTCTTTAACATTTCATTTCAAAATGAAAAACACAAAACATAATATTAAATAAAAGAACTTCGCAAAGAAGCAGATATTTTTATTTCTTAAACATTCTCAAAATCTGCATGCAATTGCCTTGTAAGATCCAGTTACACTATTCAACTCAAATACACTGGATACAAGACAATTTTTATCTACAGTAGTTATTTCCTTTCTAACTTCTTTCTTATTTCTGCAAAGATAGCCAGCTTATCTCACAAAATGACAGCAATTCTGTAAATAACTTCCGTTATATGTCCTTTTTTTACATTGGGAAAACCCTTTATGACTTCCTTTCAATCAAGTTACTAACAGACCCCTTTTCAGAATATTTTCTTTGAACAAATACGTTGTGCCCGAATTGTTCAATGTTAATGTAGTTAGTTAATTGTACCTTTGACAAATACATTGATACAATTATTTATTTGTAACACAGTAATTAAACAGAATTATCACTAGAATTAAACTAGAAAACAAAACGCACACAATGCTGCTCCCTGCCATAATGATTTTTAAGGAGTAGAGCTTTTACAAAAAATGAAAAAAGGTAGAAACGTTTAATCACAGATGCAATTGATATTAATCAATGAATAAATCTGGTCTAAATAGCTATTGCAGGCTTGAATGTACTGTATTATTAATTGTCCATTACGTTAGTCTTCAAGCTTTTTCCAGTTTCCTCCTTCAGTTAGTGAAGGTATGATCCGAGTGTATTCACACTGCATTTCACAATCTCCGAACACTGATCAATGTTCTTTTTGATCCTGTAGAAATGCTCCACATACTCTGAGCGACCCAAAAGCTCCACAAAGTCTTCGTCGTGTGTAATAATCAGCAGCTGGAAGTTACGCTGACGGGAACGACTCTTAATTATCCTGAAGCAAAGATGTTTACAAAAGAATGTGTCATATACAATGTTTATTAAAATGCTTTATCAGCAAAACCACACTGAGATAAAATGTCTGGTTGATTAGTTGCTTACTATGTTGGTAAACAGCTCTGCAGACACCTTAATCTATCCTACTACAAAACATACTGTAACTTCCATTATACCAAACTGGCATGTTGTGAGGGTCAAACCATAAAACAAAGAAATTAAACCACCAAGATACCACTGTATTTTACTAAACTTCTCAGTTTTGAGATTTTGTATCAGATTCTTAAAAAAACATGGGAACACATTACAACGAACTACTGAATATAATAATAAAAAAACCCCCACAACATTACAGAACTTTTTTTTTTTTTTAATTCCAGGTTACTAGGACAATACTGGGTGTGATGTTTCTACATTCTGTCCTCACTTTGTCCTGTAATCCAGCAGTTACTGTAATAATGTTTGTATGACCCATCTGTTTAAAAAAAAAAAGGTTAGCAAAAGGCTCCAGCAATGAAGGCATTAAAAAGGCTCCAGCAATGAAGGAAATCAACAACTGTAAGTCACCCTGGATAAGGGAGTCTAAGAAATAAATAATAATGATGATAATAATAATAAACCAAAACTTGACTTTGTTTCTTATAGTTTCAAAGTGCAGCATCCGTCCTGTAATATTAAACACTTCTTTATAAAAACACTTTTCTGACAGGCATTTGAGATAGACCTGCAATGATTAATAACTGCTGCACGCTTGCATGTTAACAAGGCAGCACCACACTGGGCAGCTGAAATCCGAATGACCTGAGAGCACCTGGAATACTTACTGGACTAAGGCATGTGCCAAGGACTCGATGTTTTCACGATCAAGGTTAGTGGTGGGCTCGTCCAGGGCCAGGATTCCGCAGTTTAAACAGAACGTCTCAGCCAGGGCAAGACGAATAATAAGTGAAGCAAGAACCTGGAGGTGCACAACACATACATTACTTACACAAGGAACTTACATATACATATATATATACATATATTTATCTAGTGTGCCCAATTTTTTTTTACCACCGATTTTCTCCCCAAAATGTAGCCCTAAAAAAGTAAATTTCAATGACACCGGAACCTGCACATATTTGGTCATTTCTAGAAAGAGAAATAGGATATGGTTTTCCTATCTCTTTTGCATATTTTTAACTTACTTCATGTGATCTTTATCTGATTTTATTTCTGAAATGAAGCTACGTATTAAGGGGAAATGCACCACTGTCACGGTTTTTTGTTTTTTTTATCTCATTTTTTTTTTCTTGTCACGTAACTGAAGAATCCTGTCAAAGTAGCATGATTATTTTTTAAATCAGGGTTGAACCTACAGACTCTTTTTCATAAATTGTCTGAAGGCGCAAATACCGTTACTTAAGCATTAAGGGATTCTTCTTCTTAATATAATACTTGGGAAGTGCGTTTCCCTGGCATATTGTGGGTTATACTTCCTTGTACTGCTGCCATCAAATATCAATCCAGCTTGCCCTGTTTTGATGCAGTTGTTCATGAGAATTAAATATCTTTTGATTGAGGTTCCATCTTAAGACATGGTCCATGCGTGAAGTAAATGGGGGCATGTGTTTTTAGTTTCGTTTTTATTTTGTAACTTATAAACTATTTCCGCATTGCCTGCAGGTGTTCTGATCCAGTAAGTGAGGTGACGCATGCTTCTGAGGAGTGACCACATTCCAGTATTAATAAAGGGAACACCTCTAACAGATCTGAGCAATGTGGAGCAGAGCACCTGCCAAAATCAACGTTTGAACAAAAAGTCAAAAGAAATGAGTTTCTTTATCATTACTTCGGGTTCTTCTTGGCTGGTTTAGTTTGAAAGAACGGGAGATCAACCCCGCCCCTCTGACTCTTGTTCTGTCGGTACAGGCTACTGGGCCATACCTTCTGTCCAGCACTGCACCTCCCTCTCATATCCAGAGCTGTGTCACCCTTAACCATCACCACTCGGTAGTTGTAGGTCCTCCTCTTATCCGCCGAAACATTGTCATCGACGTCAGATCGGATCTCCACATATTCGATGTCTACAGGGAGCAGGGCAATAGAAATGTTTAGCAATTACTGGGCTGGCCACAGTTTCTAATGAAAAGCCTAGACAGAACTATAAAGAACAACATTATTATTGTTATTATTATTGGTAATACAATAAAATCATCAGATTTCATGTAAAGACTTCTCATTTCTGTATTAAACTGTACAGAGGGAAAAAAAAGAATTGCAAAAAAGCATCCTGAGATATCTTTTTTGTCTAAATAAATGAAGTAAAAAGCAGCGCCTGTCCAGGCGCATTTCGCTCTCGAATGTGTTCCCGGAGCAAGTCTTCACTGAAGCAGTTTAAATACCTTGTCCTCGGTAGGTGCTCCTCCAGAGGTCTCGGACAATCTTGTTGATCTCTTCCATTTTCATGCTATGGAATTTCATGATTGCTCTGGGGAGGAGGGTGGGGATACAAATTAACAAACGGGAATGAGACAATACTGTGGTTTACTATCTTAAGCAATACGTTACCCTCTTGAGGTCATCTAAATGTCATAACAAATTCCATCCCATAATCATATCTCAATACATTTTATATTATTCCAGAAAATGTTTTTTTGTAATATAATGCAATAGGCCTTCAGAACATTAATGTTATTTCTAGCTTTAACACTAGATGGCGCACTCTAGTGTTAAAGTGCAATAACATACCAGGGAAGACTAATCACTCAAAATACTTATCGTTTATCATTGCAATGCTTATAGTGATCTACAAGGTGTTACATCTAGTCTTGCAAAACACAAAACACATTGGAAGGCATGTTGTGCTAGGTAATGTGCCTGCTTTACTGCTCTCTTTTTGATGTGCACTCAGGGCCTGGTTGACAGTAGTTCAGTTCTACTCTTTTGCAAACATTTATTAATGATAAAAAGAAAAATGCAGTAAGCTATTCAGTACTCCAGTGTCTAGGGTAACTTATGTTACTGTTTATTGAGTTTCACTGTGTGTTTCTATATTTTTTTCAGTTATACCACAGTTGGACGTACTGGTCGTTCGTTGGCCGTTTGTTATTTCCTGCTTGTTCAAAATGAATAGAAAAAAAAATGGTTTGATTTTGTTATGTAAACGCAAAGGGCTTCAGCAGTGATCAAAGCGATGGCTGCCTTGCAAACTCACAATATAAAAGATCCTTTTAATAACTGCAGAGCTAGTACATGTGCCAGGTTAACATCCCATTCCAACCCAGGATCCCCACGTCAGAGAACATCGACCCTGCCAATGCCCTGTGGAGCTTACGTGCAGCAGGAAGGAGGCTGTGTGCTTTTGCCGCTGTCAATCCTGCCATAGACCTGCCGTGGTAGCACTAATACGATTGGCTAGAAGCAGGTGCAAGTGGCGGGTGATTGCGTCTGGAAACACATTTTCTGATTTGTCACCACTATGAGCTATTGATATCCAAATGGGTTAGAGGTTAACTGCGTATGCCATTTACATGTACCTGTAGAGCACTTTTTTTTTTGTATTCCTTTCTGTACATATCATAACGTTTGGAACCACTGAGATTTCTTTAAAAACAAATGCGTATTTAAAATGTAAATCTATATGCAGGGAATGGGCCAACCATAAAAAAAAAAAAAAAAAAAAAAAACGCTCAAGAAAACCCTGATCTACAAAGGCATGACACAGGTCTTATCATAGGACCCACAGCGCATTCTGGTTATTACAGAAATGCTGCTATTTCTCAGCAAGCGGCAGCAACAACTGAACAAGATGACTTTCCACAATGCAGAGCTATAATCAATGATCAGATAAAGTGCCAGAGATTTCCTGTGTTACCACATCCATGCTGTAGGATCATGATGAGTTCAGTTTTTAAATATAGCATCACATTAACATTTTAGATTTATTTAAACATTTAAGAGTTTTGCAGCTGTGAAATTGTTTTGAAAAAAAAAAAAAAACATCTTTAAAAAGGGGTTTTATTAATATAACGATCCTGATATTTCATATCCTATTGTTTGTGTGCTGTATGATTCTCTGCTGTCATTTCTGCTCAGATCATTAATTTGCCCTGCTTACTAACTATTCCAGCAAAAAATTGCTTCTGAAAAAACATCAGGGCTTTGGGGAGATGAGGCGGGAAAGCACATTAGTACTGCACTCTGTATGGAGCCGATGGGTGAAGCACAGCACACTGAAGCTTGTGTAACACTGGTATGTTTCCTTAGTTTCCCTTAGCATAAAATACGCCTTGGCTTGAGTGTCTTCTCAAAAGCAAAGCTGTTTTTTTTTTTTTAAATTTCTTTACTGCAAGGACTTATAGCATACTGTGTGCAGCAAGGATACCTCTATTCAAAATAGATTTTCTTGCCATCTTGACCATAAAAAGTCCCTTTCTTACTTTCTCAGCTGCATCACTTGCAGCTGAGAAACCCATTTCTTTTAAAAGTTCTTTCCTTTTAGCTGCAGCTTCTTTTAGCTCTTCAGATGTAGTACAATTCTATTTATACAGCTCTATTTATTTGTACTGCACATGTGTCACTAGTATGAACAAGCTATGCACATTTTTGCAAAGAACATGGAACACACTGTCATAGATAAAAGGGCCCTCGTTAAAGTGACTTCAAGCTACAAGAGTTTGATCCTGTAACTGATTACCTATAAATGATGATTATCTTATTTGTCTGAAACTGCAGCATGCTGACTCTGCCACTTCCTCTATTAGATAAAAACTCACCAGAGACACAGAAGGGTTTCCTCCACAGACACTTAAAGCTGCAGTGCACTCTTACATATCGGGATTCTTAGAAGGCAACGCTCACCCTGTGTATAAAGCACATACCCGAGCTGCCTCGAGTCAAGCTGTTGCGCGTATCCCCAATAGACCCTATGGGTTATCCACTAATACGTCAATCAAACTCTTATGAATTAAAACAAGATATGCATGTCAGGATATCTTTCATTTTTACTTTTTGTAATATGTAAAAGATTTCAGTCATGAAGGTCTTTATAGCAGACACAGGGTGCTTGGTTCGTCGAGTTGTAACGTACTAAAATAGGGTTGTACAGACCTCTGTAGTTGTGCTAATACAAGAGAATCTAAGCATGTCCTGATCACTTTCCTTCAACAAATATGCTTATCCTAATGAACAAGATAGGAAAAAAAAGGACGTAACGGATCATGTATTTTGTAACAAAAAGTTTCCAAACATCTAAAACCACTTGATTATTATTATTTTAAGCACTAGTATACAACACTTACTGTAGGTGGCAAGGCGTGGCTGAACCTATCAAACTAATACCGAAATTTGCAGTGACGTTCATGAATGGCAATGGAAAAAAATGTATTGATACGTGACTTATGTTTTACTGCAACCAAACAAGCTATGTAAGTAAAGTCACGGAGTAACCTTTTCAAAAGCCTTCCTCTTCTCACAGATTTCCAGGTAACAAATCGATACGGCTTCATGAAAACCAGCAGTTACCATAGCTTTGATTGTGATCTAATGAAGTTACGCAGGATGCTACTTTAAACAAGGTCAAACAGAGTCATACTGGCTTAATTCTAATACAGGGGGGTGTTTATAAGATTGAAATGGCTGTAACTCTGAATCGTGCATGGTTGTCAATGCTTTAATGGATCTGTACTGTATTAATAAAAGTCCTGCACCTTAAATCTGAATACTAATAAATATATATATATATATATATATATATATATATATATATATATATATATATATATATATATATATATAAAAGCCAGGATCGCTGTGTTTAATTTCTCAACAGCGGGTTCACTTCTTTTAAACCTTTTTCCGGTTTCAAGTCGTGTAAAATCGCCAGTCACAGGACCCAGCTAATTCTTTAAGTGCCGACCTCTATAAATATCTAAATGGGATTTCTATTAAATCAGGTAAATTTCTAGCAACTCCCTAAAGCAGTTTCAGCTCTGCAATGCAGGTTACCAGATGCACGTTATGTGCTTTCACTTCCGGCAGTTCACTGCTACAGAGAACCAATTGTGAGAAGTATATACATTTTTTGAAGAACAGGCTCTTTTTTTGGTTATGTCAAGAGTTCTAAAATTGGAGGCTAGGTTACTCACTGATCAAGTGTCTTGTAATAAATATCCAAGTCCTTATTTGCTAGCTCGGTGGTCCTCATTACAATCATCTTGTCTCTGAACTTCTCTTCTGCATCCCGATACTGAGGCTCTCGCAGCTCTTTCTTGAAGCGAATTATCTCCTCTTCAAATCCCTTCTGCCTGCCCATTGCCAAGCTCCGATTCTTTTTATAATCTTCCACTTTGTTATCCAGCTCTCTGCGTTCACTTAAAACATAAAAAAAAAACAAAAAAACATTTGGATCGAAATCTTTTGGATTGAATCTGGTACCAGACCTGAGCCTCTTACACATGACATATTTAAACTACCCTCCCCAGCCCCCTTATCTCACATCTGTATCTGTGCAGCTTTGCAATGCAGATTATCAGAATATGCGCCCATGAGCTAATAACTTGCGGAAGGACCCGTCCGCTCCATAGCCAGAGCTACAAGAGAAAGGTGCAAACTAATGGCAAGTTCCTTACTCCTTCTCTTGAGATTTTCTTGCCATCTTGACCATAAAAAGTCCCATACCGTAAACCTCTCTTACTTTCTCAGCTGCATCACTTGCATCTCTCCCATTTCTTTTAAAAGTTCCTTCCTTTTAGCTGCAACTTCTTTTAGCTCTTCCATCCGCTTGCGTAGAGTCAAGTTATCTTGCAGCCACCTCTCTTGGACCTGTGTAGTAATCAGGCACGTATTACTGACATGATAACTGATCACTCTGTAGCTCAGAGAGGAGCGAGCACGAGGGGACTGTATTCCAAGCCAGGGGAGTCAATTTTATTACAAAGTAAGATATACAGCATGTGAAAATAGAGGATCGTGGTTAAATTAAAAGCACTATGAGATGATGACTGAAACACAATAGTGAAATTGTTTTCTTTTCAAAGAAAAGTTGCAAAAGCACAGGCTCAACCAACCTAGTTCACATTCATTCAGTGCCAACATACTGTAAACTACTCTAACTCGAAACGTGTATAAATCCTGGAATAAGTCACTATTAAATAACACTATTAAAAAGTTGACATTACTGATGCTATACATTTGACTCACGGTGTTAAATGTAACCAGGAAATCTATTTAAAACATCCTAAACGTGGGTTATTAAACAAAATGGTAGCTAAACTGGACACAGCATTTTTTTGTATTTTGCACACAATGGAAAAACAGTTTAATCATTTTCGTGAATCACCTTAAGCAGAAACAGTTTCCCATATCTTTGAGATCTATCACATTGTCTATACCACTGAAACGTAGTCAGTGTTACACATCTAATGCTTACTGTAACTCAAACAGAATACCGCTTCCTTTAGCACCTCAAAACGGCAACCATTAGTGATTGGAAATACGGTTTGCCCTTTAAACGATACGTGGGACCTGGAACAGAATTAGCAGTCTGAATTTTGACTTCGACATACCGTAACTTGATCTTGCGCGATGCTGGTAGCGTTGAGACCATTTCATGCAAATATACAATTTAAAGAATCCTGTTCACTGAATGCATGCTGTAATCCTTTTATAAACCCGTTTGAGGATTATGAAGAAAAAAAAAAAATACATACATGATCACAAAGGATTTGTGAATAAAGACAGACAAACACTGTTTCACTTGCCTTCTGCGTGTCAATGTCTTGTCGGATGCTACTGATTTCTTTGTTAATCTTCTCCCTCTGCTGCTCAGCCTCGTGCAGCTGTGAATTGGTGTCCTGCAGTTCCATCTCTTTTTGCTACAACACATGGTAAAGAGCTGAATAAATAACATGTGCTAAAAACGGTAAATGGGAACTTCTAATGCGAAGGTTCGCAACATTATTTACCTCTTTGTATTGTTCCTTCCCTTCTTGAATGTATTTCTCTATTTCTCTCTCATGGGCACTGATGTTTTTAACCTTTTCTTTAATTGTGTTGATCTGCAAAATTAAAAAGAAAACTCAAGTTACAAGTTTAGGCCTTCGGGTACTAAGCAGACTTCCTTGTTAAAACTCAGTGACGTTTTTCAGACCTTCTCCATTTCTTCATCATTTTTGTGGTTCTTCCTTTCAATTAAGTCTTGTTTCTCTTGCTGAAGATTTTCCAGGTTAGCTGAAAGTGGAGATACCTGCTCTTTAGCATCCTAATTAAAAAAAAACAAAGAAAACACACACACAAAATGGGATTATCTGCCGAGTTTGAAATGGCATGCCAGTTGTTATCACGTTTTGTCAAGACAGAAGTGTTGTTATTTGGAAACAGTAACTGGAGATAAGTGACACTTCTGAAAAAAGACAAACTGTTAAAATGTTCAATAAAAAAAAAAAAATGAAAGACAAAACATAGGGACATGTGTGCCATGTGATTCGTCTAGGGTTCTAAAGCCCTAATAGTCAGTAGAAAATGTGATCACTGCATACAGTGTAGAGGCAAAAGACAACTGTATCGGCATACCCGTATCTCCCTATACAGGCTGTATCTCTGTTGTCAGATCAGCACACTGTATCAGCATACCCATATCTCCCTATACAGACTGTATCTCTGTTGTCAGATCAGCACACTATCAGCATACCCATATCTCCCTATACAGACTGTATCTCTGTTGTCAGATCAGCACACTGTATCAGCATACCCCTATCTCTCTATACAGACTGTATCTCTGTTGTCAGATCAGCACACTGTATCAGCATACCCCTATCTCTCTATACAGACTGTATCTCTGTTGTCAGATCAGCACACTGTATCAGCATACCCCTATCTCTCTATACAGACTGTATCTCTGTTGTCAGATCAGCACACTATCAGCATACCCATATCTCCCTATACAGACTGTATCTCTGTTGTCAGATCAGCACACTGTATCAGCATACCCATATCTCCCTATACAGACTGTATCTCTGTTGTTAAATCAGCACACTGTATCAGCATACCCGTATCTCTCTATACAAAGACTGTATCTCTGTTGTCAGATCAGCACTCTGGTCTTCCAGCTGCTGACGGCGCTGCATGTCGCTGGAAATCTGCAGTTTTTCTGATCTGATTTCATGAACGTTGCTTTTTAAAGACTGGATCTGCTCCTGCTGATCTTGGATCGTTTTCCGCTTCAGCTCAATTCTGCTGGATGCTAAAGAAAGAACCCAATGTTACTGAAATACTAAATAACAGCCTATTGTACATTTTCAAGCAGTTGCCTCATTTTCAAGTTTTATTTTCCACAGCTCTCCAGTATCGATACAAACAATCCTACACATCACGGAACTGGTTTTGAGGCGGTATTATTGGCCTTACTTACCTACAGTACAAGTTAAATATGTTCCCCTGTGATTGTGCCTTCTATTGACTTACCTGTGTCCAGTTTAAGTTGTGTCTCCTGTTTCTCCTGGTTGACCTGCTGGACTGTGCGGCTCAAGTCCATCCCTTGGAGCCTGGAAGCCTGCTGAGCAATTCTCCGCTCCACATCTCTCAGGTCCATCTAACACAACAGATCAGGACATGCCAATGTTTTAATTGCAGATTGCTGCTACCTCATTAAAAGGAGTTTGAATTAAAACACCAAGTGATTAGGTACCAGGAAGCCACTTTTCATCTATAGCGTTATCTTTGTGACCAGTGAATAAAAAGCTAAGAAAATGGATTTTGAAATCTTGGCATGTTCTTCTTTAACCATTTAAACAAACTACTGTACAAACAGGATACTGATATGTGGAAACATAAATATAATCTTCCAGATTTAATACACTCTTGCTAATTTCAAAACACGAACTGTGCAAAAAATAAAATAAAAATTCAGAACGTCTCAAATGCTTACATTGTAAATGGCTTTTCCAGGAGAAGAGTGTTGCACGTATCCCATATCTTATTCAACAAAAAGAGTACATATTGTGCATTTGCTTATTTTACCTTACTAAACATTTGACTACTGGACTAGGACGTTTTGATCTGAATTGCTACAGTTAAGAATAAGAAGTGGACTTTTTGGTGTTTACTAAACGTCAATCTAGTGTACAGATTGTAATGGAAAGGCCATTTTGCTGGTGGCCTGTCCATGTTGACTTCAGGAAAATAAAATCATTACTTGAGTTTTTTTAGAGACATCTACAACATTTCATAATCGTGTACTTGTTTCATAAACAGAAAATGAAACCCAGAAAGTTCAGGAGTATCCCCACTTATTAAAAGGCCACCACATGACAGGATGTGGCTGCACGGCTGTCATTTACCGCCTATCTTGTTGAATTATATATAATGCACACAAAAAGCTGAGTGTCCAGAGTATTGGGGGATTTTATGCATGCCTCCCACACATGAATTCGTGGGTAAAAACCAGAAAACTCAATTGAAAAGAGTAAACCCGCTTCTATTTGTTCACAATTTCTATCTGGCCACCAGCAAAATGTGTCTCTTTGAAAAACTATATTTTTACCTGGTATCGGTCCATAAGTGAAATGTCCTGGAGACAAGCTTTTGCAGTCTCCTCTTCAGACATTAGGGTCGCTAGAAGTGTCTCCTGCTCCTCAATATCGTTCTTGAGACGCTCAATATCACGGTTTACATTCTGCACTCTGTTTCGTAGCTCAGGCAGGTCTTTTTCCTTTAACTCGGATATTGTTTGCCTTGGAAATAAAAGTGCATTATTATTTGAAGAACGTTACCCTTTGCAGTTTGAGCATTGAGCATTTTCCTTGTTTGTATATTACAACAATACCAAATATATATATATATATATATATATATATATATATATATTCGTTTCAGAGCACCTACTGAAGCTGATATGTGTATAATCTCCAACACAAGGAAGACACCTTGTGGCAGCAATTAAGCTTACAGTTTTCTTTCTTCTGCTCTCTCTACGCCTGTGTTTCCAGAAAGCTGACTCAAGGGCAAGCTGACATTTGTATTGGATCTAACACAAGGAGACCTCTTGTGGCTGTTATGAAGCTACTACAATTCTCTTTCTCATCTTTTATCAGCCCAATTCATTCATCACAAGGTTCTTATGACTGGACCACTGACTATTGTAATTAATATAAAATGGCTTGAAATGGGTTAATCTGGGTCCACCTGCTATATAGCAATTAAGGTATCAAATATAAAGAATTACTTTTGAAAATGGCTTCAAACTGTTGAAACTGTTCAATTCAATGTTAAATTAGTTACAGAAAGCAATTATTTACAAATGTGGTATATTATCTGATAACAACCAGGTTATCACCTATATTTGCGTATCAATTTCACCTATTGTTTGTTAGACCTCTACAAGAAGTCATTTTAGTGTAAATAACTTTGTACTAACTGATGTTTTTTTTTTAAATCATGCACACGTGCAGACCAGAAAGTTATGTTTTATGAGCACCACTGTATATTTTGAGATGTTTTTGGTTGCTGTGATCGTCACAGTGTGTACACAATATATTCACACGGCAGTGCATTTCAACCAGCGTTACCTTATAGGCTTGAGCGCCATCATCTCATCCCGTCTTTTTTCCCTTCTCTTCAGGTCCAGCTCAGTGTTCTTCAGTTTGTCTGGGACAAGGCGCAGCTTTGACTGCAAGTCATTGGTCACGTCTTGTAGCTCCGCCTCCGATGGGAAGGTCCTCTGGCAGACAGGGCAGCAGGGCTCCTGATCTTCAGTCAGCTGGCTAATAAACTGTGTGTACACAGCAGTGGCTCAAGCAAGCATGGCTTTAAACAGGAGGGAAAATAACAATTCAAAATGACATGTTTTACAGTTGAATGCGTTTCGGTCTACGTTTGAGGTGTCATTTTTTTAATAGAAAAAACGAAACATCCTCCTAATTTTAAAAATGACCTACAGGGGTGTGCAACTGTAACCAGGGGTGCACCTTGCACTTTTCCCCTCTGCAACTGCGAGTAAATAACTGGAAAAAAATCGCTGTAAAAAAATTAGTTGCAGAGGGGAAAGACATTACAGCTACTGGTGGTCATTTTTCAAACCACTTCACTTCATGAACTCATTTTTAAGGAGTAAGAAAAAAAAAAAAAAAAAGGTGCAGCAGATCCTGTGGTTGAACTGGGTCATGTTTGCTGGAATAGTTAGTAACCCTGTTAAAATACATATTAGGGCTGTCAAGAGATTAAAAAAATGAATCACGATTATAATCTCCCAATTACAATTTTTAATCTCAATTAATCTTGGTTTGAATCGCATATTTCATTGATACAATTACTGCATCCATCTCATTCGGGTTTGTTTTATTACTGATGCTATTATTATTATTATTTTAAAGGTCTTCTTATTACCTATAAGGCTTTATATGGTCTTGGACCTTCTTATCTTCAAGATCTGCTGACCCCATATGTCCCTGGTCGTTCCTGGAGATCGGAAACTGCTAATCTTCTGAGAGTCCCTAAAACTCGTTTGAACCCTGTCAGAGCCAGGGCATCAAGTTATAATGCCTCTCACCTTTGGAACTTGCTCCCGATTCATATCAGAAATACTAGCACAACTGACTTTTAAATCCTGTTTGAAAATGTCTGTTTATTTGTAGCTGGATTATATATTAGTCATAGGCTTTTTTATATTTCTTTTGTAAAGCTCCCTGGAATGCTTGCATGAAGAGCGCTATAAGAGAAATTTGTATTGTATTGTCATTGTATTATTATTATCATCATCATCATCATCATCCAAAAAACAACCCAGCATAAAAAAAAAACCTGTTGTCCTATATTGTTGCCCCTTCTTTATAGTTTTATATTTATTTATACAGAATTATACAGAAAAACTCTAGCATTTGCTGTTAAACTGTTTGAACCCACTGCTTAAATCACAATGGTGCCAGTTTATTACTCACCTTAATGCACTTCAGATTATACTGTATATTTTCTTATCAGTTTCCTTTAAAAGGGTATCCTTTACTCATGTTTTTCATTACCATTTAATGTAATCTCTTTTATTAATAACTTATTGTCTAAATAAAACAAAGAATTCATTAACAGTTACATTCTCCTTAATTGTAAATACTATATATATATATATATATATATATATATATATATATATATAAAAAATCTCAAAACAGGAAAGAAATGAATTATGAAAGTTTAAATGATAGGAAGGATGTATGCTTTTAATACTGCTGACCTACCTCTTTGCTTGGAAGACTTTTCAATGTCATCTTGCAGTTTAGTCAGGTCTGATTCAAAATCTTGACTTCCGCACACATTGAAAAGCTTCTCCTCGTAGTTCGCCAGCTGCTGCTCCTTTTGTCTGATCTCAGTGCTAATGTGACTTTTATTCTGTTCTCCTGAAGCCAAGTCCTTACTTTGAAAAAGGCAAATAGAAAACTGCTTTTTAGTAATTTATTGAATTCCTTAGTCACACGGTTTTGCAATTATTTAAGCTTTCTAAACCATTGTTGATTTTCTGAACCACCAACTAGAATAAATGTCATCAATATAAAATGTTATTTAATTAATCTAACTTGAAAAATAACTTGTGTGTTAAAGTTAAGAGCTTTTACTTCTTGTCCACTAGAGGGGGACAACAGTAGAAACCCTAACAATGAATAAAATGCATTAAGCTTATTTAAAAACTGCAGATTCAAATGACAGCACAAAAGCTACGTTTCTCATTTGATATATTAAAGGTGTTACAACATGTGGCACCAGATGTCTCAATTTTCTTTAATAATGAGAATATCTGTTCTTTGTTTGTATCAGTTACCAAAAATAACTTCAAAAGTAGAAGCAACTTATTCCGAAGTATATTTGTATAACAATAATTAATATACATTGGTTCAGTGGAATATGGTAAAGGGAGAACAGGAAAAGCAGTGGTCATTAATACACACAGTAACATCAAATACTAATAATTACAGAGCACAGAAATGTACTCACATTCCTTTCTTTCACAACAGAGAAAAAAAACTATATAATATAGAATTGTACACAATGACGGAAGGAGATTTTAGTTTCTGAACTTACAGTGCAGAGAAAAAGTTTGTGAACCCCTTAGGATTTTCCACATACTTCAAACCTAAAATGTTATTAGATCTTAATCTAAGTCCTAATAATAGATAAAGATAACCTGCTTAAACAAATAACACAAAAACGTGATACTTTTTCAACATTTATTTATCCACAAATGATTCAACATTCAATATCCATGTGTGAAAAAGTATGTGAACCTTTAGATTCAGTAACTGGTGGCACCCCCTTGAGCAGCAATGACTTCAACTAAGCGTTTCCTGTAATTGTTGGTCAGTCTCTCACATCGGTTTTGAGGAATTTTGGCCCATTCCTCCTTACAGAACTGCTTCATCTCGGTGACATTTGAGGGCTTCCTTGCATGGACAGCTCGCTTCAGGTTTTGCCACAACATTTCAATCGGGTTTAGGTCCGGACTTTGACTAGGCCATTCTAAAACGCAGAATTTCTTCTTCTGAACCATTCTTTTGTAGATCTGCTTGTATGTTTAGGATCACTGTCTTGCTGCATGACCCACTTTCGGTTCAGCTTCAGCTCACGGACGGATGGCCTAACATTCTCCTCTAGAATTTTCTGATACAATGCAGAATTCATGGTTGTGTCAATGATGGCAAGCTGTCCAGGTCCTGAGGCAGCAAAGCAGCCCCAAACCATCACACTCCCACCACCATGCTTGACGGCTGGGATGAGGTTCTTCTGTTCGAACGCAGTGTTTGGTTTTCGCCAAACATAACGTTTCTCATTGAGGCCAAAAAGGTTCTACCTTTGACTCGTCTGTCCAGAGAACATTGTTCCAGAAGTCTTGTGGATCATCTATGTGCTCTTTGCCGAACTTCAGACGGGCAGAAATGTTCTTTTTAGAGAGCAGTGGTTTCCTCCTGGCTATCCTTCCATGAACACCATTCTTGTTCAGTCTTTTTCTGATAGTTGAGTCATGAACACTCACATTAGCCAAGGCGAGAGTGGCCTGCAGATCCTTGGATGTTACTCTGGGGTTCTTTGTGACCTCCTTGATGATGTTCCGGTTTGTTCTTGGAGAGATTTTGGTAGGACAGCTCCTGGGTAGAGTGACTGTGGTCTTGAACTTTCTCCATTTGTAGACTATCTGTCTGACAGTGGATTGGTGGAGCCCCAAATCCTGAGAAATGGTTTTGTAACCCTTTCTAGACTGATGAGCATCAATAACTGTTTTTCTGAGGTCCTCAGAGATTCCTTTTGATCGTGGAATGACATGTTTCTACACACCAGTATGGTGAAGACCAAACTCACAAAGTTTCTGATCTTTATATACAGTGGGGCCTCCCAAAATCACCCTTGAAGATCTACCTAATTATTTAAACACCTGATTCTAATTATCCCCTTAATTGAGCTGATAAAACCAGGGGTTCACTTACTTTTTCACATACCCTGAATCTTAATGGCTCATTGTTTGTCTAATTCATATATCATTTTGTTTCAAAAGACATGGAATTGGTTAATATAAACCCTATTGGATATTTAAGAAAATCCAAGATTCAAGAAGGCTATCATGGTAAAACTATGGAATTTCCATAATTATCATTGGGGTTCACAAACTTTTTCTCTGCCTTGTAAGTGTTACCCACCTCAAAAGCCCCTGTTTGCACTTAACAGCAAAGCCAATTTCACTAAAACATGCTGCCCCAGTGTTTACAAATAGGATTTCGTTTTGGTTAAGATTGTTTCAACAAAAAAAAAATATATATATGCATTTCAGAGATGTGCTGTGAACGGAAATGAGGCAGACTTTTCTTAAAGTATGGTATCATCACACAATCTTATTTGTCACCCACGTGTCAAATGTCAAGGTACTTGCAGCAAACTACGTAGTGCATTTCCACTATCCATATATAGATTTTTAGAGAAGTATGCCCATTTGCAAATTCTAAGGTGCAATGGGTAGTCCCATCATGGCAGTGTTATGCTTTGGGGATTTCTTGTTGCACCAAGAAAATGTCAGTTTACAAACTTACACAACCATGACCGCTAATTTGACATAGTTCGTTGTGCACAATATCTGATTAGGATGAGCTGTTTTTTTTTTGTTTTTTTTTTAAATAAAAACAAACAAACAAATAAATGAATAAATAAATAAATAAATAAAATAAATAAAAACAGAAAACATATTCAGCAGCAAACTGGATTGTAACAACTGAATGTTTATTACGATGATAGTCAAGGTGGACAAGGGAGAAAATCTTTTATTTGTATTTACTTTGTTTATTTACCCTTACCTTTTTATTAGATTTACATTAATTTAAGAGTTATTCACATATATACATGTTTTAGCAATGGGCCTCTATAACAAACTTCATCCAAGGCTTTTTGGGCTCCGATTCCTGATTCCAGAGAAATAAAGTGACCCGCATTACACTGCTGTTGACCTCCACATGCTTTCGACTGGATAGTAATTCAAGTCTCATGAATATCAAGCGAGCCATAACAAAATGTAACCATGACCTTAACCCCAAAAAGCACTCAACCGTAAGCATTTCTTATTAGTAATTAATCATTAGCATTACAGTGCTCAAAGATGGTATAGTCAAATCAGAACATATGTAAGAACTTGTTCCTTACTTTAGTTTGTAAAGCTTCTCTCTTGTGTGGTTGATCCCCTTATTCTTTGCGTAGATCCAGTCCTCCAGCTGTTTTTTGTTCGGAAAATGTCCCAATAGGGACACGAGATCATCACTGTGCCTGGATTTGATTTTTCTGATTTGTTCATCCTTATCAGCCTATTATGCCACAAACATAACAGTACAAATTACAAGTGCAGGCAATCACAGATACATGGATTACAGCGAGGCAGGTTTAAGACTGAGATAAAACTGTAAGAAACTAAACCAAGTGGACAAAAGTTTTCCGGAACTGCCTTCTTCAGTGAACTAATGCTTTCTTTAGTCAAATGCTTTAATGCAATTTTAAACTTAGCTCAAACAATCTCCAGAAACATGAGGTGTGTTTAACTGTGCACTGTGATCAGCACTTACGGCACACATGCAGTGCTCTGCCTTTATAACGCAGTTGACAGCAGCCATAGTTAAGAGACTGTGCTATCTGACTTCCATCTTAGAATCAGAATTCTACTGCTAGTATAATGGCATTATGGGGTCAAATGAGAGCCATGACCATGTACTGCCTTCTAACCTGTTCTGCAATATAAAGGGCCACCTTATAAAGGGGGAGTACTGCACACTGCTGGCATACACTTTCTCTGAAGACATCTAGTTGTTTTATTTTTTTTTGGTACTGCACCTTATCTTTTTTTAGCATTTCCATTTGTGTTCTTGTTGTCGTGTGCATGTTTATCAGCTCCATCTCCTGATCCAGTTTGCGCTGGGCCCGGTCAAGCTCCACTTTCTCCTGCTGAAGTGCAGTAACCTCTGATTTTAAACTTTCCACACTGGAGCTCTCCACCACATTACCCAGCTCCCGCTCCTTGAGAAAAAAAAAAAAAAAAAAAAGATCAACGGAATCTTATTACAATCTTAAGTTATTCGGTTGACTAAACGTTATATCTTTTTTTTTCTGTGATGGATTCAACTGGTCAAAAATGTTTAATTTTCTTACTTACTGCTTTCACGAGTTCCTGCTCCAGCTCCTGCAGTCTGTCTGATGATCCCTCTAACTTCTGAAGCTCCGACTTGACAGCTTTCAGCTCCTGCTGCTTTTTGCTATGAATGTCCTGCTTCAGGTATATGGTTTGCTCCAGTCCCGTCTTTTTATCTCTTATCTCGTCGATAGATTGCTGTTTCATTGCTTCTTTCTCTCTGAAATCCCTCTAAAGACAAGCACAGAATTTCGTGACTTCAAACTTCTAGAAAACTATAGCAGAAGACACGTTTACAAGAAAATGTATCAATATGTCTATACTGCAATCTTAAACTTGCTATTGCTGTTTTTTCAGTAAAAGTTTTGGCCCACAGGGTGTTGGGGGGTGAACGTGAATATAGGTGGGCAATTTCAGTTACCAGTACATACTTGAAAAATAAGAAATGAAAAATTCCCCTTGACAGTTACTGATTTACACATATCAGACCTACTTTACCTGCAGTTAATACAGTTTAAGCCTAAGGGAAGTTCTGCATTATAGGATGGCCTGTTTGTTGCAATGTACAGTATGAATTGCAAATAATTAGAATTACCCTTTGTCTTAATATAACGGGACCGGAAATCTTTCAGCAATTCTGAAACTATTTCATATTGCATTTCTAATTTCTAATGCAACACCCATGCAAACAGGTAACATGACTTTGGATGTGGCTAGACTGACAATGTACAGTGTAGACTCCACACAGTCTCAAATCTCCATGAACAGTGTGGAAGGGATTCTCAACTCCAGTCTTCTGGAACCTGATCTAGTTTTTTATTTTTTTAAATGCCCTTCAATGGAATTCAAATCTTGTAAATCAATAATAGTCTGTATAAACATCATCAAAAAAGACCACAGCAACAGGATCCCGTCACCGAGCCCAATGACTGATTTAGATGAAGCCAGACTTAAAGAAAAGCACTGAAAAACATGAAAGATCACACCACATGTCAAGTAATAGCTATATCTAGAGAATGAATCTAGTGTGCTACGCTGGTATAAATTCGCTTGGAATATATACATTGATTTTCCAATTTTATCCAAGAACTCCTTATACACTCAATGCCCCTGTAGTTATCGCTCTATACACCAGATTCAAGTACAATACTGTGTGTTTATAGTGCAATGCCTAGAAATGAGTTTGTTATTTATGTTTGTCCTTTTATAATCAAATGAATACAATTGCCAAACTGTTCTAGTTCCTGTTCAGGCTCCATGCAAGAGACTATGATGATTCAGCAGTGACATGACAGAATAAACTCCAAACAAAACAACTGTTTAAAATGAAGTGCGCGTCGTCTTTGATGGAACTACCCTCTTAGTTGCAAAGTGTCCTTAAAATAGTATTAACAGGAATTTGTATTGCTATCGTTATTTTGGTTAAATATATATTTAAGTGCTTGTCACCTACAACAAGCTGTTTTAGAAGCTGCTGCCAAAGAGTTGCCTGGTGTTTCTGAGGCATAAGGTTCAGGTCTCAAATACAAAACTTACACCCTTCCTATTGCAACTCCTCACTAAAGTCTTACCATCATTTGGTTAGTCGCCTCCATTTCTTTTTCTTGCCTTTCTTTCACCTGTGCATGGAAACTTTTGAGCTGCCGCTCATTGAAAGGTGTTCTTTCATAACCATCCATCTCAAGGTGGGCAGCTAAAGACTGCACCAGGGAATCCCGAGTTTTAATGCTCTTCTGCTGACGGTCTGCTTGCAACTGTAGACGGCCTAACATGACAGAAATTCTATTATACAACCTGTCGTTAGATAATGTTCCACTATCTACAAAGACACATATATTTAATACATAAAGAAGCACATTATAAGTGATTATATTGCAGTGCTGTTTGAGTAAAGGTACAGTTACAATTACATTCAACACACTTACTGGTCCTGTTTCCACACGGATCGAAGGATATGTAAGGATATGGGATCAAATGTGTATCCTATAATATCGACATAAATCGGTATGATACGCTCTTAATTGTGCTTCTGGTTTATTTGCTCAGTACTTAAAACGTTCTCCGTTTTTGTACCTTGCTCTACCAACAGGTCAGACTTCTGTCGGTTTAGCCTCTGGCACTCTCTGCTGGCTCGCTCCAGTTCACGTTGACAATCATTTGATCGCCTTTCCTTCTCCCTCACAGTTCTCTGGTGATTCTGGTACATTTCTCTCAGCTGATCGTCGGTCCCTTGGAACACCTAACAGCACGGTTAAGACAACACAATAACTCAATCAATAATGCTTCACAGGACAATGTATATCCAGAAAGAAACAAGTATGTCAGTAATCTACACCTCCCACTCCATGGCTGTTAAATACACAATTAGAGCTAGAAGAAAGTCACTATCAGCTCAATAAAAACATACAATATAGTGTAAATATACAGCTTCTAAAAAGAGGCAGAGTATACGATTCTAGAAAATAATTAAATACACTATTCTGGGAGTGATTTTACAACAGACTTGCTACACCTTCCTTTTCAACAGGGTGGTTATAAACTTAGTTGCCCACTTTGCAAAGCTACTGGGGAACAACATGAATTGCAAAGCGGAGGCACTATGTTAGCTGGTTTCACAACCTCCTGCAAAAAAAGTCACAAGTCTGTATTTAACTGGTGTGACCGCGTGAGCCAAACTACCATCATGTATTCATTAGCTGATTGTGTTTATTCTACAGTCTTTGTAAATGCGCAAGAAGCTGCAGATGTCTGCACAAAGTGTGCACTGAGACACAATTTCCTAATTTCTATGAAACGTTTGTCACATTTACTCTCATCACCAGCTCTGTATTACTTATGTGCTAACTTAGATACCCTGAACATGCTCAATTACCTGGAAGGCTCATGGTTCTCGGCCCAACAATGTCACAAGTTTGACCAAAATACACATGCAGCTAAAAATTATTAGCTGAAGATGAATGTGATGATAGAGACCTAATCTTTAACGATCAGTGAAGGGATGCTTTCCTGTTACTCAATACAATAATAACACCAGACCTTAACAAAGCAACACATTAGAAAGGGTGAAGCTATCTAAGCAATGCCTTATTTGGCCTGTATCTTCTATTTTCATGAACTCAAATTACTGAAGGCACTCTCATAGAAACGTCGATGAATTGCCCTTTCATTGTCGTATTTGTTTGACAGAGCTGCTCCGTGAGCTCAACGGTGGATCCCCGTTGGTGTCTCTCCATTGGTGTCTCCTCCTCTCACTTTGGTTTGATTCTGGTGCATGGGAAATACCATTTAACTAATTGAGGGGAGGATGTCTATGGCTACAACACACTGGCTCTCACAAGAAGAAAGCGTTGGTTGTGTAATAGCTCATTTTAACTACAAAACTACAAACCTTTTCAAGTTCCCTGTATGACAATGGGGTTTCTGAGCATCTACTGCTATTCAGACAAATTACCTATTAGCAGTTTTACTTGGTAACTTTGGTGGTCTAAACAGAGAGATTTGCTGCACATTAAAATTATGGGTTTAATCTGTGATTGACAAAGTAGTTTGTACCTGCTCCATTTTTTCCTCCAATTCACAGTTGTCTTCCTCCATTTGCTTCTTCCTGCTGTCCAGCGCTTTTATATCATTATCGAGCTTCATCACTTTGACCAGGTTTTGGTCAATGTCTATCAGACGGTTCTAAAGTTGGTGGGGAGGGGGCAAAAAAATATATATATACTGTATATATATATATATTAAATATTTATAAAACATGAGTGGTTTTAATAGATTAGGTTCTGACCAGCTATTATCTGATGACTTAAAACATGGTCAAGGGAATTACTTGGAACATCTGGGTATGTGCATAGTCCTTACATGCAAAAATGTTTGAATATTTTTCACCTTGCACATTTACAAAGTGTTATATTTTTGCCATTGTGGGTTTTTATTGAAGTGAATGTCAACTCCAGCTGCCCGTACTAATTAGTGTTACTATAGTGAAACACAGTATACAGGCCCTCATTAGCCAAGATCTATCGTATAGGATTCATGGTTTGTGGCATTTTTCGGAATGTTAAGTGGTTGCTGTGTTTGCCAACACGAGTCGTTGTACCTGGTCCTGTCATTGCTTTGTGTTTCAATGATATTCACTTGATTAGCACTAAGGAAACACCGACAAAAGTCCCTGGCCTTCAAACCGTAAACTTGTTAAAAAGGAGACTCATACTTGAGATGGTGCGAAGACAACACCAAGTGTGTGCGTGCGTACGTGTGTGTGTCAAACAAATCATGTCTCATATTAATCCGGAACATTTACGTGTTTAAAATATCAGCATTTTCCAAACGGAGACTGCGAAGATGGGATTCATGTTCTGGTAAAATTAAAAAAAGGTATACAAAACTTGTGAAAAAAAAGCTAAATTCTGACATTAAAGATCTGATATAATCTGTTGCATTAATAGCTTCCTTTGGGCTTTTTCTTTGTTCCTGTGAGACTTATTTATCTTACTCATGTACACACTGTGATTTTAGTTTGAAATTATTGGGGTTTTCCTTATTTCAAGTGCTACACTACATTACATAATGTATCACTCGCTTAACTGATATGTAAAAAAAATGTCTGAAAACTTTGTAAAGTATTAGAGAACATGGTTCATAATCATAATGATGAGAAATGTGGGCAACTGTCTTTAATAACTGAAGGATTTAGAGATGTAATCTTTAATCAATGGTCACGTTTCACACCAGAACTATTCAAAACCTGTCAGTGGTGACACCCTTAGTGCACAAAAAAAGGGATTTACCTCTATGGGTTGAATTTTACTCTCTATAGATTGCACGTTTTCTATCGATGCTGCTAGTTGGGATTCTTTGCTGCTGAGCAGGTCCTGTATTTCTTGTGATTTTTCCTTGTTTTGCTTGAGGTATTTCAGCTCTGTCTGGCACTCTCTCACAAGATGGCCTTGCTTCTGACGTACCTGCCGCAGCATCTCTAAAGCTTTGATGTATCTGAAAGAAAAAAGAAAGCATTTTAAATGAGGAAATTGTGCCAGATTTCTGCAAAACAAAGCAATTACATTGCCTCCATTTTTGCCTCTTTTCTAACATGACCTTCTGAGTTCCCTTACTTTTCAGGGAACTGAAACCGTATTTCCTTATTGAGGTTTTGTTTTTGGTTTTTTTCACACCTACACAAAGGTCAGACACGTAAAATAACCGCGAAATTATATTGTACCTTGTGGCCGAGAAAATTTCATCAAACTTCTGTTTCAGGGCCTTTCCCTCACTCAGGGGCCAGTTTGATTCTTCTTGGTGGCAGAAGATGACGTTTGTGAGGACAGCTTTGGACACCCCTAAAGCTGTGATCATCTCCCTGTCCACCTCCGCACACTTGGAGCTCAGGCTCACCTTCTCACCGTGCCTGCAAAGCACACCAAAAATCAGGTTTAGGACAATCAACTTGAATGCAGCTCCAAGTCCCACCTCTTTGGGTCCTTGGTCCTCTGTTCAATAGTGAAATGCATTATAGCAGTAGAGCTGTGATAACATGCCACACACTGTAGATTCTATCCCAAGGACCCCATGAGACATTTTAAACTCATTTGGTGTGCAAAGAATATGTGGTGGCAGGTTAAAAGAGCTTTGTATCGTAAAAAAACAAAAGAACAGAAAAGCATTTGATTATTATTTATTTATTTTCTTTACATATTTTAACCATTTAAGCACTTTACTGTTTTCTATACTAGAAGGGAAATTGTAACCACAATCAAATATAGTATATAGTTATCAAACGAGAGCAACCAGTTCTCCAACGTGTATTTATTTTGTCTAATGGAAAACATTCCAGCAATCAAGCAAATTCCAAACCTCCAAAAATAAACCTCCTTAAATATAAATTTAATGTACTGACTCTAATGACATTTCATCACAATGTTGCTTAGTAAAATAATTTCCCCTGTTGGTAGCAAGTAGTGACCAAAGCCATATAATATTTGTAGCACACCCAGTACCTTTATTTTGGTTTCTGTGGGATTAGTTTACATAGTTTCTGGTCTTGAATACAACTATAGACAGTTTCCTTTTTTTCCATGGAAAAAAACAAACATACAGTATACATTTTAAAGTGAACAAGTAATGTAACGGGGGCTGCCTCTGTATTTCATAATTCAGTCTTGTAGTTTACATGTGTCCAGTGGGCTGCAGGAGATTGACATGCCTTACACCAGTGGCTCCCAAACCAGTCCTGAGGACCCCGTGTCTGCTGGTTTTCATTCCAAGGGAGCTTTCAATTACTTAACGAGACCCTTAATTAAATTGATCATTTTCTTAATTAGAGCGTTTTAATTGCTTTCAGCTCTTAACAGTTGCATATTTCAAGTTAGCTATAACATTTTATAAGTAACTTGAACTCTGCAACTGTTTAAGAGCTGAAAACAATTAAAAAGGTCTAATTAAGCAAATTATCAATTCAATGCAGCTGGAAGACCTCTATACTTACTTCATTCTTGTGATGACCCCTTCCAATGTTTTAAATTCAGTTTTCTTGCCTTTCTGGGTGCAAACCATTGATCTTTGGACAGCAACCAGCTCCCCATTGACGTCTCTGAACTGCAGTCGAATCTGGGCCCTGACATCTGTCTCATGGGCAACCTTATGCAACAGACATAATTAATTTAAACATTCTGCATTATTTAGGATGTATCAGTCTTGTCTGCCCTGGGTGGGTCAGTATTACCTCTGTCCACAGAGTCTCTTGTAAGCTTCTTCAAAATATTATGGGATATTCAGAGCGGTGTATACTTTTTTTTTTTTTAATAATTTAGTCGTTGCCAATTATTTTTATTATTTTCTCCCAATTTGGAATGGCCAATTATTTATTATGGCCGGCTCACCGCTACCACCCCTGCGCTGACTCGGGAGGGCGAAGACGAACACACGCTGTCCTCAGAAGCGTGTGCCGTCAAGCCGACCGCCTTTTTTTTCACACTGCAGACTCACCGTGCAGCCACCCAAGAGCTACAGCGTCAGAGGACAACGCAGCTCTCAGGCAAGCCCGCAGGCGCCCGGCCAGACTACAGGGGTCGCTGGTGCGCGGTGAGCCGAGGACACCCTGACCGACCTAACCCTCCCTCCCCCCGGGGCGACGCTCGGCCAATTGTGCGCCGCCCCTTGGGAGCTCCCGTCCTCGATCGGCAAAGGAATAGCCTGGATTCGAACTCGCGACTTGCAGGCTATAGAGCGCATCCTGCACTCACGTGGAGCGCCTTTACTGGATGCGCCACTCGGGAGCCCCAATCCAGAGCGGTGTATACTAAGCATGTGTATAGAGGCACTTGAAATGCAAGTGTGGACAATATGGACACCTTTCCCAGCGTAGCCTGCAAGGCTGGGTTTTTGTAATTAACCACCAACCTAATACCTTTTCTGCATTAAAAAGGACTGCTGATAACATCAAGCTTCCTGTCTGGCTTGTGAATTAAAAATAACATAATGATTAGTCATTTTAATATGCATATATATATATATATATATATATATATATATATATGCAACAGGTTAGAATGTGGGTGCCCACATATCAACATTTTACAATTTTACATAGATTTACATTTTGCCTATGTTGCAAAGCGAGATACAGTTTATATTGTTATGTTACAACATTGAGGCAAACCGGAAGTCCTGCATGGCTACACTGCCCTCCTATTTTTTACGAAGAAAATTAAGATCAGATCATTTATCTAACACTTCCCTCTATCATTTAAAAGCAAGCAACATACACATTCTCCGAACACAGCTGTAAACACAAATTGAGAACTGCAGTATAAGTATCATGAAAACGTAGATCTCCCCGACTTCCATTCCAGTACAGTACGTACAGACACACGGAAAATCAAACACTTATATTAGGGATAGTTGCTCTATCCCAGTTGTTATCTACCATACTTATCTTGTACATTTAAATGCTTTAATCTTGGTTACAGGTCTTATTATTATTATTATTATTATTATTATATTTTTTTAAACATAATGAATATGATACAGTCCTGTATATGACCTACTAATGGTAAAAGTCTCACCTTTGGATCATGGACAAATGTATTTCCTTTAGTCCCTGGAGGAAAGTCACTGGTGCAGATGTACTTAAGACACTCAATAATAGTCTAAGGAAAAAAACAAAAAAAACAGAATAACGATGTATTGAACAATTAATCTAGCTAAACACAGACTTAAACACATGACTGATCGGTCAACTTGCCGTTTCATTTTCATATTTCATATTTCATATTTGGACTGTTAAAAGAATGCTTAGATCAAACAGTGCTTTGAAATACAAGAATTAGCTTCTAAACCTCTCAAACAGTTGAAAAAAAAAAGTTTTTGATTTAATCAGAATGAATTAAACAAAACATTATTTTAAAAAAAGTCCCTAAAGTTTTGTAAATAGGACCATATATGACACAATAACAGTGTATACACATGGGCATTCAACATACTGTTTTGCCAGCCCCATTGGGTCCCACTAGTACAGTTAAGGGACTGAAGAAGGTGATGACTTGTTTATCTTTATCTTCTACTCCAAAGCTCCTCACTCCGAGGATGCTCATCTTTTCAATCTTCGACATCTTGCTGTGTCGTTACAGGATGCGTCTCTGTACCAAAAAAGAATCACTGCAATTGGAAACTGTTAAAACTTCACCCCAAAACATCATTCCTGGCTTCTGTTCAGTAGGTCCCCCAGCAGGGAAGGGAATGAGACGATCGTTGCATAGCAGTTTCATCAATTCCTTGTTTTACTATTAGCTAGTTTCGCAGACACTGCTTAGCTCTAAACTTGGCTTAACATACCTGAAGTAACAGTAGTCCCAAGTTTAGTGCTAATTGAGTATGAGTTTAATAAGACACACCTGAGCTTGTTACCTATACACTGTGACAAATCAAGCTCTTAGTAAAACCTGGAATAGCTATGCAATAGGAGTCTTATTTCAATCCCTGCATTGCCTTCTGTGCACTGTACTTGATCAAAAGACCTCCAGTTTGTTTACATTCCTAGTACCTAACTAACACATATCCATGCCCGTTATTTTTTTTTTTTTTTTTCATACTCATTTTGTCACAGACAAATATTTTGTACAAAACTAAATAGGACAGGTACATACTGAAGCAGGTATTAATTAATACACATAATCTGGATAACAAAGAAAAATCCACAGGCCATTTTCCTACATCTGTTGCTGATGTGTTTATACATTAAATAGTATTAATACTATGGACTGCATGTCTACTTGGATAATTAAATAAAACGATGTTTTAGAGGCCCTCTGGTCCTGCTCCGGTGTGCTACAGACCCCGCTCTAGCTCCAGAGCCGGGGCACGACGAACCATATTATCGGTTATGTAAAATACAGACTTGTATTTATTTATTTACCGGCCTTTCTAATATTACATAGCACCCATAAACAGAACAGAAGCATGTGCAGCGTTAATGTTTCTGTTGCTCTGCTTGAGAGCCGCGCAGTGACTGTCGCTCCTTCTAATTCAAAGACCTGCACAAGTTATGGTAAAGTCTGAATTTGTTTTATATTCATTTCTAATTATCCATGGCACTATAGTTTGTCACCGTACTTCTTCACAAACTCAACTGTCTTGCCGCTTTACAACGCAGTCCCCCGTACCCGGAAACAAAATAGTCGTACTTCCGTAAGGTTCAGCTGTGCCAGGCTGCCTTCCTGTTCAAGAAAGTCCTTGAAAGTGAAAGAAAGTACGTTTTAATTCGTTGTACTCATGTTTGATGGTTAATGTAGATAACTCCATATCAGTATACATGCTGTCAAAATATTAACTAAACTTTATTGTAATTAACAATTTTATTCAGTTTACGTCATAAAATAATATATTCATTTTTTGCGACATGTTTCTTGTTCCTAAATATATTTGAACCCCTTTGTAATAAACAGGTATTTGTTTTCAACGTTTTTTTTTTTTTGTTTTTGTTTTTTTTTATATATATATATAAAAGGTCTTTACTTGACTGGATAATGTATTATGTCAATATGGCATCCCTGGTGTGTGTGTGTGTATATATATATTAGCTCAAAGAGCCAGCTGCCCTATATATATATATATATATATATATATATATATATATATATATATATATATATATATATATATATATAACCTGCATGTTCGTGCAGCAAATTATTGTTACTTGTTAATTCAATAATTAGCCAATATATAACTACCTTTTACTCAACAGATCAATTAACGTAAAGTCAACTCTTTGTTGTCTAAACTCCTCAAGTAATCTGTTTGCTGAACACCTTGTCTGGGATTTTATATACCCACGGGAATGCTGGGTGCCCAGTAACATGCTGGTTCCAATGTTGTATGATCTCAAAAAGAGTGCAAGCTTTTCCAAAGGGACATATCAGTGTTGAAGGTGCACAGTGAGATGACAAAATCAGGAGGACTGAGCTGTTTAGTAACATTAAACCAAATACAGAAAAAAAAGTACTTAACTGACCGTTGCTTGGTCTTGCAATGCAGGATTCTGTTGATGTTTCGCATATAGATCAGCCCTGCATTGCCAATTCAACATGCATAAAACTGTATAGACATGCCTGGCATCTGTATTTGGCATGCATATCTCTGTCAACGGGTAAGCGTTTTGTAAATGTTTAAAGGGGGCACTGACCGGTATGGAGGACTTTGATACAAGTGACTGGTCCTGCCCTTAGCTATGTCAATAGCCCTCATTTGGGTATATCCCTGTTATTGTTGGACTATATGACAATGTGCTCTGAATGATCTTCTGCATTATCGATTGGAGTATGAGAAGAAAAAAAAAAAAAAAACTCTTGTCTGTTTCGTGTGCATGCGTGCGTGCATTTTGGTTTTCTGTTTCCTCAAATTTGGTTGTCACAACTTGAGGGTGGGGAAAGAGTAATGGGTTTGGAATATCTGATTCGCAATACGACTAGATTGACTGATAAAAAAAACCTATTTCGGTAACACAAACCAGAAAAAAAAGGCACCTAACACCTTCTAATAAGTTTCCGTTTCTAGGTTTATAAATACACACAACCTGCCTTTTCGAAATGCAGAACTACTGATTTAGAAAGACATCATGCATAAGTATTTGATTGTCCTTGCCTGCTTGGTGTGTTACACTCATGCTGATCACAGCAATTTGGTCCTTGAGATTATAGAAGATCTCAACAAAATAATAACTGCGAAATTGGTAAGTCTTATATATATATATATATATATATATATATATATATATATATATATATATATATATATATATATAATTTATTATCATTAAGTACATTATTGTAATTTTTTTGTGTGGAAAGTAAAACAGTATACAGTTGTAAGCTACGCAAGTAAAGGATTGTTGTTTCATAATCATCATTTAAAAGTTTAGTCACTAAAATAGACTTTTAATATATTTTATTTTCCTTGCTTCTTTAGGGGGTGAAGAATAATGAACACACAGGCAATTTAGTACCCCCAAAACTCACGGTAAGACACTATTCATATATGTGGCTTTATATTATTTCATTTAGTTTTATTTATTTATTTTTTTACTTTATTTATATTTAATTTGGATATGTTATCTGGAACTTGATTCTCTATACTCTTGATGAAAAACACTTTTAAAGCAGTGGCATTTTTTATAGATTGAATTAACACTGAATCCACTGATCATGAGTGACAGCTACTACAGTTTATTGTACTGGAGTGAAAAACACTGACGGCTGGTTTCATCTAGTTTAACCGTCGGTAGTGCTAATCAGGGTCTGTGAAACCAGCTGAGACAGGAAGAGCTGTACAAACCAAGTATTCAGTTATGCCAATTGAGCTCTCCACAGATGAGGGTCATTGGTGTTGATTGGGCTAATTTACCATTCCAGGTGAAATAGCTGCTTGGGTTTGTGTGGATCGCTGTTCTCCAGTGTCTAAGAAAAGCATCAATCATCACAAATCCAAGCAGCTGTTTCTTCACTTGTTTCACTTTGAATGGTTAATCAGCCCGATCAACACCAATGAACCTTGCCAGATTTCTGTGGAGAGCTCAATCCGAATCATCGAATAACCAGTTCCCATGGCACCAGTGAGTTTTATTGAGAGAAAGCTATGCATAGGTTAAGCCTTGAGAATTTGAGTTGAAGACACTGTGAAAGATTTTTAGGGGAAAAAGTTTGCCCCTAAATGTATTAAGTTTCTTTTAGTATTTCTGCATTTAGCACTGCAAAGTGTTCAATAGTTATGGATGAACTGAGTTCAACAAACCTCAAACCACACCAGACTATGTTAAATTTACCTGCAGATGTTGACGTTGTCGTTTTTATATTTTAGTGTGATTGCGAAGCTGAGGTCCTTAAAAACCTCCGAAAACATTTGGAGAAGGAAACCAAAACTGCTGTACCAGAACTACCAGCCCTGATTGCCAAACTCGCTGAACTTCAGAAACATTCCAGCAAAACTGTAAGTGCCTGTCTCCTCGTTATCCTGATCTTTGTTTGTTTTTTAACAATTCTTCAGTTCATATCAGTAGTTTTCCCCCTTTCCTTAACTGAATAAAACCATGTAACATTTTACAAAACGGGAAGTACAAACTACAGTAGAACTCTGAGTCCCACTAGTGGTTTACGCTAATGATTACAAAAAAGCTGTGAAAATGTTTTGCTCACTTGCAGTGAAATGGCTTATCACAAATCAGTCCTTTTTATGTATTCATTTTATTTATTTATTGCTTTCAGATTTATAAGAATAAATACAGTTGAAATATATATATGATTGTCATTTTTATAATGTGTGTGTGTGTTTTGTTATTTGTATAGAAATCTCCATCAGAATGCATTAAAACATCAGAAAACACAAAACCAGGCAGACTTTTTATGAAATATCGACAATACTTCAGGAGATGGAACGAACAAGGGTGTGTAAAGCATCAGTAACATGGGACACTACACAGCTGAAGTCACACTGGCCATAACTCTCCTTCCCATCCCTGAGCTTCAGATCAAGCCTCTCTGTTGACCACGAGGATCATTTACTGTAATGGGATACGTCTTAAAAGTGTTCCTCCTGCCTTTTAAGTGAGAGCATCTTTATTTATTTATTTAATTTTAGCCAAAATAGACAACTAAGGGGGATTCAGCTTATACCTCACCAGATGTACTACAGCTGTCTTTTTTTGTCATTTAACAGTGAATTCCCCTAGTTTTCATCAGGGATAACGACAGATAGGTGGTTGATGTAATCCTGGCTGATTCCCCTAGTGTTGTGAAATGATCTAGAAGTACACTTCTAGATCATGTACACTAGAAGTACAAGTTTTCTTGTTTATATTACATTGAAGTTCTGGCTGCATTATTTATTGAAACTAAAACATTTTTATAGATTGAGGGTCTGTTAAGTATTTTTAAGAGGATATTTATATTTATGTAGGTATTTATGTATTTATTTATTTGTTTTGAGATTTTATATAAAATATTAATGTTATCTTTAGGTCAAGGTGTGTCTTTGACAGTGTTTAAATGGCAGTGAATCAGTGTTGACAGTGTTTGATTAGTAAATGACATTATTTGATTGGGTTGAAAGATTTCTGAATGTTTAATAACAGACATTTCTTTAATGCAACACTGCTACTAAAATAGTAATAAAATCACTGTAAGAGTATCCAACGATGTTGGTAATATTGTAAGCTTTATAACCTCTCTTACCATTACAGAATTTAATGTATTTGTATTAATTATTTATTGATAAATATTTTTGTAAGACATTATATGTATTAATGTACACTTAATGTATTTCTTTAAATGTTTTTTATTTAATAAATATTAATATATTTGATTTTAATTTGTTTGATTTTTTTTATTAAATATCATAACCTGCAACACCGCAACCCTTGCCTTCCGCTTGCTTGTTTAAAATGATGACACACTCACATAGATCTGGCAATTAGCATGTCAGCATTTATAATATTGGTGTCATGGTTCACAGGATTATTCAGACTCATCTTTACCATAATGACCCATCATCAGTATCCAATCTGCCTGACAGCAGTGATACTGTATGTATGATATTTTACCAGCAAGACAGTTGTGAACTTAATCTAACTAGGTAGCCCGATTTTAATTCCAGTGCTTTTAAATCTATTATAAATCACAAAGCCAAGGTAAACTGGTTTATAATAAAATACTATGTTGACCCTGTCATCTCAAAAAGGGCTTTCTAGAAGAGACTCTCATACCATAAGAGACAGGGTCAACTACATGTTTATTTAAACATAAATGACCTAGACAGTGGGATAAAGAGAAAGTTTGTAAAATGTGCAGACAACACAAAATGGGGGGGGGGGGGTTGATGTAATACTTTATATTTGATACCAGTCACAACAAATGTAAGATTCAAAAACCAAATGGGTGGAAATGAACTTGAACAGACCGGCTACGAAACTCTTGGCAGTGTGAGGCCACAAAGGTACTGAGTACAAATCAAAGGAGGTTACGATGAGGCGGGTCTGATGACTGCTGTGTTTCATGTTGGTCTCTTCATTACAAAAATAGCATTTCGGCTGTGAGGATAAGTTGACGGAACTGAGCCTACAGAACAACAAAGAGTTAAAGGAACTTGACAAGAGTGCCCTAGGGGGCAGGCCGATCAAACCGGCTTCCCTGAAGGGCAGCACTGGAACTTCAAGATCTTAACTTTCCTCAAACGTCCCAGTGGTAAATCCCTCAAAGTCGATCAAAGTAAATAATAAAACAATTCCAGCGAAGTTCAGCAAAATTCAGCAGTGATTGGACTGGAGGAGACCAGCCTATTTCTCCAAATCACTTACCCGCTACACACTGGATAAACTGGGACGGCTGTGCATTCAATTCTCAATAGTAAAAACAAAGTACAGTACATTTTTACTATTCAAAACCGGTTCACTTGTTTAACTAAAGGCATATATTTTGGAAGTTGGCTGTTAGATATGTTTGGTACACAAGTACTTTGTATTTCTTCACTCACCTGGTCAGAAGCAATTCATATTATTAAAAATGTTATCACATTCAGTAGAAAAGATGCATTTCATGAACTTGTGCTTGATTTACACATAGTTATTACATTACTGCCATAGTTAGTATTATAGCATAATGTTATATGCATTTTAAATAGTGAGCAGATAGGTTTGTTGATTGTTTGAGTAGTATTGTTCCTTGGATAAAATACTGAGCTCAAGTCATGTGATTTCATAAAAATGCCAGGAACTCAGTGTTTGTTATTTGAGTTGAGTTAAAATTGCCAAAATGAGTTGATTAAGAATCTGTATAAATAGCCATTCGAAAAGACATAATTTTAATTAATGCAAAAACAGTGAAAGATACAACCGTGCCCCGCTTGAGTAATGAAGATCGCCTGGTTGTTATCGGCATGATTGAAGGCGGCCTGTCTGTGAGAGAAGTTGCCCGGAGAATGAAATGTTCTGCTTCAACAATCAGCAGACTAGTCCAGAGAAACCAGGAAACCGGCTCTGTGAGGGACAGGCCACGTCCTGGAAGGCAGGGGGTCATCACACCGGCCCAGGACCGTTACGCTGACTGTTGCGTTCTTCAAGCCAGCCGGAGGGGCAATCACAACCAGCCAACCTATATATATATATATATATATATATATATATATATATAGATATATAGATGCCGGCACTACAGAGACGTTTCAGTCCATTTAGACACAAGGTGCTTCATTCCAGCAAATGTTAAATAGGAAACACTTCTTAGATATTGCCACCACCAAAGAGAAAAGACAGCAACTCCCACTAAATAAAGGTCTACATCCCAAAAGTGTGTCAATTATTCATACTTTATTCATTAAAACAAGGTAAAAACAGGTACGCTGACGTGTTTCAACATCAGAGCGTATTGAAAGCAGGACTCATTAGATGTATTAAATGCAGTAATCTAGCAATCAATGCATTCAATTCACATTCCAGATACTTAACAATGGGCTATATATTGCAGTGGCAGCGTGTCTGGTCCGCAGCAGGAAGAAATGGAGACGGCACAGGATGCAGTTTAAAGCAGTGAAAACCGTTATTTTTATTGAAGCTTTGGAACAGCAGGCAAACGGACGCTCTCTTAATAAATGGTTTAGCTCAGATAGACAGCTCCCGGACACACAGCTACATGAAAACCACAACACGACCCTGAGCTGCACGCAGGCATCTCCTAAATAGTGATCCCCCCAAGCCTTATTGGCTCACACACACACAGAGGTATATTTACATACACACGGTCCAATCACTCAGACCCTCGGTCCCACGCAAACAGCCAACACAGACCCCATCTACATGCAGCTGCACTGTGCACGTGACACCCCAGGCAGCGCACCAGCACTGCCTAGACACAAAACGTACAGCAATACAGTAACACTAACAGCGACTCGACAACCACCTGGATGACCTCATCCCACTCCCTCTCTGAGCACCGCCCCAGGGGTGCTCTCTCCCAGTCGTCCGTTGCGGGGCTCTGTGATTCAGTGGGTGGTAGGAAGACAAATAGGAAAGAAAGAGCCACCGAATTTAAAGGCCTACCTCCCTGTCCGCACTTTTGGTTTCCATTTTGTCACGCATGTGTTTTTAAACTAGTATTTTAAAAGGCATTGGGGTTAACTGACTGGAGGTAATATGAAGTATGCTCTGTGGTTGCAAAATACCGACAGTATGTAGCCTGCTGGGGTCACGTGACTGAAACTTGGCTCGGTTACATCACGTAGTTATGTTCGTTGTCCAAGTAGAATGTACAGATCAGTACTAAATAGTACCTTTTTCTAATAAGATAGTGGAAGTCGTTTAAGCAACTAATGTATGCCAAAGAAAATATTATAGGAAGGTTGGTGTTCCTTATTCGTTTCACTTAAAAAAACAGACATCAAGGTGTCCGGGTTTGTTAACCGTGTCCCCGGGCAAATAATGTCCTCGGAATGGTCCCCGGTTCACGAAGCTCGTCCCCGAATAAACTTACTATTCATTTCTCGCATTGGTCTAATGTAATGTACATGCGTTAGAGAGAAATATCCATGTTTCTATCATTAAATTACATCCAACCGTTTTCTTGATTTAGCACTGACATTCGTAGTAACCAATCAGGTTTTGAGTTCAGTTGACGACCCAACCTCCGTTTAAAAAAAAAAAAAATTCCTGCCACTCAGTTTCTTTGTAAAATCATGACATTCTACTCTCTGTAGCCTATCGGTCTGGTTTGTTGAGCTTCAGTACACACTGGAGCGAGTGTGAAGTATTTGACTTAAGAGGGCATTATCATTATTCTGCTTTTTTTGAAAAAGTTTTTTGCAATTATTGCGGAGTGTGTGTTTGTTTCTGTATGTTATCTAAATATTTGTTTTCTATTTTGTGATGAATATGTGCATGTGTTAAACTATAAGCTCCTCGCGATACACTCTGCAACACACACACGTATAAAAGACAGACGAGACAAACTGAACAGACAACAAGTCCTGCAACAAAGCAATTGTCTGGGTCGTTACAATATATTTTTCACTAATATACAATTGAACAAGAACTTATTTATTTATTTTCGTTTCATACAGTATTAAATGTCATTATTTATATGATATTGAAAAATAAATAAATATCAAGATAGATAGATAGATAAATAAATAAACAAATAAATAAATAAATAAATAAATAAATAAATAAATGTCTATGTAGGCCTATTCACTTATGTATTAATTTATTTCAATATTTATATTGCTGTATTTATTTATTTATTTATTTATGTTTTACTTTTACCAGCATATGTAATTCTCAAAAACGATGTTGCTTTTCGTCCAGCGGGGAACACGAAATGGCGTTACTCTCATCAACCAGTTGAGAGAGGAAACGAGCGAGCAAATTGGAGGCGAATAAAGTATGTACACCGGAAGCTAAGCAAACTACACGAATACAGCACGAGTACATAAAAAAGACGACAACTGTAGCTAGTCATGAAAAGTAAATGCTCCTTTTGCTTCTTTTGTGGAGACAAAATAAAATAAATAAAACAAAGAAATAAAGTATGGCTACACAACACACTAAAAAAAGGAAATTTAACAGTGACTGTTTATATGTAATGTGGTTTAACATGTAAATTATTCAAAAAGAATACATCTACACATATTTATTTGGAAATATTGAAGAAATTCGTTTTATATACTTTTATTGATTTTCAATTAATAAAATCTTCTCAGTTATTGTGTGAATGTGATTATTATTATTGGTCAATATTATTAAAACATTGAAGAGTAATTTTACAAAAAAATACGAAACCAGTGTGTAGCGCTCCCCTTTACTTTGACTAAAATTAAGGCTGAAATAAAGACATAGAAATACCTTCCTTTGACGACTTATTTCTCTTACTGTATGACAGGTATTTACTTTTTTTCCCCCTTACATTTCACCTAAGAGTGTTGGGAACTACAAATTAAATGTGGAATGGTGCTTTTGGCTGATTTACTTTTGCTGCGCCAATAAACTATCAGTGCTGTATAGATAGTCACTGGCAGTTCTCAAGCTTTGCTGTATTTGGCGCGGTTAATTTATGTATCTGATATACACATAACCAAACTAACAAAATATGCAGTGGACAGCAGGCATTCAGAACCATGGCTCACCCTAATGTTCAGAACCATGGCTCACCCCAGTATTCAGAACCATGGCTCACCCCAATGTTCAGAACCAAGACTCACCCCAGTATTCAGAACCATGGCTCACCCCAGTATTCAGAACCATGGCTCACCCCAATGTTCAGAACCATGGCTCACCCCAATGTTCAGAACCATGACTCAGCCCAATGTTCAGAACCATGGCTCACCCCAGTATTCAGAACCATGGCTCACCCCAATGTTCAAAACCATGGCTCACCCCAGTATTCAGAACCATGGCTCACCCCAGTATTCAGAACCATGGCTCACCCATCCTAATCAAAAAATGAATTACCAGTGGCTATTAGCCCTCTCTCCATTTTTAGGAATGTGTTTTGCCCACAGCCAGTGAGTTTGTGTAAAAAAAAAAAATTTTTTAAATGTAAGACAAAAAAGTTTTGGTTTATTACAAAATCTTAAACTGCTGTCAATTTTAACAGGAATAGAAAAGTTAAAGAATTTCCAAAGAAGTTAATCTCATTCATCTGGTGTCACACATCAAATTAACACTAATCTCAGACTGCTTTACCTGAAGTAGCACTGGATTGTCCAAGATCAGTAGTAACCAGGGTCTGTGAAACCAGCTTATCATGCAATCAGTTTGCAGTTAGTTTACCAGTAACACGTACCTATCACTGTGAAAGGCTGAAGTGACTTTCTGTAAGGCGTGAAGTCTGCTGGTTAACCACGGTTCTTAAAGCTAAGCAGACTCATACTGTTGCACCAGCTGCTGACTTTGTGTATATGAAGAGAACAAAAGACACAACAACTGGTATATATTTTTTGAATCAGTATGTACTTGTGGTTAATATTATAGAATGATGGTCATTAAAAAAGCTTTATCAGGATTTTCACATTATTATTATTATTATTATTATTATTATTATTATTATTATTATTATTATTATTATTATTGTCTATGAATCTTAAGAGCAACATGGTATGAGTATGAAAGATCTGAATTATCTGAACTAATATATTCTTCTATATTTTCTAGTACAACAGAGTGTAACCAGCCTGTCTGCTGCTAAACTCTGACTCAGCGGATCTGAGCTGTCTATTGATGTATGGCTTACATACAATAGAGGCTGAGAGTTATGAAGGTTAGGAAGTGATCCTCATCAATAGTCACGTTGCTCTTAACCAATCCAATAAAAATGGCATTGTCTCATATTAGCACAGATCGTTTAGTTCAGTCCAGACTTTACTATCACTTTCATTTTGGAATTCTCTTTGCTTATCCAGTCACCACATAATTAGGGCTTCTGATTTTCGGTTGTGACCGATAAAACCCGATAAAACACCCCCGATACACAAAAAATGAAATCGGTGGATAGCCAATAAACACTGGAAAAACTGTGGAAATGGTTCATCAATTCACGGTGACTTTACCCTTTTCCCATTCAAAAATAAGACCTGCTACAAAAATAATAATAAATACATTTCCCAGTGCTGCCAGTCCTAAAATGTACAAAAATATCTACACACAAAAACCCCAGAAGAATGTGCCCGTGACCATAGGGATTTCGTTGTGGAAGACAGCAAAGGAAAGAAGGTAAGTGTGCAAGTATTGTCGAGTTACTATTATACATACAGTGCCTTGCAAAAGTATTCAGACCCCTGACCAATTCTCTCATATTACTGAATTACAAATGGTACATTGAAATTTCGTTCTGTTTGATATTTTATTTTAAAACACTGAAACGCAAAATCAATTATTGTAAGGTGACATTGGTTTTATGTTGGGAAATATTTTTAAGAAAAATAAAAAACTGAAATATCTTGCTTGCATAAGTATTCAACCCCTGTGCTGTGGAAGCTCCCAGTTTACACCCATGAAAGAAATTGCCCTAGCGAGGACACAATTACCTTACCATTGGCCTCCACCTGTGAACCATTAAAGTTGCTGTCACATTTTCTGGATAAAAACCCCACTGTTGAAGGATCATTGGTCAGGCTGTGAATCTGAAGGAAAATGAAGACCAAAGAGCATTCTACAGAACTTAGAGATAAAGTAATACAAATGCATAGATTAGGGAAAGGGTACAAAATAATATCCAAGTGTTTGGATATCCCAGTGAGCACAGTTGGATCAATAATCAGGAAGTGGAAGCTGCATCACACCACCCAGGCACTGCCAAGAAAAGGCCGTCCCTCAAAACTCAATGCTCAAACAAGAAGGAGACTTGTGAGAGAAGCCACAGAGAGGCCAACAATCACTTTGAAGGAGCTACAGAGTTCAGTGGCTGGGAGTGGAGTAATGGTGCACCAGTCAACCATATCAAGAGCTCTGCATAACACTGGCCTGTATGGGAGGGTGGCAAGAAAGAAGCTGTTACTTAAAAAGTACCATCTGAAAGCACATCTGGAGTTTGCCAGAAAGCATGAGAGTGACCCAGCTGCGATGTGGGAAAAGGTTTTGTGGTCAGATGAGACCAAGATAGAGCTTTTTGGCCAAAACTCAAAGCGCTATGTGTGGATTAAACCTAACACTGCCCATGCCTCAAGACACACCATCCCTACAGTGAAGTATGGTAGTGGCAGCATCATGCTGCGGGGATACTTCTCATCAGCAGGGACTGGGCATCTTGTTAAAATTGAAGGAAGAATGGATGGAGCAAAATACAGGGAAATACTGCAAGAGAACCTGCTTCAGTCCGCTAAAAAACTGAAGCTTGGGAGGAAATTCACCTTAGCAGGACAATGATCCCAAGCACAAGGCCAAAGCAACATTGGAGTGGCTCAAGAACAAAAAGGTGAATGTCCTACAGTGGCCCAGTCAAAGTCCTGATCTCAGTCCCACTGAGAATCTGTGGCACTATTTGAAAACTGCGGTCCACAAGGGTCGTCCAAACAACCTGAACAATCTGGAGCAAATCTGCCAAGTAGAATGGGCCAAAATCACTCCGACACTGTGTGCAAAGCTGGTACATACTCACCCCAAAAGACTTAAAGCTGTTATTGCAGCGAAAGGTGGCTCTACAGGGGTTGAATACTTATGCAAGCAAGATATTTCAGTTTTTTATTTTTCTTAAAAATATTTCCCAACATAAAACCAATGTCACCTTACAATAATTGATTTTGCGTTTCAGTGTTTTAAAATAAAATATCAAACAGAACGAAATTTCAATGTACCATTTGTAATTGAGTAATATGAGAGAATTGGTCAGGGGTCTGAATACTTTTGCAAGGCACTGTATTTTGACAGAGAAAAAAAACCCAAAACACTAACAGTACATCAAAAACGAAAGCCCCCCCAAAAAAACGATTTACATAGAACTCGAAAATAGCTAAAAATAAGCACTGAAAAATACAATTAATAAACCCCGAAAAACAGAAGCCCTACACATAATATACAGTACAGCACGTAGAGCATGAACTGGCAAGGAGGTCGTCATTCCTCCACAACGTTCCCACCCACCACCGATACACCATTATGTGGCAGTGATGGGAAAAGCCACTAACTAATTTCTCGCCATTGTGAATGTCAAAATTGTATTTGCAGGTGTTGTGCATTTTATTTGTCATCAATTTTGCAGATGGATTTTTTTTTATATAACAATCTGATAAGAAAAAAAAACCCACCACTATTTTTTTGTAACACCTCACACACCCTTCAATATCGAAATAGCAAATTTCCTGTTCATGGAGAGGTTGTAGAACAGTATATAAATCTGTGCTTTGCTCAACACTGAATCAACTATCGCTAATTCCAAAAGACAAAATGCATCACAAATATTTCATTCTCCTTGCCTACTTTTTATACTTTTTGTCATATACCAATGCTAACAATTTGATTGATGAGATTTTAACTGATCTTCATAGTCTCGGGCAAAGAGACATGGCGTCCTTGGTAAATCTTTTTTGATATGATTATGTAATGATATTTATCATCAGTAAATTGGGGCTGCTTTAATTGAGTGTATTTGATAAACATTTTATTAACATACTGTTATTACGCTTTTTTTTCTCTAGGGTTTGAAAAACAAGGGTTTGAATGTGCCAGCAAACCTCAACATAGACCAGGTAAGGACATTTTTTTTTTTTCAGTCAAACCTTCTTATTATTAAAGTGGTGGTTACAGGCAATGGACCATATTTTAATCTTTAATTAATAGTCTTTAAGATATCAATCTTACCAAATGTAAAACAAACAGCTTAAGAGTGCTTGCTAGTCATTGTATTTTGTAGGTGTTTGGGTCTAGCTTTGTCATATTAACCGGTGTATTTCTCCATCCAAAAAAATAGGAGTTAATTACAACGTGGAGTATTTTTATACTCCACGTGGAGTATTTTTGGACATATAGCTTAATAAGTCCTTTTATACAAGTAGTTATTATTATTATTATTATTATTATTATTATTATTATTATTAAGTAGTCTTAAAAGTTGTTCTTTATTACCCTTGGTAAGCTATAGTTTTATTTTTAGAAATCGCCTTGATTAACCAATAGGAGTACAATGATTTCTAAAAGGTTTTGCACCCTCATAATAAAAGTAAGACTCGCTGAAACTGCTGTGCTTTTGAAACATACGAGAAATCTGATTTTTTGAAGGAGGTGAAATCATGACAAGATAGGGCCCAATACTCCTTCCTTACTCTTCGATAACTCTGGAAGCTCTTTCTCCACACTGCAGATAGATTGCATTGGGTAGATGCTGGTTAACGTGCCAATATACCGTGTGTTTGACATCTTCAGGAGAGTCTCACTCAAAATGATTTACTTTTTATTAAACTAGCACTAAATCCTTTCAGTCTAATAAATACCTGAAAAGTGAGGGCTCAAGGCCACTACAGAGCTGATCAGGGGTCCTGGTTTATATTTGAACACCCCTTCTCCAACCCATTTCACCATAACAAAAAATTCCTTCGTTTTCAAGACCTAGACATACTAAAACAACCAGAAGCATCTCAGATTTTCTCGTTGCTCTTTGAATTTAGTACAAACGTGTACTGTACTACCATTTTCATATTTTCATTTAAAGTGTGCTTGCAAAGACGACGTCTTGGAAAACCTAGTTGGCATTTTCAAAATGGTGGATACAGCTGTGGACCCTACTTTACCAGCACTGACTTCAAAACTCCATCACAGCATCCAAGCCCTACAGCTCCAGTCAGAGGGAACGGTAGGTGACATATAGAAGTGCATGTCTCGTCACTCATTGTTTGTGTCAGACAATACAAGGCTGCTTTTGGAGCTGCCTGCTAATTATCTTTGCACTTTGTTAAAAAGTATTGCCTTCCACGTGAAATAGCTCTGTTTTCAATGTAACTACATCAGGGGTTTTCAACCAGGGGTACTTCTAAGGGTCATAGGGGGTATGCAGGACGACTCAGAAATCAGAAATAATGAAAAGTTTTAAGAATTAAGTCTACTCTTTATTATTCTGTCCTAAACCAGCAGTTTGTCACCCAAACTGTTGTGACATAAATTATGTATTAAATAAATGGGGAGTAAAAGAAAGGTGTTCATCAGATTATTACTGTTGTGCTATTCAGTAGAGTGAAAATTGTAAAGGGGTACTTGAGCTGAAACCTCCAGACAGAAGGGGTACCGTTTCAAAAAAAGGTTGCAAACCCCTGCACTACATAAACAGAGCCTACCATTACTTTACAACATTACATTACTTTACAACATTGAAGACATTTCAAAACACTGTAAGTCATATATTTCGATATTTGTCATACCTTTGCAGCTGAGATACTTCTGATAATCGTAGATGCTGATTGTAGAACTTTGAAAGTACTATTGCATTTGCTTGTGCTATTATTGTACTTTGAATCATTTCATAGTCCTACAATTTTCATATTTAATGTGTGTCTTATTTATTGTTGTATTCATTTGTCTCCTGGGTTACGTTGGCCTTTGACGATGTATTTGGAAATAGGACTGTCAGTTTTGGTAATTTGTAATGCAACTGTGTTTTTTTTTGTGTAATTTCTAATAGAACTGTCATTTGTATAAAGTGATTGTTTTTCATTTCTCAGAGGACATCGTCAATGAGATGCACAAAACCATCCAAAACTGGCAATATTTTTGCAAAATACGAAACATTCTTCAAAATATTGAATGAGAAAATATGCAGTTAGGCAACAAATGTTAACAAGACCGAAACAAAAAACAAAACAAAACAGAAACTGTGTATGCATAGATAATCGTTTTGGTTGTTTTTTTTTTAATAGGAAATCATAGCTTTCCCCCCCCAAAAAAAATAAATAAATGGGATTTATTTTTATTTGTGAATTAATTTATTTTTTTACATTTTTAGTTTTATTATTTATTGTTATTTATAATAAACTGTAAGCAGTAGCTACTAATCATGTGTCGTATTTTTTTTTGTATACACCTTTCTGTTTTTATGTGGCTACAGTATATACTGAAACAATTTAAATAAACTTGAAGGTGTTTTTAATATCTGTTGCATGTGATTTATGTTTCATTCTTAAACAATTTTGTTTTACTATGTATTACATTGTTTTATGCGTACATTGAACACCTGAACAGGATAATAAACAAGAACTTGACACAGTTTATGTTTGAGTGATACAGGCAGATCTTAATGCCGTTGCCCTGAAATTTAAAGCCCTTTCCCTCACCATTGAAGCTTGATTGTCTATCCGGTCAAATAAACATATAAATGTGACTTGAGTATGCACAACTGTTACTGTTTCAAATGGGCATGCATAGTTCTAAATCTGTACATACAACACTCACCATATACTAATGAATAATGTGCTGTCTTCTATCTCCTTACCTGATTGCTTTAATGGTCAAAGACATGTACAGTCATTATTTGAATTAAGTTTTGGTGCCAGTTTTCCAATATTCCCATTGTCGTGTTCCTCTTTGTTCCCTTTCCATCGTGACATAAGGTAGACACATTTCGGAGAGCTCTGTCCTGCTGGGGCCCAGACAGATGGGAAGTGTAGGCAGATAAATTATCTGGTATCTGATGACAGAATTTATATTTAGCAGTACCTTATGTTGTCTTTACATCACTTATATCTAGGGCTTTAACTTTGCGGTTTTTATTTTCCAAATCTCTCTCTATCTCCCTTTAAATGTTAATTAGTAGTTGTTAAGCGGTCTCTGCATCCTAATAAAGACAAAACTACAAATTAAAGACTGGGTTTAAGATTTTTTTCTTTGCTACAAATCAAGGAGATTTGAAATGCTGGACTTGCTATCAGTGTACACTCCGTACTGGGTATTTTATGCTGAAAAGAAAATCTGCCAGGACAACTCTGTTAAAATAACAAAAGCACAACGATAAACTAGGAGACTGCAAGAATGAAATGCAATTAGGATCAGCGATGAGCAATTAATGTAATTTGTCACATCTGTTTGAAATAAAAATGAAACGAAACAGAATCAGGCTCAGTCAAAATAGGAAGGTAAAAAAAAAGTGACACTTGTAATTAACAGCTTTTTCTGAGTTTAATTGGAAAACAGAATCGGCTCAAAATAAGTTTAAATGTGATTAAAAATAAAACCCGAAAACTTCAAGCTAATGCATGAATCTACTGATAAAGCTGTTGGAATTTGACGTGGTCTCCGAGACGGACTGACAGTGCTTCTATGGGGATTATATATGCTCAACTTGAAACACTTCTTGATAAAGGCTAAACTGCTGAGGTGAAAAGACCCCGGACATGCAAGGGTAACAGTTATCCTGAAAATAAGGCATCAAAACTGAAAACTTTCTTTAACCTAAAGTAGTACCAAACATGTTTACTATAACGTGTTTCTTTCAAAACTGCACAGTAGTGCAAGTGCATAACAGGTAAGAATGATGTACAATTCACTGTCGACACGGCCTAATGGTGAATTCATCAAATTAGTTATCAAATCGTGAAATAACGAGGGGGATCTGATAGAACCTTTGCACAGTTATTTCTTATTCGTCTGGTTACAGACATATATATCACTCATTTGAAAGTATTTTTTACTGGGGCACTAGGTTTAGCTAGCTTGTATTCTACTGTAAGTGACTGCTGAATACAGCTCTGTAACTCTGTAATGAATGCATTCTCTGTAAATAATATTGCATTGCTTTAAATCTGTTTCCCACTTGTGGTGAGCGAGACTCGGTCTAAAGCACTGTACAGTTATACAAGGACTCCCTGTGAAAAATACTACCACCTTATGAACTGCTGAATTTTATCCACGCCAAGCCTAGGGGGACGTTATTCCCCTAAACCCACTTAAAACAGCGGTGGTGAAGACAGTGGAATGAGCCAACACTGCTCCTGCATGAGCCAGCTGGCACAGCAAGTCTGAAAGTTCCAGAATGCCAGAGGTGGACTAACTCCAGACGTCTACAGCACAGGCTGAGGAAATGCTATGTGCTTTTTACCTGTTTGTGTTTCTCCCTGTAATCACCTGTGCCTGCCACCAGAGGTCAGCACTGCTTCAACATCGCTCAGTTCAGAGCTATTGCTGGTATACTGCACTTGCACGTAAGGACAAATAGGAACATAATAGTGCATCTCCACCACCACTACCCACGTGTCAGAATGACTAACATGCTTTCATGACCAGAGCTTGTTTTAGCGTTATGCTGCTGCTTTGTCAGACAAACAGAGACACTCCTACAAAGTGCACAGGATGATTTTGGAGCCCCCCTGTGGTATTAAAGCTTTATTACACTGTGCTGCAGACAAATTAATGAACTGTCTGAATTAACACACTGCGATAGATTTGGATGTTACCAGTGAATGTCATTTTGAAAGCATCTGTAAACATGTTCACAGATATAATGTTCTCTATCGGTTTAAAAGGCACATGAGTTTTAAAGCTTATGTTGGTTTAATAAAAAGGTTATTCAAAATATCACACTTTACATTTCTAGTTACAGAACTAGACAGCCTCTCAACTATTAACAAACAGTAATATTGGTCTACAGAATACTGCCAAATACTATTAGCAGGAAAGAAGTGGCTGATAATAATGTCAAATTAAATATAGGGTTGCATTATCTTTTGCAGACAGTTTACTTCTTGATATGTTTTAGTGCAGAGAAGCAAACCAAATTCTACTGTCCTTCACAAAGCAAATAAAAAGGCTCTTTGAAACTGTAAGATGTTTCTAGGTGGGGGGAAACACAGTTATGATAATGATCTGCTTAAGACATTTTTTATACAGAAGATTGTTTCTATCAGTTTAACACAACCCCTAACTTATCATTAAATAGATACACTTCACAAGTTATTTATTTCAGTCTTTAAACCATCAATGACACAGGAATATGGCCCTATGTATCCTCTTCCTGTGCAGCAGGTATAAGGACCCCACATGACATCCTGTGCCCAGCAGATGCTCAGCATAGATGCCATTATTACACGCTTGCCCTGGCTCATGCGTCTTTATAATTACCACAATGTATATACAGCATATATATCAACTGCATCCTCGTGTTTTAAAAGAAACAGGGAGCTGAACACATAGACATACAGTAGAAGGGCTCAAATTTGGAAGAATGTAAGAAGCAGACACTAAATCAGATTTGGTATACATTCAAATTTAACATGGGCCGGAATCAAATTGAAATGATGATGCAGTCATCGTATGGCGACTTCAAAGTACTGAATAACAAAAAAAAGCTGATGCAGACATGTTTTTACCAATTTCAACATTGAATAACTGCACGTTATATACACATACACACATAGCTACGGCCAAAAGTTTTGCATCACCCTATAGAATGAACTAATTTAGCTTCATAAAATCGAATGAAACTTGCTGCATCATGTTACGTTAACATATTGAATTACATACCGCTTTGTAGTTTTCCATCTACTTTATATAAAACAGACAAAAATCGAAAAAATGTGAGATTTTGAAATATAACATAAAATACTGTACTACTAGTATGGCTTCCGGTAGACTTTTGAGGTATCATTTTGTTGTTTCTTTGATTACATGATGTTAAATAAAAGATCAAAAACATTTTTTTTTTTTTTTTTTTTTTTTATGTCTAAATCCTAAAATTGTAGGTGATGCAAAACATTTGGCCATAGCTGTTTGTCTGTGTGTATAGATAGATAGATAGATAGATAGATAGATAGACAGATAGATAGATTATACTTCTTTGAAGTCATTGTAAGGGTAATTGATAGAGGCTCCGTCACTGAAAAGGATTAGCAGTCAGTGATTGTGAATGGAACGCGGCAGGTTTAGTCCGACACACAGTTCAGTATTGGGGTAAAGAACAAGGCCACACAAATCAAGAGTGAGACATGGATACACAGAAAGCACTGCTTTATTGACTGCAATGGTCAACCACACCTAGGATTATTATGCAACAGCCCATGTCCTCCATGTCAGGTGAGGAACGATGGTGGATGCAGCCAGTACAAGGCGACAGAAACAGCATGCAGCTAGTCACATAAAACACCTTCTTGTACATCATATTGCTTTAAAAGATTGCTTAACATGAAAAATGTACAAAAAAGGAAAAAAAAATAGGTTTCTGCACTAATGGAAAATACATTTTTTTTTTGTTTCGTTTTCTACAAAGATCCTAATACAAGAAAATAAATATCGCGCCCCCCCAAAAAAAGCCAACAAAAATAATTTAAAATAGCTCTTCTTTTAATATATTTTCAATATTTCTCTTTGCTATTAACAAATGGCACAACATTCTTTGAAACAAAGAACACAGAAGGAAAAAACTTCTGCAACATTCTTATTACTGTATCAGTAACTGACGGAGAGCAGTAATGTTTCAGAGTGTGTACGCGGCAGAAAAAAGGACAGCAAGCTTAAAAGGACAAATAAGCACTTGAGTATGTGTGTGTGTGACTGTGTGAGTGTGTGTGAGTGTGTGACTGAGTGTGTATGTGTGTGATTGTGTGTGTGTGTGTGTGACTGAGTATGTGTGTGTGACTACGTGTGCGTGACTGAGTATGTGTGTGACTGTGTATATGTGTGTGATTGTGTGTGTGTGACTGTGACTGAGTGTGTATGTGTGATTGTGAGTATGTGTGTGTGACTGTGTGTGTGTGATTGTGAGATTGTGTGTGATTGTGTGAGTATGTGTGAGTGTGTGTGTGATTGTGTGAGTATGTGATTGTGTGTGTGATTGTGTATGTGATTGTGTGTGTGTGTGTGATTGTGTAACACCGCTGTTGTACTGATCTTTGTTGTATAACCCAGTGAAGCGGTGAACACCTCAAGCTAGCTCGTGGTAACTGCAAATGGAAGATTTAAAGATCCAGTAGAAGCCTGATGTCTTTGGAGTGACTTGTTTTGTGCTTTTGTTTTCTCTAATTTCTTTCTTTTTTTTTTTAACCTGCAAGCAATATGTGTAGTCTCAATCAAAATCTAGGAGACGGACGAGAAATGTGGACGTACGAAGACAAGGGTCCAAGACAAGAGAACTGACGCTGTCCAACAGGAATGGGTTTACTCGGATCCTTCACATTATTAGCCGGTCACAGATAAATGAACAAAAAAAGGTTTTGCTTGCACGTTTTTAATTTCACATGCCCCTGTGCACAAAAGTGCCTTTAGTGACGGCTTCCTACAGATCTCAGGTGTTTGAAGAGAAATCTCTAAACCTGTTAGGAGCTGCATTTTAACTCTATAATCTAAAGAGAGTTTGCAAACTTGCCTGAAAGTCTGAGATATTTTTAATATCTTGAACACCAGCACGCCCACCCCTTTTTGGGTGGTCAACAAATCAGAGAGCAAAATTAGGTTATCAGATTCATCATCTGATTACTCTACATTGTTTGTTGTATTTTTGAAATAAATATGATGTTCCGCTGTTGAAAACCTGTTCTTTCATCTGGGATAGACTACAGGAATAGTCGTGTTACAGAACATGTGCTTGTCATTATTTGTCCTTTAAGTTTGCCCCTTTGATCCTCCTGTACTAAAAAGACTATGGACTCGGTATGCAGAACACAGAAGCTAAAAGCAGAGGTTTGTTGAATTTTATTATTTTTTTATTTTTTATTTTTTTTAAACCATTTTAGTTTTTCAACTGAAGCACACTGAAGCAAGCTCCGGTACAGATGCAGTATGTTTAATTATATTTGAGCATTCCATTATATTTACTGGTCACTAAAGCCTACAACACCTGTTACAGAAAACTGGTTGCTAGTACTGTATTATACATTCTGGTAGGTGCATACAAAACCAGGAATCAGTTGTCGACTATAACCTGGGTTCAAACCCTAGAGGATTAAACCAGCTAACACAGCGAGGGAAATCCTTTGAAGTATTTGTTTTGTGTTTGTAACGGCGCTTTGGCAATAAACCCCGCCAACAAATAGTCCCTTGGTGTTACTGAACAGTACTGTGAATGACCATTCATTCCCATCGTCGCATTAATACACTTCGAATTGCCGACAGATGTCTCTGCACTGGCAGCTGAGAGGTCAGATCTGCACCACCAACACTAATTCCAAGTTTGTCAATGGTAATAGTTTCCAAAGCGGAGAACTCCATTTATTGCCTTGCTGTCAGCAGTTTTGTAGATTATAACAAATCGCAATCACTGTAAAACAATTCAGCCATATTTAAACCATGTTTGTGTTTAAACTGCTTAGGCCCATTATGGGGGAATAGCCAAATACTTGACCTTTGAGAACTGTTTTTAAAAACCCAGTTTGAAAGTTACAAAGCACTTAGTATGTGCTGTCATTCAAAATCTGTCACAGACAACAGCAAAGGGGGCACATTTAATGAAAACAAAAGACCTGTTTGTCAAAATCCGTTAACTGCACAGAGCACAGAGGATAGATAATCTTTCACCTTGGATAGTAGTGGCTGGCTCTAATATTTAGCAGAATTTGGCTATTTTGACCACGACTGGGGGGCAAAAACATTTTGTACAAGCTAAAGATTATTACTGTGTAGGATTCGTTTTCAGACAGTGCTGTTTTTGCGACACTGTGTGGAACACAAGGCACCCAACTAACTGAAAATGTCATCATTTCTTATAATCCACTAGTCCCAATTGTATTCCTATCACTGTGGACATAAGACAGTTTGAGTTCCCATTAGTGCCACATTTTCAGACTGTTCTTTGGCATTTATAAAATTAAAATAAAAGTTTAAGTTACTGAGCAACAACCTCAGCAGTAGTCAGGACTCGAACAGTGTATTCACAGAAAAGCCACAGAATAAATATTCTCTTCTTTTTTTTTTTTACCCCTGAGTAAATACTGTGGACCACTCTGATAGAAAATGCTCCTCATTAAAAGACCAGGCAATACAATTGACAGGGTTTTGTGTTTGGATTCTTACTGGTATTACTGTGACTGGTTAAACGAGTGACAAGAGGCCCTATTCACAAAGGTTCAATACCATTTAGTATGCATGTACACTGCCTGGCCACTCTATTAGGCTCTGTACATAATATTGAGTGGGGCGCCCTCTGTTGAGATTCATCCCAAACATTGAGATCCGGGGATCGTTGTGATCATAGATGCTGGGCTCTGGCACGGTGGATGGGGGCATTATCCTCTAGCCATCGCCAGCATGGCACAAGCACAGCATTATTATCAAGGGACAAGCCAGGGCGATGCCAAACTTATTTGGGCATGCAGGTCCTAATATGGTGGCCAGGCTTTGTATTATTTACAGACTGTCGTTAACAGTTTCAGGAATATCAGGGGGGTTTTTTTTCTCATTAGCCTGCAAAATCAGGCAGTGCTAATACCTAGTTACTTTATTGATTCACTGGTATTTTTTTTTTTTTCTTCATACATCGTCAGTAGTGCATTTGGCATTTAAAAATAAAAGAAGCAACTAGGTGTTAAGTATCTTACACATGATTCTTGAAGTGTTTAAAGTACCATCACACCATACCATAGCATTTTAATACCTCATGGTATCAGTACCATAGCATTTTAAAACCTCATTAACTACCATGTATTTTCAAGGTTGTTCAAAGGAATCAATTTAAAAAGCAGCGTAGAGCCTAAACATGCATGTCTTAAACATTCAATCAGGAGGTAAACACAGCAGCACCAAAAAGAAATATTTCAATGAGAAAGTCCATGTTGTTTAGCACTACGTCAAGACAGTGGCAAAGACGTCTCATTGAAACGCATCTGATTTTCTCTCAGTTTCTTTTTTGTACTGCTGTGCATCTCTTCTGTTAACTAGATCCAAATGCCAAGAAATTATAAAGTGATTTCAACCCCACCCCCAAAAAAAGAACATACTGTCACAAGACTGTTATGAATAGAGCCCTCTATACTGTGTGTTGATTGGTCTAAGCGTGAAGCAATATTTAAAACGTTGAATGGAAGAATTAAAAAGTCTTTCCTATGCCATTGGTGGGGATGTAAGACTCCCCTGAAACCACTTGTGCTTTTTTAAAAATCACTTTTAAATCAGTTACCTTACTTGCTATTTACTTAAGACGTTTGTTGAAAAACAAGGACCAATCACATACATTTTAGGTCAGTATCAAGGAAGTATGACAGCTGGTAATGCCCCTAGTTTATTAATCCCCGCACAAGCAGGTAATACTGGCAACAGTAGCCGTAAGAGGCTAAAACACAAGGCTAGTCTAGCTGATACTTCAACATTACAATGACTTACATATAAAGTACATGCATGTGTGTTATCCCTCGTAACACACAGGCTTTACTTCTTAACAAGTAGCCATTAACATCTTTTTAACCGATGTAGCAAACATTTGAAATGTTTATCCGTTTCCATTGTGAAAAAGGAAGGCAACAGCATTTGTAACCTTGAAATGTATTGATTTATGTTTGGAAAGAAATCCATACTAAACTATGACAACTGGCTAAAACAAAAGAAATGGCAGTTTGTACTGGGTTCAAACTTTGCTTCCACGCTGTTTTTTTAAGATGCCAAAACGCTTCTTCTGACGAGGTCCTCGGTTCCTGAATGCAGCTGCCCGAGACGCATTCTCCCGTTGCTGGATTGCGTGTCAGAGTCACTCATTTCCGCGTCTGAGTAATAGCCGTCAGTCTCGTTGTCAAAGCTGTCCTTCTCTATGTGCTCAGTGCCGTCGCCCTGGTCCTGGCTGCAGGCTTTTGACTTTGACTTACCCTGTTTCGGTAACCTGAACCTCACCACAGTCTTGGGGGCGCTGACCGCCTCAGGCACTTTGACTGGGTACTTGGGCTCCTGGGCTGGCTCCTTGCGGTCTACCCAGTGGCTCCTCTCCTCCGAAATGTGACAGGAATCCATTTTGGAAACGGGAGGCTGGGGAGAGCCTTTCCTGCTGGGATCCTGCTTGGACACACTGTTCCTCCGGTGGTGGTAATGGTGATGGTGGACTGTCTTGGAGGATTTGGGTCTCTCAGTGTGGTTTGAAGCTCTTTTTGAGGCCCTCTTTTCCTGGGTCCCTGCCTCCTCAGGGTCCCTGGAGGAGGAGGAGGAGGAGGTCTTGCGACTCTTCCCCCTGGGCTTCCCCTTGGCTCTCCTGCCTACCTGGGGCGTCTTCCAAGTGGAACTCATGGAGTGGTCCATCATAAGGCTGAGCAGGCTTTCCTCGCCCTGCAGGAGTTGGTCAGAGAGCAGGCTGCCTGTCTTCTCCTCGTGTCGGTCGTGGAGGGACCACTGGCTCAGCATGTCCTCCGTGGTGATCTGCACTGACTGCGCCAGCCAGCTGTTGAAGAGCGCTTCGTCAATGGGAAAAGTCTTGGACAAACCTATAACAGAAACAGATTTAAAAAGTTGGGAAAAGAGGAGCAAGTCAGGCATGTAGTGAACTTTCCCTAAAATGTGGGATATGACTGATGTTAATAATACATTGTTATCAACTTCTGCATGTAAAGCAACCAAGCACCAACGTTATTAATGTCTGAATAGAACAAATTGGTGGTTTGGTGAGCCCCCGCTTGCAGAAATGTACACCGAGATTTCACACACCCACACACACATAATTGATATTAATTGTTTAATTACTTCTTAAAATGAGCTTCGCTGAAACAAACAAGACCCTTTTATTTGACTATTTCAATCAAGCTTTAAAAATTCAAAAATATTTTTATATAGCCGTGTAACATCCCCCCCCCTTAAATTTGCAAACATAAAAAACGGGCCACTGCACTGTACAAATGAAAAGCTTTCAAAGTAGAAGAGGCATTAAGATACTGTTTAGATTGATCAAATACAACCCCCTGGGTTTACAAAAAAAAATAAAGAATGCCGACAGAATTTGGGCATCACGCTATAGAGAAAACTCATCTCCTGTCACTTGACAGTGACAGTGTTCTGCAGGATAAACCTGCAACCTAACAAAACCTGCAGCGCAACGGCCTATGCTCAATTAAGTAACACACACACACACACAAAAAAAAATCTCATTGTGGTGAGGTAATCCGCCGTGTCGTTTCCATGACGCAGCACAGCTGAAGTGTCTGGCAGGCAGAGTAGGTGTCTGGATATGAATTTCACCTCCTGATCAGTCAGTCCTGTAAGCTACGGCTCCACATTCAGACCATATAACTGCACAACAGAACACAGAGTGTGGAATTCCATTCATGGTAACATGCCAGGTTTTGTCATTGTTAAGCATCAAAAAGCTGCAGGTTAGGATTCATTCAGAGCGATTTCTTTCTTTTGTTTGGGAATGATGAGTGCAGTGACCCTGGCTGTTCCTGGTTGCATGCTGTATCCTTGGCAACTACAGGATACCTGCTTCACAACAACAATGAGGTGGCGACATTTACATGAAGGCTTCTCAGTTGACCTGTATAAATAGCTCAGGCTTAACACAAAACAACAGAATGTGTGGGAGGACGGGCGGTTTCATATTTCAAAGGCCAAGTTCTGTTTTTCTCTTTCATCACATTGATATTTACTAAAAGAGTATCAGTTTGAACCAAGCTGTGTACAATTACAAGACCGCAATTTTAAAATAAATTTAATAGCCTTACATTTCTGTACTGTTCACTTCCTCCCACTCGCCACTCTGAAAGGGGCTTCACGTTCTAATTGCTCTTATTAATGATCAAACTCTCCCGAAGGGTCTCCTTCAGTCAGAACGTCCATTAGTGAACCGAGTCGCTCGAAGTAAGACTCCGCTATATGATTGTCAGGGCTTTGACAGCAGTACATGGCGTGGGCTTGTACCTCGGCAAAAACTTATCACAGCAGCTAGACAGATACAATGAAAAACAAAACTCCCTCTTCTAAAGCCGAGGAAACACAAAGCCACCTTTTCAGGAACAGTGGCATGAAACCTGGTTCCAGGAGACCAGAAGACCTAGATTGAGGCAACTTTGCTGTATCAAACCCCCAGTCTCCCCTGGTGTGCCATGCCGTGGCCTGAAACCTAAACTTCTAAAACCAAATTCCAAGCCACAAAATGGCTTTGTGTTCACTCAGCTTAACAGTTGGCTTAATATTGAATTCGATGCAAAAAATGAATACACACATAAAAAAAGTGTGCAAGAACTCACCCAGCTGTTTCAGCAAGGATCCATTCTCTGGTTTCCACCTCTCCTTTTTCTCCGGGCTGCACTTCCTCCGTCCTCTCGCTTCGCTCTGCCTGCCTTTCGCTGCTTTCCCTCCTTTCCCTGCTTTCTCTGGAAAACAGAAGGCACACAGGGCTTCCCAGTAAATTACCTAGTAATGAAGTGCCAGGTTTGAGAAGGAGCTATTAGAGAATGTCATCTAACGACTTGAGAAGGGGTCAGGAGGTCACAGTCAAGAGCAGCTTCTCCAGACAGGTTCAGGGCACTCTGGGAACAAGATCGTCGCTTAACAAGCACAGCGCAATATTGAGGGGCTAATACAGAATGCAAAGGCACTCTCCTCTCATCACCGGCCGCTTTGTATTGAGCGCAGTGCAGCCTCCTTGCTTGATTTAGTACTCTGGAGATGGTCACAGACTGTAAAGAGGATGGGGTTTCTCACAGTGGAACGGGATACAATCTCATCAAGAAACACATTTACACAAACCGCGAACGGTACATCTGTGTGACCAGTACCAAGACCGTTTTATAATATGGTATTAAAACAACTTGCTCCAAAACAAATAATATCAACTGTATAGCAATTAAATGTATGTTTCGTTCTTATTCCTGCAAATCAAGACACAGGGTACTGAGTAGGTTTGGATTGTCTGAACAACATCCTGATACACATCAAGACATATAATATGAAGTGATGTTCAAATGCATTGGGTCAAGAAGGAGTTACTGTCACATCGTTAATCCGACTAGCAGGCTTAATAGAAAAAAACTATTTCTATCCTTCTCTGCCTAATCAGCTCTCCTACTGTATATTTCAAGATTAGATGGTAATTCCACCTGTGTGCACAACACTGTATCAAAAAATACTGTATGTGCACAGGGTTAAGTTTTAAAATAGCTTAGAAATGTAATCAGTGCTTTCACTAGGGCAACAATGGAATTTCTTCACTGGACACAGGCAGCATTCCTGTTCTGTTCAGTACGTGTTGTGTCATTACCCTTACCAGATAGGTTTTCAAGTGCCTGACAGTATTTTGATACCACTGATACCAGGGCCCATCACTTTCTTAGGCAATTCAAATATAAGTGTCAAGAGAACAGATGTGGGCTCCCCCAGCGTGGTCAGGGAGCACACAGGGAGGGTGCTCTGGGGTTATTACTACAGAGGTCTGCAGCAAGTCTGCTGTGTGCTGAATACACTCCCACAGAGCACTGTGCTCAGGCAGAGAGATTAAAACGCCTGTAACAGATGACAGACCAGAATAACACAGAGCAGCTTTCGAGGACAGCACATCCTGCCGCTCATTCAAGCCAAGCTGCAAAATTTAAAACGCATCCAATGACATTGTCACTTGTGCTTCTACAGTACAGAGGCTAGAAACCACGTTTGCATATAGTCACTGAGCACCGAGCAGAGCGTTTCAGACACTGCCTCCATATGACCCCAGATTATGCAAGTGCTTGGCAAGCCATTCGGGCTTCAGTTATTGCGTGACAAGATAATAATACCGTGCAGAAGGGAACACAGCAATACGTCGAAAGAAATGACCCCAAATTGAAATGAAAGTGATACGTGAGCAACAGCAGTAAGTATATTCCCATCATGAGTCATTCACATGCACACCATGCGCGTCATTGACATGGTCTGTGTCCCTGACATCAGAGCAAGTGTCTAAACCTCTTTTAATTCAGACGAATCTGTGCACTACACTCGCATGTAAGAAGGCAGTCAAAAGCTTGGTTGATGAACAGTAGGTTTAATCAGCTCATTCTTGCTTTTTTAAACTAGTTTCTAGCTTCCTCCAGAATGTATTGCCTGGGGAAATGTCTTTGAAGTACATGATTAATTTTTTTCATTTGAACTCCAAATGCAAGCAACAACTGTATCACGTATCCTCTGCTACCTAGTAACAATAAAGGTGGCAGCTTTTTAAAAAGGCTTTATCCTGTACCTTGTTACACATTCATACCGAGAACAAAATTCATAAGAGAAAGCTCTTGCATGCCCCCGGGGTACCTGACTTAAATCCCAAAGAGATGAAACTGAGAAACGGATATCAATGTTAAAAGGTCTTCTGTTGTGTGGCAGGCTGGCTTGCAGTGGTGAGGTGTGGTGACGTCACGGACCAGGAAGTAACTGAATCAAAACAATGGATGGGCGGGTGAAGCTGAACGCAACGGCGTTCAGGTGATTTTATTAACAAACAAAACAAAAATAAAATATTTAAACAAACAACAAAACTGAAACCAAAGGGCACGAGGGCCAAACGAATAAACAGACAAACAAGTAAGTGTTGTGCTGGCTAATCCAGCACGTTTTAGCAATTGTTATATTCTGTCTCCTCTCTATCTCCCCGTACCTCCTCTCTGTACACCCCCACCCTGCAGCACGCACAGCTGCAGGTTCTTATACTCTGGCCGAGGGGTTAACTAGCTGTTAATTATCTTATTACCCCTCGGCCACAGTCTGCACGCGTTTGGTAAGGATGCATGACTGTCAGCTAGTTAATCAGTAGCTGATCAGTCATGCATCCTCACGGGGTTTTTAAATATAAATATAAAAAACAATAACAAAAGACGCAGCGCTTTTATCCGCGCCGCAAACAAAAATACAAATAATAATAAATAGGGGCGGGACACTCCGCCACATGTTGTTATGCAGTATTCTGAACAGTACAGTTACATAAGAGTATGGGTTAGGGGTTACAAATCAATCATTTATTCTGGTTCATTTGCCATGATTTACCATACCTCTCTGTGTGCTACTGCATTACCACACTTTTGGCATGGTATCCATTATATAGATTTGCATTTAGTTTTGTTTCTTAAAGTGCATAAAGCTGAGTGAAGGACAGTGTCACACACTACAGCTCCACACCACCAGGGGCAATGCTGTCAGCAATGTTAGATTACTTTTACTAGTCCACTATATTATTTCAATCATAATCAGTCATACTTTTAAAATCAGGACACTATCCAGAAGCCTGGTAGGACAGGAAGTGTATGTGGTTTACGTAGCAGGCCACAGATGAAACATTAATTTGTGTGTGAACTTTCTGTGCATTGAAAATGCCTGTGTCATGAAAGAGTTACACTTAAATCCTTGATCTGAGCAGCATGGTTAATAAAACAATTTTTAAAAAAACATTCCTGCCCTTCTCATTCTAAGCAGCTCTCCTGCTCGATGAATTCACCGTTTCAAGTATTATTACCGGGCTGTCCCTCCGCAAACCTCAATTTGCATCTCTGAATAGATACAGTCATTTAGTGCAGCGTGGCACAGCCTCAGACAGAGGAAATGCTGCTGCAGCAACTCTGGCAAAGCATCCGGGTGTCAGGAGCTTGCTGGAGAATGATGAACGCGGCAGTCGCAAGCTAACCTGAAATCTCAGCTCCGTTTACACTGTGCCATCCCAATGAATCTTTGGTGGAATTCAACTGTTTCAGCACTTTCTTCCTAATCTAAGCCCAGATAAACAAACATCCTTTTAACCTTGGGAGGAATAGAGAACGCTCTGAATCGGAATTATTTAAAGACAAAATGAATTAATGACCTTGTTTTCTGCTTTAAAATAGTTTGAAAAATACCACTAGAATAGTAATAGAATACCTGATATCCTTAAGAAACCCAAACTGGTACTGACATGGTACTACAATGGGTTACACATGTGTCAAAATACAATAACCATAACCACTGAAGATCACTATGGCTTAATAGCTTAACCAGAATAACACACACTTCATTTTCTTTAGATTGACCAACCTTAAAGTGTTGAGAGTCCAGTGTCATTTTTGAAAACTTGCTGACTTCCTGCACCAATTTGCTGTAACACAGCTGAATTAGTGCTGCTCAGTGCTTACATTAGCCGACACTGTGGCTTCAGCACACTGTATCCAAGTGTAATGGAGCTCGGGGTTGTTAATTCACTCGTCTGTCAGGAGTACTTTATAAATCCTGATGCTCTGCCCCTGCCCTCAGCTCAACAGGGTTTAAAGCCAGGTCACAAGCGATGGACTGCTGGCAGTGTGCTTGGATGCTAGGGTATAAAAACACAAGAGGCGATATTCCCAAAGCATTAGATTGCAAGTACATTACTGTTTTCTCTGACCCCTTTTCTTTCTCAAATTCCTGCCCATTTGGTGGCGACTCCCTTGTCGTATTTAGAATCTGTCATTCTGGTGGATCCATAACCAAAACTTTTAACTGAACAGACTCACCTGACCTGTAGGAAATCACCTGACTGCAAAAATGCTACGCTGTACAACACATGGATCTGAATTAAAAACATCCAAGTTCATACTGTAGTTTGTGTTGTTTTGAGAAGACTGACGCTTAGCTGACATATTGAACGCACAAGAGGATGACATGGGATCGTGCTGGGTTTTGTATGAAACAAACAAAACAGCCATGTTTTGTCAAAAAAAAGTCATGCGACTTCAGACGTTTGTCTTGTGTGCCGAAGCAGGATGAACATTGTTGAATTTAACTTTCAGTGAATACAATAAAGCTTAAAGAAAAACAATAAAGAAAATGTCATATGCGTGCTACCTATAGGAAAGGAAATCAGCCACAATGGCAGTGATTTCCCTGCCGGTTTCTTCTCCACACGCACCGCCTGGCTACATGATGACGCACTTCCTTTGTAGCCAGTTTGGCTACATTGAGTATGAGATACAAACCCTGTCTGGATAGCCGTCCAGCTGCTCGGGCGAGCCGTGGAAACACCCGGTTTTGTTGCCATGGGCAGCCGTAGCCAGGGGGCGCCAGGCAGTGGAAACAAAGCTAAACTACGGCCGTATCAATCAAGAGGGGCACAAAGAAACTAGCATGTCTCTCTCCACTGCCTGGCCTGGCAGCCTGGGACAGAGACTGAAGATTAAGACTGAGAGAGGGCAAAGTGTTTCTAAAGCACACGGTTCCTGCCTCTGGATAGATCCTTACCTCTTGCCAAGTCCTCCTCAATCAGCTGGATTTGGAGGTGGAATACCTTTTCTTGGAGATGGCAGAGGGAGTGCTTCATTTTCTCTCTTCTCGTCACCATGTAACACAGGTTCCGAACCTATCGGGAAAGTGGATAAATACAAAACCTGCTTAATTCCTTTCAATACACAAATGCATACATCGTTTCTTTCAGGTTATAAATCTCGCATGGGCTTGCTTCATTTTTCATAAAGAGGTAGTACCTGCTCGTGATGTATTATTGGGTTTCACATGAATAAGTGTAGAAGGTTTTCTGAATACACTTATATATGACTTATATATATATACATTTCTATAAATCAGATTAACTGTGAAAAATGAAGAGCGGTCTTTAAATTCACAAGATCTCCTACAATGATGGCGTGGCGAGCAGATCATCTGTAACACTTGGGGGACCGCTAATGGTTTTCATGTCGTTTGAACAAGGGGGAAATAAATCAGCATTCAGGTAAATCTTAATTTCGGTTACAACAGAGTAAAATAATGGTTAGAGCCTGTGATGGTGAGTGCTTGTTTGGAAAGGTCTGTATTTGAGGTCTGAGATGTGGCGTGGTGCCATTAATATTATCATCAGCTCGAGGGGATCGTGTCTCTTAAGTGCACTGGCCCACTAACCTGTCAAGGCTTTAAACACAAGTGCTTCAGGAAAGAGACAGACTGCTAATTCTCTTTGTAGAAATGCAACAAATTTGACCTATTTTAAAACTGGCCCTCCAGTCAGATGGAGTTGTTTGCTTTTAGTCTTATTTGGCAGGGATTGCTAGTAATACGAATAGGTTTTATTGGAGACGACACGTGTGTGTGTGTGTGTTTGTGTGTGTTGGGAGGATGTCTGGAATCTTGAGCTCTGGATTAATGTGAACCTAGGAAAAAAAAAATCTACATTCTACAGTACTACAGAGAGAACCTACAATGTTTACGGCAAGTGTTTTTGATGTGGGTTTGCAGCTTTATGCACAAGTGACCAGAATCTGCACAAACATTTCTGAAAACCTCAAATTGTTGTAAATGCACTTGAGCCTGCTTCTTAGAGAGCCCTCAAGAGAGCCCAAGAACCACAACATAAGAGACCACCCCTTTCAATTACGATACCACTGTGACCTTCCTACCTCCCCACAATGCATTCTGTGCATCCAGTCCTAGGCCTATTAAGCAGTCACACAGTGTTCTCCTCAAGGATCTATCTCCCTGGGTTCTCGCCAGTCCACACTTGTGCAGCAACCAAAGTGATTAGTCAGATGCTGGCGCCATGCCACTCCCTCGGTATGCCACCATGTGTCTGTGTAAAGACTGCCTTTGTTTCCTCCGGCATTTAAAGGCAGTGAGGTAATGGCAGTGTCATTCTCTGAAGCTGGCACAGCGTGGCGGGGTATGGTATAGTACTTCCTGGCACCCAAACGGTTAACGAGGGCCAGGCTGTTCCAGCTGTTCAGAGAAAAGCTGTTATTTTATTTATTAGATCAGGATAAATCCACCGAGTTGGATCAGGCAGCGCTTGACTGGATGTCTTTATGTGTTGAGCTTCACTAAAATACAGTGACTAATATTCAATATGATTCATTCACAGTTAGGTCCTGTTGACAGTAAATTGTCATGCACTTTACTAGGCATGGTCCCTTCTTCACCAATTCACTGTCCTCAATATTTCATGGCTGTCAGGGAGCACTGTGTATTCATGTTTTGAATATACCGTATAATGCTATTCAGATTTATTTTAAACTACAGTTTTTGACACTGTACAGGGCATATGCAGCTGGTAACACCCATCTCCTCCACGGCAACAGAGATCGCGAGGCTCGATTTCCCTCTCAGTATTCAGCACTGAAAAGATAACTATATGTGGGTCTGTGAAACTGCATGAAGTCTTTGCAAAGGTCTTTACAAAGTGGTCCTGGTATAAAATCATAGTAGGATTCTTTATTTTGTTTACTCATGAAGCTGCTAAACAAAGTTTGTCTTTCTTTTTCTCGTTAGAAACAGAAGACGACTAAACAATAATTGCTTAAGCGGTAGGATGGGAATACCTGTCAGCTGGCTGCTCTGCTAGAAATGGCTGACGAGGATCCAGACACATGCTGTGCCGTCAGTGTCTTGAGTTTAAACGGCTCGTTGAGCTCATCTGCATAGCAACGGCGTGTCAATCAGCGTTTAACGAATGGTTATCAACGCTCATTCAAATAGGACTGTGAGGGAAGAACACCTGTTGGTATAATGATCAGCTTCTGACAGCAGAAGCTACACCTGCTAATTTACCAGAATCGTAGCCTTATTGAGCATTACGATGTGTCAGGATCCTTCTATTGAGCAATCTACCCTGACAGTTACATCTTGGACTTAACAAGCTTCCTCAGACCCTTCAGAAAACAATCACGCACCTGTTTCAGCTGATCAGCAGACAAAAACATCAAGTTTATCTTTCTAATAATTTAAGAGCGCAGTATCTATAACATCTAGCTTCAGAATCATACATATAGGGATGTATTTAAATGCATGTTTTTTTGATCTTCTTATGGGATTTTTGCATAGGATGCAGTGCCACTGATGGCCAAATGATGTAACTGCATTTTATTTCTTTGTTGGTATTTAAACCATGCAAATAGCTGTGCCAGTGGTCAGATGTTGTAAGTGGGGCCAGGGGTTTAATCTGTAAAGCATCGACTAAGTAGTAAACAGGGCTCTGAATTTTCTAATAAGCATCATTGTAACTTAGGGGAAGTAATCAGTGATGACAGTTCTCAACATTGGCCCTGCGCCACATCCATTCTGCAGCTCCCCATTGCTGACATTGAAACAGCTGATCTGGTGGCAAAGTAGAACATGCAGTGCAAGGCAACCAGCCTTCAAAGCAGCTGGCCCGGACCTCCACATGCATTTAGTACTGTTCACAGCCTGCCTCTTACCCTCATCTCTCTTTAAAACTGAAGAACTAAGAAATAATGAACCCCTTGCCAGTGCTCATTAATGAACACATCCTCTGAACCGTGTCACCCCCCCCCCCCTAGAAAACAAAGCAATCTACCCACAAGCTCAACTTGAAATGAAAACCACTTAGCCGGCCTTGTTTTCAATTCAGACGCTCAATTACAGAGTTCAAAAGCAGAAGTCCGTCCCTGCCTGCGTCTCCACTGGCAACAAATCCCCACCCCCTCCCGGGGATGTAATGTTACCGAGATAATGAACAACAGAGTTGCGTGTCACATGGACCTGAAAGATGCCTGTAGTTATGGGAGGCTTCGCCGGTTTACATTTCCCCAAAAGCACACATTTGTTATCTTTCAAAATGAAAGAATGTACAAAAGTTCTCCTTGGTTTAATAATTTGTAATAGCACGTTAACTGTATCACAATCAAATCCAGTCATGTACAGTACACAGTGTTCTTCTTTGAAAATAGCCCTATCATGCCTGTTTTAATAAGACGCACAGCGGTTTAGCAGTATTATCTGAGGACAAGGAGATATGGGATTAAGCAAGCAGGTTACTCAATTCAACAGTAAGTGCACAGGCACGTTTCAAAATGAACAATTCAACTATTTTAGGAACTACTCAGAACAGTATTTTAAATGCCATATCCCGCTCCTAACTAAACTATAGTTTCATTGTTTTTATTGTTTCGTTCCTCTGAGAAAACGGACCTAGTTTATTCAACACAGGACGAAAACTCTTTGAGAATGTTTGAATCTCCAGTAGTTACTCAACAGAAATGGATTGTAAACCTGGCTTGGTTGACACTTTGTCACTGAGTAACAAGCAGAAACACTGCGTCCAAGTGTTGAAGCAGCTCTAAGTGAGGATTCTGGTTTACAGGCTCTGCTACCATTCATGAAATAAAACAGAAATGATTATAAAGGGGGTCAGCATCTTGTCACACGCTGACAACATTTCACAGGTAATTCCTGTGGGTCCGACACACGCTACTAAAAACCTTGTGAATATTTAAATTCATGTCGGTTCCAGGCCAGTTATTGCATTTCATTATTTATTGAGAATCTCCCTCCTGTTTGTAAATTGAGTTAGTCTAGTGTGTGAGGATATGGGACACACTGGTGCAACAAGAAAAAGTGTCTCAAAGTACGCACATACATTGAACTAAGAGGACATACAGTGCACGCACTACGAGAGGCTGTAATGCATGCATGAACACCACATTACCAGCTATAGTGAAGCAGTTCACAGCTTCAGGACCTGCATGGAGGTTTAACTGGTTCAATCTCAATGCATAAAATGGTCAAATAAGTGGAAGAGATGAACAGATCCAGCACATCAGCCTGGTTACACACACACTCCCCAGCAAGTCTACCTTGTGAACGAATCCCCATGACCACAAGCTTTGTGGCTTCAGATACCAGTTTCACCTCAGACAGCAACACTAAAATAAATATCCCTCTCCAGGCCACAAAGGGGTTAACAACTCGCCTTTAACAAATCATGAAACCCATTTTATATTCACGTTTTCACATTTTAATAATGTATCTTTCTTTTTTTCTTTTGGCTAAATCTTCAAACGCTGTTTCTGATGAGGATGAAAGACTATAACACACACACACACACACACACACACACACACACACACGAGGTACATAATGTGGAATTAATATGAATACACTGATCACTTATTACAGCAAACCCTGGCACAGCAATGAGGCAGCGATGTTGTGCGATTTCATTTCACAAATGAACACTGCTGAGCACACTGATGGTACAAACATCATATTATAACAAGAGCAGGGACTATGGGGTGAAGATGCACACATATTAGCGCTGCACTGTGCACTGAAACCCAGAGTGCTTGGAAGTCTCTGCTGCATTTACACACTTCCCCACAATCAGCTTTAAGGAGTCTTTCTACTGAATTTCTGCTGGAATAGATGGAAAGCACAGAAAAGACTAAATCTAAGCAGAAACAACATATAATAGGAGAGAATAAACATGTAAGAAATGAAATTTCATCAAAATGACAAAAATATCCTTTTAAGGAAGGTTAACGAGAGTGGCCTTACAGTATATAGACATGTAACTGTTTTGCAATCAGCTGGATTTCAACCTGTAAAATGGCCAAGCCACAATAACCGAGGATGGACAAAAGAGTGTGGCTCTCTGGCCTGACCACAGAAGATTAACCAGCCTCCTCTGGACCCTCCTCCTCCCCAGCTAACAGCTAAACAATCCTCCCCAGTCCTCCCACAGGAGCGTCCCAGCTGCCTGGCAGCACAGGCAGAGCTAATTGACTGTAACCTGCAACTCTTCTGCAGACACCCAGGAATCATACACCCTGCAATTTATGTAATCTTATCTCCAACAACAACAACAGCTCGAGACCTGCAGCCTCCTCGTTATATAATTACTAAATGATGCCATTGTTGAGTCGCTGTCCTTGATTGCAGCAGCGGGTAGTGAACATCTTCACAGTGTCGCACAAGAGTGTTTTGCTCATTTCATACCACATCAAAGGAGGATATGATCCGCAGGCAAAAACCCTTGCCGCTTTTTCAATTACGTTTTGCTGTGCAATTTACAGGAGGCAGAGAATATCAGGGGACCTCTCTTTTATTTTATTTAAATGCATCTGTACAGCAGAGTCGACCAGGACAGAGCACCTCCTTGACTGAGGGGACTCTTTTGGCCGTACAACAGATAGCTGCTGAAAACCGTGAAACCAACGTCATAAACGAACAACGATCCTGTGGTATAACTTAAGGACTACGTTCAAAGTTGCTAAACCAGTCTAGTTTTGGTAGCAGATACTGTATATCAATGCAATGCACAGTACTGTAGCTCAGGTGCCTTTTGCTTACACTGACATGTTCTGCAATTCATTCTGTAGTGTTGATTACCTTTTTTTTACATAGCTATTAAGTACAAAGTACTTTACTTGACAAGTGTGGAGTTGTTTTCACAACTGAAGCCCCGTTAAGCCTATCCTCTTCTCACACAGTACTTTTCCCTTGCTAGCCCATTAAGCTAACGACCATGTCAAATTCAAAGCAAATCCGTAAGCATCAAACCAGGGTTTTGAAAGCTGTTCCACTTAAAGAATTCCTCTTTCACAAGTTGCTTCCGATGGCAGCGTTTGACACGTTCATGGAGGACCACCTTGCAGCTGGTAATTGGTGTTTCAGTCTCGCTGTCAGGAACACCGAATCAAAAACCGTCAGGACATTAGCGCGGTTTCTAATTGCGAGCAGATGGAGCAAAAATGAAATTACAGAAAACAAAAACATAACTGGCAATAACTACAGCCTTTTCATCTGGTGCACACACACGAACGCTAATTAGGGCTGAGAAAAAACATATTCCTCTGCATGTCAGACGGCACTTCTTAGTTTTGTACAGTTCTCTGGGAACTCATTCTTATGACAGGGAGGTTCAAATCTATTTTGATACATTATTATTGAACATTTTGGAAAATGTGAAATAAATACAAAGTAAAAGACTCTTTCGTTCTCAATATAGACTTCTGGGACTGTGCCTCTTGTCTCTTCAGACGGGTTGTTAGAATTAGAACTATCTAAGTCTCTGCCCCAGCCTACTGTACAGATTTGTCTGCTTTCGCTGCCCATATCAATGCGGACAGCTTGGAGGCAGACAGCCACAGTGTAAGTCTTTGGTTATCAATTGAGAAGTAGGTATTTTCAAGGTAAGCTGTGGTATCAACACAACATAAACAGCAGACATGAAGCACACAGAGAAAGGTCAGTGATAGAGCGACTGTGGAACTGAATGTAACAAGATGTATTGATTTGTAGCACTGGAAAGAAAGCGGTCATTATGAATGCGCTGTAATATATAGGGCCTTATTCTCAAAGCTTTAATCCAAGAATTCTTTATCTTTCTTCTACTTTTATGACTTTTCTAGGGTGTTAAAAAGCAGTTACTCTCAAACCCGACCTCAAAATATCTGCTTGGAACTAACTAACTATGGAATAGATGGTAGCCACTTTCTTGTGAATTAGCCCCAGGAAAAAATGACTTCCCGTGTGCTAGTCTCAAGCACTGTGCTTTTAAATACATTTGTGTCATGTACAGCAGTATAGAGTGGCAGCACAGCTCTTGTGGAGATCAAACATCACTCCTTCTATTGTTCTGGATTACAACATTTTCAAAGTCTTGGTTGGATATTTGCATACAGTAGTAGGTGATATTTTTACACCATTCTTTAAATGCTGTGTGACTTTTATATAGATACCACTATATAACTTCTTTCAGCTGTTTTTTTTTCAACCAACACTACTGACATTCTGCTGAACTCCTTTTATCAAAGGCAGTTGACTGTATCTTCAGTTCCCTTCAGAATTTCTGTTTGAAGGGTGACACGGTTTTGCAGACATACCTCATGAGACTGTCTTCCATAGACACTGAGTAAATCATACTTGTATAACAGAAGTTTACTGCGGTGTACCGAGGCAAACAGAACAGCATAGTAGAAACACGGGAAAGAACCGGGACACACGGTAAGCTATAATAAACTGTTGCCGAGGAAACCGGCGGCGACGTGAAGGCCTACTCACCCTCTCCAGGTCTTGCCGCAGGTGGGTGAAGAGTTTGAGGCGCCGGTAGAGCACGTCCTGCTCCTGCTGGGCCAGGTTGTCCACTTCGTCTCGCTTGGGGGTGAGCAGCGGCTGGTTGAAGTTGGACTTCCTCTTGAGCTTCCAGAACTGGTAGAGGAAGTCGACGTGCGCATCGGGCAGGCCCAGGCTCTCAGACACGTCCGCCGGGTTCACCAGCCTGTAGAACTCGTCCTCCAGCTCTTGCAGCTTCTGTTTCCTCTGGCTCGCTTTCTCCAGCTCCATTTTGTCAATTTTTTCCTGCTGCTGCTGCTGCAGAACTCTTGGCTCGGTGGCTCCCTCTCCTGGGGGCTGGGCTCTCGCCTCGGCCCGCTCTCCTTTACTGGTGCCGGCACCGTTGTGGCGGTTGCTGCTGTGGTCCAGGCAGTAGGACTTGAAGCGGACCTCGTCATTTTCAGCCAGGATCGTCCGCATTTCCAGGCCGTGGTCAAAAGCACAGGTGACATGGAAGGCTATGACGCAGGAGGGCATGGAGCACTGAAAATGAGACAGGAGGGGAGAGGAGGCTTGTTAACAACATGCTTGCATCCATATATATATATGCACACACTTATATACCACACTTACACATTCACACTCACACACACAGACCTAATCGGTTCCGGTGGTCAACCTGATTTGCAGTTGACGGACAAGAAAAATGACACTCCCTAAAGAGGGAGTAATCTCTCGCAAACATATAATATTTTTCAAGTACACTATGTAACAGGTCTTGAGAGCGCCTTTGATTAAGCTCATACTTAACCAAATTTGCTTTTTCAGTAAATCAAAGGTAACAACATTGCATGGAACGGCAAGTCAATCCCATCCGAGGGGAGTTACTGATCTAGGAAGGCTTCAAATGGATTGAATTTCATGACTAAACGTTACTGGGCCTCAGGAGGTTGCTATATGTTTAGAAGTGCTCCGTGGTTTCTTCGGTCACATTGAAGTGGCTTCTCTTTGTTGTGTGAATTGTTTTTGCTCACCTGAATGCAGGTGCCCGTGTGCTCCTTGCACAGACTACAGGACAAGGCCCATCTGCTTGCTGGGATGTGGGACACCTTAGTGATTGGTTCCATCTTCTCGGGGCAACCTATGCTCACCTGCACATGACAAAACATTTTCAGCGTGTAGCCCTTCACAGCTTTGTTTTACTTAGCAGTGTTTGGTAGGTAAAGGTCCAGTTCATCCAGAATCGAAATATCCCTTTCTTATGCAAAGAAGTGCACTGTACAGGTCCTCCACTCCATTGTGCCTGTGCTCCAGACAGACGCTTTTCCTCAACACTTCTTCCCTTCTTTTCATTGTGATTCACAGCGCTGTTCTCTCACAATGAGCCTTTTCCTTTCATTCTACCTTTTAATGGCCTATTTTAATAAATTCTCTTAAAAGTTTTGATAAAAGCTTTTATCCACATGCCATTTAAATAATGTATAAAGCAGCATTTAAAACCCACTTGGATATACCCATTAATTAATTTTAACTATTTAAAAGAAATCCGGAACAGTTATTTTAATTTCCGTGCACAAATCTCGTTCCACCGGCCTTTATGTGAAGTAGAACACTTCAAAAGGAGAATGACAGGTTGTTTTCAAAGCTTTTTCAAATTGCCGGATCTCAAAAGTGTAATGTTAATTCATACCACTTCTGCAATCGTCTTTGACATCAAAAGAGATCTATACATTTTTTTATAGAAACTAGTCAAATTCTTTGAGAAAACAACTAGAAGTCTTCAATCAATGAGAACGATGCTTACTTCAGGTATCCATAAGGCACAGCTGACATGGACCCACTTGGTTCCGCTGCGGGTCGGTTTCAAGGCTCCCCCTCTCCTGGGGCACAGCAGACATTTGGGTTGGACCCCCAGTGCGCAGGTCCGGCAAAGCCAGTTGCCCGTAGGCACTTTCAGGATGCCATAGCACGCCTGCACAAGAGACCCACACAAGAGGTCATGATGGACTGGAGGGACCATCCAATTACATTTTCTTTAACTAAAAAGCATCCTACATTTTCTAAGCAGGTGCCATTTACACTACCTTTCAGGGACGGAAATAGCAGTTTTGCCCATTCCAGGCTTTATGTGCAACAAGCTCAGGTGTCTTATTAAAGTCATAGTAAAATCAGGAATGGATCAACCTGCTATGCAATGGGAGTCTAATTTCCATCCCTGTTGTGTTTTTTTTAACATTATATGTGACATTTCAGATTTGAATATCATGCTAACATTTCATTATCACACTTCTTGCTCTTCTCATTGGTTTCTCTATTCACAAAGCAGTTCCACAGTCATTTGCATATGCACAAACAAGGCCAGGTGACATAGGATGGAAAGGAGTAACACACACTGAACAGCAGCAAGGGTTAGAACAGCTGGCTACCACCGGCAAAGTCTCAGACTTGGGTATAAGAGTGTTTGGAGATAAGTGTAGGAGATAGGAAATAAGGGGACTTGGTGTGTTTCGCGTCCAGGGGCAGCACTGCGGGGTGAAATATCAGTACCTGATGAACACAGATGTTGCACTTGTCACAGAAAACCATCTCGTTGCCGTCTTCACCCTCGGGCGAGCGGCACACGTCGCACACCACATCCTCGTCGTATTCGATACCAAGCCCCTCCTCTGTTTCTATGGCGATCTGCATGTTCTCGTAGCATTGGCTCTCCAGCTCCTCAATCACCCGCTCCATTGTGAGCTCATCCAGCTCGGGCAGTGCTGCGGGGACAAGGCAGGGTGTTCAGAGGTGAAGGCACTGGGGAGCCTGGGGTCAGACCATGTGCGTGCCCAGTACATCTTAATGAGCAAGACAATGTGGGAGATAGGATGTTTAACTAACCCCAAAGCTAGCACAAAGGAGCAAAATATTCAATGGTTCAAGATAGCAAAATAACATACCTGGTCTACTCGTTATTAAATGTGTCTAATGAGTGGACTTTTATTTGAAAACATGATTTCTTGCACTACACTCAATTAAATAATCTCTGTTTGTTTTCAGACCCTAAACTGCATCTTTCCTGACATAAACCAACCAGCATGCTTTCAGTGAGTAAGATGCAGTGAGCCAGAAGACACTGCCAAGGTGAAAGGACCGGGAAAGTGCAGTGAAAAAGATTTCCTCAGCGCAGGGAATGGACACTAATAAGGTATCGACTGAAATTCAAGTTGCGCTTCTTTAAAAACTGCACATTTGAGACTTGCAAAACGGGTATTATTTTTTAGCTACATCACTTTATCACTTTAATAAGAACAAACACAGATGTATATTAACCCAAGTGCAGCAGCCTGGTAAATATTCAATTGGGGAGCCGATTGCATCGCTATCATGGGTTGCATACAGAGCATCAACAGTAACTGTGTGCGTGATATTTCTCATAATATAAAGGGGATTTACTCTGGTCCACAAGGCGCAATAAATTACCTTCTTTTTCTTTTTGCACTGTCAGACTATTTCTCAATGTGAAGCAATGAATATCCTCAGCACTGCCATAAAAAGCAACAGGGTACCTGGAGATGCCCTTCATTTGAAGTCTAATTCCTCTCCCCAAGACCTTTTAGCTTAATTTCATCCCCAAGGCACCAGGAAACTGGACTGTTCTCAAAGCAAATATGGTTACAACTGGGTTAATGTTTTACTGGTGTCCTTCTGAACATTTCAATTGCAACTAGGGAGAAATTATGGTATTAAATCGGTATTTTTTCATGCAAGACTACAGTAGGCAAACAAAGAAGCCATTATACACTTAGCAACATCCAACAATCAGCCCTGAGATTCTTTGTAGTTATTTTTGTTTGTGCCAGTTGTGATGTGGAACACTACTGATCTGAAATGAGGCCACCTGTAACTTAAGACTAGGGGTGTAACTATACACTACTGTCACGATATGTATCGCAGTGTGAAAGTTGCAATATAATATGTGTCATGGTACATGTGCTGGTCCTGCCGGCTACTTATATGATGCATAATAAGATCAAATGATCATTTAATGAAGGTTTTGTTGTTTTGTTAAAAGACCCAAAGTTACCTCGATCACAATATGATATAGCAGGTAAAGAAAGTACACAATGAATCACGACTACATAAGACCACCAATAAATGGAAGTGTGTGTCATTTGTAATCACATTTTTGGCCAATTTCTAGCTAACTGCAGGTAACCTGTAAAATCGAAGTTGTTTTCACAGAATAGGAATGTTGCTAAGTTACAGACTGATTATTTGCTGTGTTGTTTGTTCCTCATTCCATGAATTACAAAAACAGTTTGACAATATGTCAGCAATGGAACACACTTCAAAGGAATGGGCTGGTTCTGTACCTTGTTCCCTGAATTCCGTGTTGACGAGCTCCAGCCAGTAGACATCGCAATCGTCCAGGTCGTAGCGGCTGAGCTGCTTTGTCGAGGTCCTCATGTCCACATAGCCAGACTTGGAGGATTGGAACCCGCTCAGGATGCTCTGGGAGGCAGAGTAGAAAGGAATCCAGCTGACTTCTGGTAACACCCTGGAATAAGAGAAGCATGCTTTATGTGCCACATCTCCGTTAGCTACAGTGTCTTCAACTAGCATCGAGTCAAAAATACTTCTAACATACTTTTCTGTTTAGTTTTTTATTTATTTTGAAAACTAGTGATAGCCAGGTAGCCTCAAACTACTGTTTGCCTGTAATGCCCATTGGTGTATCAGATATGATTTGAGTGCGGTGCAAGAAACAGGGACTAGTTAGAAAGACACAGTAGGGAATTACAGGCAAGCTAGTAAATAAAGGTGAGCTCCAGCCCCACACCACCCAGGCAAGCAGACACACTCAAGCTCACAGGGTTAGCTTTTTCAGATATTTAGGTCAAGGAACTCAATTTAGCTTACACCGACTTAACAAACCTGTCCCAGCTGCCTTAGAGCACTGGAGCTGTAAAAATAGTTGATTGCTTTTTGTATGGGGGTTATGGCACTGAACGTCATCATAACGATGTGTACACAGTCAATGAAGAAACACACAAGGCTGCGTTTTCCACAGTACCAGACACATCCAGTCCTATGTCTTCTGTGCTGTGCGGAATATCCCCTAACAGTCACGCTCATCAGGAAGAAAATCAATCAATTAAAAAAAGCTGTACACGCCTTACTGTTTACAGGAAATGTTGGTATTATAGGCTCGCACCTTGAGATCAGCGAATGCTGAAATTCTGGAAGCCCCTAGAAGTTTTTGAAAATCAGGAGGGGCGAGGGCCTTTAGTTGCTCTGCTCCCTGCTTTTAGAACTCCGTCCCGAGTCAGATCAGGAATGCTGGCACACTCATTTATATCAAATAAGCGCCAGCTTAGTCCTGAGCTGGACTGATTGGCCAGTGGCTTGTCTTACTTTCTATTTTATAGCTTTTACTGTAAAGCACCCTTGGGTGCTTTGTATGAAGTGTGTTTTATAAAACGCAAACTGTGTTGTATTGCATTCTACTGAAGGCCCACAGGACAGGTTTTTCAAAGCTGCCAATATAATGTCACTGAGAGTATTACTGCATTCCTTCTTTCATTAGGTTTTGGCGGAGTGTGCGGAATCGATTCAGACACCTAATGCCTATGACAGTCTCCGAGCCTTCCAGCTTTTCAGAAGAGGCTGTCAGGGGATAAAGTGCTGCAGCAGAAGCTCTCCTTATCGCTAGCAAGATAAACGCAATGAGGGCTGTAGCAAAGAGCAGCTGTTCAAACTTTTCAGTTTGGTCATTAAAACGCAATCGCAATCTCCCTTGAGATTTCAGGAAGTTGACCCCCCCCCGGTGCAGTCTGAGTGGAGGGACAGCCCCCAACACACCCCTCCACCAATTAATCAGTAACCTATAAATATAACCTTGAGTTATTTCAGGCCGCTGCTTCTCGCCCCCACAGCTCACTCCTGCTTCAACTCGTTTTCCAATACAAAAATCTGGATTGCCTCACCCTGTGGTCAGGGAACAGACTTGGTCACGTGGGTTTGAGGCAACCTTTAAACATTCAACACATTCTCATCTATTCCAAGCTGTTAGCGGCTGTCCTGCACAACTGAATGTTACGATCGTGCAACACTGAAGAAGTGGGCAGTGCCATGATGCCTCACTTCAGCAGAACCGCTTGCCAATGGACAATATCTTGGGGGCGGGATCACAGCCACCCAGCTAATTAATCCCTCCCTCCTGACGTTCATCCCTGATTTGTTGCTGCTTGGTACACTGTGCCTGATCAAACTCTCTATTTATATAACTGATTGGGGTGGCTGCCCTGCACAGCACCTTACTGATAATACTAATAGCACTATAAATATCGGGCTATGCCTGGCTAGTTCAGAGGATGGTAGTTTCCTTTCAACCCTTTGTTACTGGCCCAATGCCCCAAATGACTACATATTTCAAACCCTATACACTCAGTCAATGATATATAAGTAAGTGCTTCAGATACTATCCTTGAACTGGAGGAATCAGATGCAACCCAGCTGTTTGAAAGCCTGTTATTCTATGCCGTGGCTGAGCCCTTACAATCTCTTGCCCAGCCGGGTGCCGCACAAGAAGCACGCCTGGGAGCAGGTCAGTTGCTTGGGAGGGAGGGAGGGCCATGTCCCTGCTTCTATGATTTGAGGGCAGGGAGACAAGTTCCCCTGTCAGAGCTGGCCTTGCACGCCTGTGCCAGCTCAGCAGAGGACTTCAGAGTCAGCCAGCCAATCAGAGAGCAGACAGATGATGCCAGCGAGAATACTGCAGACTCATGCCCTGTCCTGTGTTATCTGGCCAGAGGGCTACACAGTCGAACAGGCAAACACAGCGTGGGCGGTAGTGGCAGGGAAAAAAAAAAAAAATCACATTTACCATGTTTAACCCTTGTACAGTTGGGAGTATTAAGCTCACACCCAAATGATCTGAGACGGATTTCCTATGTGCTGTTGTGTTTAATGAGCAGAATCTTCCGAGAAAGACAACACTGTTTCTGACTGCTACCCACAGTGACAGCACAGTACAGCATGTTTCTAATCTCTAAAGTGTATGTTATAGATAGTTACACAATACAAATCCCTGCTTTAAAAATACCGTACGTGTTTTGCAAAGCAGTGTGTGTGTGTGTGTGTGAGTGTGTGTGTTTGAAAACAGGAGGCAGACAGCTATACATTTAAAGCTGTATGCATGTTTCAGTGTTAAATATCTCTGAATGCATTTGACACTACAGAAGCCTGTGTTTTTCATTTCACCTGTTTTCATCTCCTGCGTACCTCTTTGATATGCTTGTTAACTTCCCTCTGTTTCACTGTCGACCTCCCTTTTCCTCTTCTTTCTTATCTGCTGTCAAGCAGCATATTTTACCTAGGGCTAAATCTGCCCGTGTCTGCTGAGCTCCTCGCACCACTCTGCTCCTCTGCGGAGGTGCTACTCAGGGCACGGACAGGGCTAGCACTTCAAAGAATCGCACACGCAATCCGTCTCTTCGGGCGAGCAACAGCACTCCTTCTATTGTCTCCAGTAAGTGCCAAGCTGAAGTGAAGCAAGGAAAAGTAGGCCGCTCTCCCCTCAGAGCTGCAACGGGGTGCCAGGGTTTGACAGCTATCACTTAGGGTTAGAGCGAAAGCCGTTACACACGGAAACATGCTCTCCCAATGAACCCCTCACTCAGCGAGGCTGAGGACTAGAGTGAGAGTACGTGTGAGCCCAAGGGCTTTCACACCAAGAACCGGAGAATGCATTCCAGTAGTACCATTTAACCGGAATCTCCCCATCATAGTTTTTTTTTTTTTTTTTAATGCCATCCAATAAACCAATTACTGCTGGGCTATAAATATCGACTAGCTGCTCGAAAGTTACAGTTACAATGAGCCAGCTGCTGGTGAAGATTGGTCTGTGGTCCTATTGAAGATTTAACAAGCTCTGAACATTAGAGCTGAAGTGCTGTCAAACGGCAGGTACAAAAAGTGTCAGTCAATATGCATAATAACAAAGACCCTGCATAGTAGTGAGATACTGCAGCTAAGAGCTGTACAAAGGAAGTTATGCAGGGTGCTTTATTACAGAGTACTGAGGATGTGGTAACTTTAGTATAGATGCCATGTCCTGTCTTGTGTTGTAATTAGCGGTGTAGTATAGTATTTTTGGGAGTGCTATAGAATTGGTATTTAATAGTGCAATCCCTTGACTGTAACCAAATGATAGCGCATCTTTCAATTTAAAATCAGTGTAAACAGCATGCTTCACTCTTCAATTTGAAGTATATAAAAAACTGAATCCAAGATTGACAATATGTGACAAATCTCTCTTGTTTTCAAAAGATCTCAAGTTGCTGTTTGTTTTTGTTTTTTCTCAGAAACTGTTTGATTGGCTTCGGCAGACAAAGGGTTAAGGCTCGCCCTCAACCGAGGTTTACTCTGAACTGCCATTTTGTGATTCCTTCAGATGCCAACGCGGTCTGCACAGGAATGCAAAATGCGTTGTCATGGATATATCTGTACCTTGTTAACATTCACATCCTGGGCCTACTTTACAAAATTCAATCAAGTCCCTTTCCCCCTTTCTGCATCCCTTTTGCCTGCCCACTCCCTCACAAGCACCCACCCAATAAAATCTAATTTATCAGGGGCAGAGTTTGTTTTTAGTTCAATTTTCATTCACATTTTCCACTGACTCAGTTCAGTGGATGAAAGATTCTCTGTAGGCAGCCGAGGGTTTTGTTGGCAAGAGGCCAGGGCCTCGTTTTAGGACTCTGAGCGCTGCCTGTGTGTGTGTGTGTGTTTGTGTGTGTGTGTGTTTTGTTGCTTTTGCTAAAATACTGCAGTGTGGAGATATACGGCACTTCACAGTCTCTCCCTGATTAGATGAGGAGTGAATGGGGGTGCTAGACAGACAGACAGCCATGCTGCTGCCCTTTTCTGATTTAAAAAAATAATAAAATAAAAAATAAATGGTGATCCCAAGTGAAGCATCTTTAAATAAGGGGTACTTGTACTCTAAATTCTGAAAGAGGGAACATGATTCAACCCTAGAACAGGGACCCACTTTCTCTATCAACATCTCTACACAGTACTGTGCGTGTGGGAGTGCTGTGCGGTATAAGAAACTGCCTGAAGGATAAGACATAGAGCTAAGGTCTCTTTCACTTTCAGGATGCTGTAACAGGGGTAGCAGCCCTGACACCATGGCTAATACATTTGTAATGCTTCACAGAGCACTGCTAAAAATGCAGAGGTTCTAAGCTTTAGGGTAAAGCCGATGCAGGCAGGTAGTCTCAATGGGACACGCTCACCAGTCATTCTCATTAGGCTAGCCTGAAAATATACAGTAACAGTAATGAGCACCGCCTCCTGCTGGTCACCGCTAGTACACTGTTGGGCCACCTCCTGCAGGCCTGACAGCTTGTGCATGCCTGGGTGTGGAGTTTACAGGGTTTTAGATAGGGCTCCTGCGGCACCCGAGACCATGCATCTTCCCAGGCCATCAACAGAGCGAGCCAGCCTGTTGTTAATCACGCATAAACTCAAACCGATCAATCACAAATTGTGGAGGATAACTTACTCCAATAATTTCATACTGTTTGCACTTCCACTGGTTCAGTATTTCTTGCTGGATTGTTAGCTATACAATCACCGTGAAATCCTGCAAAGACAGTCCTGAAATCGGCAGAAAGGACGAGCGGTTAGCAGCGGTACGTTGATTCATTGACAGCCGTTTCAGTATTAGCCTCACTAAATCAATTACCAGTGTTTCTGCACGGCAGCGATCCACGTTGCGGAAATGCATCCCACTGCTGTGCTGAGACCACAGGAATTTATTACACACGTGACCCGTGAAATCTCAGGTCAGATGGATTTCAGGCTGGCATGATGAAACTGGACGGATTTTAACATACAGAACAGTACTCAAGGCCTGGAAAGCAGACACAAGTTTAGATAAAGAACACACAGACAGCACTACCATTCATTACCAGAAGCGTGCCGCATGTAACCAGCTTAACATTCGAGTGTGACGAAGGCAAGAACTAAGTCAATATATAGAAGCAGCCACAACCAAGGAAGAAACTCTGAATGACATGAACGACTGTGTTAGACAGGGAGGGACAAGGATTACACCAGTAGTCTGTGCGTTATCCCATCAAACTAAAACAGTACCACAGACCGTTTTACCCAAGTGTCATTACATAACAACACGTCCAAACAGTGGTGTTATAGCTTACATTCGCTGCAGTCCAGTTGCATAGGGATATCAGTATGTGCTAGCTCAGCCATGCCTACTTGTTAACAAAAAAGAGCTTAAATAACCCTGCAGGCTCTTAAAAAGCAGAGCTGTGAGCTGAACAATCCCTCCTCTGCTTTTAATTGTTTTTGCTGCTTAAGAAGAGAGACAGGCAATAGGTGGAGTGGACTCAACAGGCATGAGTGGGTGGCAAATGTCACTGGTAAAAAGCAGGACTTGGGTGACTCATACCTATCTACCCAGGGCATTTCAAACAGAAAGCGCTGGAGACTGCCTGGAATAATAAACATGAAAGAGCCAGGAAAGAAACAGCCTACAGCTGTCAAATAGGCAGCGATAAACACACACGTATTAGAATGCATGTTCCAATAATAACCCTTTATAAACTGTTTTCCAAACACAATAGCACAGACAGTACTTGGCACTGAAGCTCAGGGTATCCACCATCTCCTCCAGGCAGTTTAGGAATTGGGTTTTCATACAGAATATTCGCACCAGTGATTTGTGAGTCATCTCTTTTGGCGACAGCATAGGTAGGCAGCTATAAGCAAAGTAAACAGACCCTTCCTCTGTTTGGTTATATCTGCAAAATAAAAACTGCTCAGATCCTGGCTGCAAGGACAGAGCGTGCTAGACCACAAACAACACATGCCAGACCTTCCTTTTGTATTACAATTTTACTGTTGCATTAGGTTTAACGCTGTAGTACAATAAAGAGGCACACATCCAGCACAATATCCTATTGTATGGGGAAAAGAAACACACACAAAGTAATCCACAGTTCAGCACAGTAACATTTGATTGATCATTTTTTGGTTCACAGATGACTGATTCACTCCTGCAGCGTCAGGTTTTATTGCACAGTTAAAAAATATATTTTTGACATGTTTTTATTAACAGCATACTGTAGGTAGTATACTAGAGGGCATGGGAAGTGCGAAGGTTGGATTTGGATAGTGCCAGATCTAAAGTGAAGACTACTATGGGTAACCTGGGCTGCCTGGCTTAGACCCCTCATCTCCCTGCTGACTGCTGTCTGTTATCAAGCATGCAGTATGAGAACTGTTTCAAAGAGCAATAGGAACAGCTTCTGCTGTTATTTCAGGGTCACAAAGAACTATACTTCCATTAAACAAGCAGAAAAAGGTTCCGGTTTTCCTATGTAGTGTTACTCAGAGTCAGACTTCTACAGCAAAAAAGTACAGATTTAATGCAAACTTCAAAGCAGCACAACAGCGAAAACCTGAACTTCCTGTGGCAATGCTGCAGCATCTTTTCAGGGCTGCAAACTGCAGCACATACAAATGCTTTTCTTTTCTCTTCTCTTCAAGCTGCCTTGGTTTTACACAAACATGTGAAACCCACAAGGTGTGTATGCTATGAACAGCCCTCAATGTTCCACTGATGAAGACCCCCGTTTACCACAGAGCAGTTATGGACGGGGTCTCTCGCTGTCACTGTGGAAAAAGTGAACAGTGAAAGCCCACACAGGGTCAGTCACTCATTGTGACTCATTGCTTTCTTCTCTTTTCTGTAATGCCTCTTCAACGACTACAGTCTATAGGGCCAGTAATATACACATTGCTCTCCAAGTAGTCAATCAATTCTGAGCTTTGTAGAATTCCAATGCCCCTCATCGGTCTACCTGTCTTTCGCTGACAATAAGATGCATTTGTTCAAATACCTGAAAACAGAATGTTGATAGATTATGAGGAAAGGTTACTAACTATAGAATGCAATTACAGTATCTGGCCGCTAAGTGGCACTGCATGCAACAATTCCATTAGAAGTAAAGAAGAACGGAAAGGAAAAAGTATTGATTTCAGATGTAATGTTTTTGGACATCTATAATCAGTATTAAAAAAAAGGTCCGAAATGAATGCTGATGGTGTGGCACACAAAGGCAAACAAACCACAGGCGCTTGTGCCAATCTGTAATAATCTACAATCCTCTCAAGTCAGTGGAAACAGATCCATAAAGACGCTGGTTTAGGCTATCTGATTTCACTGCCAAGAGAAAGTGGCAGAGTGAAATCATTAAAGCTCATTAAAGTGCAGCAAAATATCAAGACTTAAACTTTTGCTGGATGATTGCATTATAACGCAGGTGGAACAGAAGACCTTGTGACCTCTGACAAAACAGCACTTTGGGATATTCTCCTAGCTGAACATTAAGACTAAATATCTAAATACAGTATGCCCAGGCACAGCTGTATTATGCATTTATCTCATGTACCAGTGTCTCTTGCCTTTGTTCTGTCAGCTAGTGCTCTGTCAGGCTTAATCTTTTTATGGCCAAAAATTACCCATTTGTGGCCAGTTTGTAGCTTAAGAGATGCTGTTTCTAATTTACTGCAGTGGAAATCTTTTTTTTCTTCATCTTCTTCTTCTTCTTCTTTTGCCCAGCTTTCGGGAGAGCTTAAGCATGACAGCGCTGCCAATCTCCCATTCATTGCCTGCTCAATGGAGTTGTTACGTAATAACTAATTACTTCCACTTGGCCAAGAAACTAGTTTGTCTTCTCTACTGAACCACACTGCAGCGCTGTGTGGTTACACCATAAAAACCACAGCAATGCAATTTGAATTGAACACAGAAGCTTACAGTCTTTGTTTGCAGAATATATGCCTTTGAATATATGCATGTAAAACATAGTAGAAGCACAGCACAATCAAAGCACATACAAGCAAGGTAAATCTAAGAATGGTAAACCACTGTATAAACCATGGTTGCCCATATATAACCAGTACAAGTCAGAGGTTCTCAAACTCAGGAAAAAGGAAAATTGCAAATAAGAAAGAAAAACTGGACTGACTGCAGTGAGCAAAAGCTGAATGTATATTGCTTGCAACAGTGAAATATCATTTTTTTGTACATAAATATATATTTATTGGTTTTACAAAAGAGCAGCTTCTAGAAATTCCTGGGGACCCCCTGGGCAATCTTTGGGCACCGTAGTTTGAGAACCACTGATATCAACCATGGTAAAAAGCATGGTAAATGCACGGAAAACTGCAAAATTACTGTGCAAATTTACTACAGCAAACTTTTGTAATATTTAGAATGTTTTCCGTTAATAACCTGGTGGTGCTGTTTGCTACATTAAACCCCATTTTAAGAAAGGTCACTGTTTAGTTAAATTAAAATAGCAAGAGCCAAGCAAGGTGACATCAGCATCCTGCTTTGTACTATTGTCAGCAGAGATCCCTACAATCCAGCATGTTTACTGTACTCAGAATTAGTCATGCACATTTTCCAAGATACTTTTTTATTTTCAGTACATCGCCAATTTCATAGTGTATTAATCAATGCATCTTAATGAAACAAAGCAACTCTTTAAATCTCCAGACAATTATTTAAATTACTGCCCTACATTTACATACGGGTGACCAATCTTTTAACCGCGTTCACGGTCTGTTTCTTAAGATTTCTGTAATGCCTAAAACATCCAAGACACTTGAAATCACGAAAGCAACAAGCATGTGACTGATTAGCCAATCAATAAATGACAAGCTTCTTCTCTGTGCCCAAGCGGCTGCTTAAATAAAACGCCTGCAGGCAGACAATGGAACGGACTAGCACTGCACACCTTAGATTAGAAGTCTGATGTGTCAAATACAATAGCAGGTAGTTCTCAAGTACTGTGAAGCTTCATGTTTTGATGTGCGATGGAATCCCTCCATTCTGACCACCAAAGGGATCAAGTTTAATTGTCTCAACAAAGAGCTGTTCTGAATCGCACAGAGTGGCAAAGAGCACCTTGGTACAGTTATCTTAACTAATCTATTCTTCTTGTCCTGTGGACTCAATAGAGCTCTCAGAATCATGTCTAATCTTCAAGTACATCGGGTACACCAGAGTGTAACCACTGAGCTGTCCCCTGCAGCTCTCTAGTAGGTATGTGAACTATGCTATTTCTTACATCCACTAGTAGCAGACTTGTACTTGAAGGCAAGACATTCTGAGAGCTCTATTGAGACTACAAGGATACCTAAAACCTCTTACAAAAGCAAAAGGTTGCAATACTTTGATCATTGATTGCTTCCATAGTTACTGTGCACAAAAGCATAAACATTACACAGCTCAGTGTGGCTGACATGTGCAACAAACATGCTTTGGATGCAATGAAACTTTTCTAAAGACACTGCAGTGTGGTTCCGCACACTGCTTAGAGCACACAGTTTCCTTTGAACTCTGTACATGAAAGGACTTTGTATATGCAAAACACTGTACCATATAAATTAACAGTGACTAGGTGTGTCGTCTAGTGCCGAGTCAACAACACAAGGTAACTTCAGTCAAAACCTGACAATCTTTACCACCCCTCATATTTGCCTGTTATACGTAATTAATAACGCTTTTCAGAGGGGCTGTATCCATCTGTATTAAAAGTTCTGCTCAGCAAATGTTATGAAAACAGGGTGTGTCTTCCGGTGCTTGCCACTTTGATGTGAGTCACAGCAACACTGATGGAATCCACCTCCAGTCCGTGAAACCCACAGCAGCCAGCTCTCTAAAGCCCCATTCACTCCATTCTCCGCGGACTCCCTACCTGACTACAGGCTCAGGGATGGCCTCCACCATGGCTGGCACCTGGACCCCCTTCTCCCACTCCTGCCTCCACGGATCAGTGAGGACGTAAAACTCATCGGGGCTCAGCTGGGAGGAGTCTGGCAGCTTCATCGCTGTAATAAAATCCGTCCTGAATACCTACAACAACAACAACAAAACAATACATTTAAAAAGAGCCACAGAAGAAGTTGAACTCTTTCCATTCCAATGTTCCACATGGAAGTGCCAGTTCAGTTTGAAACTGTTAAGATCACACTTAAACTCCGGGAGCATGGATAAACTGATAAATCTCTCAGCACACACCTGTTGATTTGCAACAACCAACTTGCTTGAGTGTTTTGAAGAAAAATAATAAAAAGAAAAAAAAGATATGGATGCACAAATATTCAGATTACAGTTCTGAATCCGAGCAGTGATGTTTCACCCCCGATAACCCTTCTAGCTCTTCAGGTCAATATATGGCCTACTCACCAGTTCCATTCATTTGGTGCTTTGCCATGCCTTCACAGTGTGCTTTGTGATACTTTGCAATGCTTTACAGTAAAGTACTGCAGCAAATCTAGTTCATTAATTGACACATTGTGTGTTTAACGTATCCATTAAAATTTTTTTTATTAAATTACATTTTTTTTAAACACCACCAACAAAACACCAGACTGGCCACAACAAAAACATTTTTTTTTTGTTCTGGCAGAATCCAAAATGTGTGCAGTACCCATCAGAGCACACCCAAGCCGGCTCAATCCATGAATTAGCCTACATCTGCGCAAGCCGGGATCTCCCGGTTGTAAGGCCCCAGTAAGTGCCGATTTCCTAAAGATCTTCCCCAGTCCGATTCCTGCTGCAGTGCAGGGCTCCAGTGCTGCTGTGCCAGGGATTCTTTTACTGCAGTGTTCTTACACAACTCAACCATGGCTAATTAATGTCAAGGAAATAGAATTACAAGGTCCCTGGTTTCAGTGTCTACTTTCTCATACAGTATGAAATGGTACTGCCTTCTGCAGAACCCTGACCATGTGACACACTGCTTGCCAGTACCCTTAGTAACTATGGGCACATGACCAACACCAACCTGCACACAAGCATTCACTGCATAAAAGGGTGTTGTAAGGTATTTAACAGTTTAGTGGTTAGTGCGGTTATGGGATAGGTTGGGTTTTTTTTGGGGGGGGGCGGTGAACGACTGGTCAAATTGTTCTAATGGACTTCATCTCCAAAGGTAACAGCCATGCATAAGAACATAAGTTTGGAACCGAGAAAAGGCCAGTCTGCCCATCAAGACTCATCCCTTGTTAGCACACCATTCTCTCCTACTGGGGGGGGGGGGGGCTGTTTCCTCGGTGACATCGGAATCGACAAAACTGTTCAAGCCCAGGTAATTGTTTTCACCATCAATCAGCAATGCGAGCCTGTGTTTGAGCAACACAGATAACACAACAGAACACTGGGAAGCATTTACAGAAAACAATAGCAAGCAGATAACGGTTTCTAACTCGAATTCCCTTTGAACTGTCTGTTCTTGCACAAAGCTGAACCTGCCTCCACTCTCAAGAGGAAAGGAGCCAAGCATATGCTCGCTTACATTTTTCATTGGCAATTTAAATCCGGTTCAAAGCTGTGCTTGATGCTCTAACATCCAAGCAAAAACACAGACAGCACAGCCAGTTTCACCATGATTGAGAAGGGAAGAGGAGGGTACCTTGGGTCAATGATAAGGCGTCACTCTTTCTCTCTTCTAGCAGAGGTATTGGCAACGGAGCTCAACGGCAAGGAGTGTTTGGCTTCGCATTTCAGACTGAAGTAGTATCATGTTTCAGAGGGCTTACAAAAACAGCGGTATCTACTTCATATGAACCTATACATCGCTGGGTTTGTGTAGACTTCTAAATCTTATCTTAAATATGATGGTCCCACACAGCTACAGCCATCTAGTTTCAATACGTCTCTACAGCTGCTGGCACCTAGTTTCTACGGCTTGCACAACTGTAAGGTAGCGATTCTGTGGGCTTGCACAGCTTGCTGGCATTTACACAGTAGGTGGCATCAATTTTTTGTGGCTTTTGGACGGCTGTTTGTGTCAATATCAAACATTAGGTCAGAGAGAGTTATAGAATGCTCTTTAAAGGAGTGACGAGCTAACACTGGGGTGGTACAGAGACCAGCAGAAGGGCATTGAGTAGGAAATCAGGGGGAATCATTGGGATTCTTAAAGACCCCACCTGATAAAGTTTAGAGATCAACCAGCTTCGAGGAATCAGATGATCACATGTTCTTCTGTTCTCGTTGCAGGCACCAGGACACTAGCCCACAGCATCCTGCTGGGACAACCCTGGCACAGGTTCATTGCAAACTAACCTCAGAGGGCTTCTTGGGCTTGTCCTCCTGCCGAGCCCAGGTGCTGTTAGTGTTCATGTTCTTGGAAGACCTAGACCAAGAGGATATGTGAACTGAAACAAAACAAGAACCATGGTTAGTTAAACTAAGCACCCCAGAGATTAATGACACAGATATAAAGGTCAACTGGTTAAATGTGGGTAGGCATATACTGTATGCATGGCCAGCGATGTCTGACCTATAAAATACAGATTATTCACATATTGTTATCAATGGAAAGTGCCAGCAATACTGTATATGTGCTCAAAATAGCAAGTGCACTAGTACTAGGAATCTGCTTACAAAGAATCTCTTCAAAAGTGGCATGCTTAATACCCATGCCATGCAAGACTATTTTAATCTTCAATGATCTGCGGGGATTACCACAGGGCAGTAACACCAGCATCACATCTCCTGCACACAGCTTTCTTTTCAGTTCTGTTCTGGTCTGGATTCAGACACGGGGTCAGGTGGGGTCACTTGTAAGTGGGTATTAAGTTAAGAGGGTATTAAAGTTTGAACAGAGTTTGGAAAACAGAGCGCGTGAAATACATGCAGATACACATCAAAGGCGGTGCATTGACTTTTGTCACTCTTTCCTATGGCAGAGCCCTGAATGTGTCTTTCCTCTGTTCAAGATTTTAAACTCCCAGGGTAAAACTCCACGCAGCATAAAAACCGAATGACACCAGTAGGGCTAAAATGGGTATGTGGGTATGTGTAACTCAATGGGCAGATGCAACCGAGAGTAGGTTGAGTGAAGACATTTAATATTGTATGAAATTATTGTGAAAACAACTACTGGGAGAAGATTCAGCAAGAAGGAAGAAGCTCAGTTGGGCAAAACAAGAAACCAGTTCCAAGTCCAGTATCAAAGCTTTTGTCAGGTCATTGACAATAGCATTAGTTTTGTCTTCCCAGACAAATAAATAAATAAAAGGCTATCCAGTACTTGAACATGCTGAGCTATTTATTTATGCACCTCACCTGAATGTTAGGTAGCCTTAAAGTATCAGAAAGCTACAAATATTTCAACAGTCTGCCTGAAGCTTAGAGGTCAGGCGAAGTATCGCTCGCAATGAAGAACGAGGAGTAGTGTGGAAATCATTACTGTTGACAGGCCTACAGTGCCTGCCTGTTTAACTGAGATGCACTCATTATCTATCCCCTAGAGAATAAAACTGCATCCTGGAAGACAGCATCCTTTGTCGCTGGTGTTTGAGCCAATTTGTCATATATTTAGAATTGTGCTCTTATGTAACACACACTGTATGCGACAGCCCTGAATACAGAGTGAATATCTAACTATCTTTGCCTGAGGGTACAGAGACATGAATGCCTTAAGGGGGTTAAACAAGCATAGGGTTCAAACACCTGCCTGCATAAATCATGAGAACAAGGGTGCTCTTTGGTTTACGGCATGAATTACATTAATCCCTTGGACGCCTTGGCTTCAGGTTTGATATCATATTTATTACGACCCATATCCTCGCACCCTAATATAGACAGGGATCTAGACATCCACACTTGGAATACAGTAAATCGGCATGGAAGCAAATCGTCTGTCACTTTGGATACTCAGTTTCAGGTTTTGGGGGAAGCAGTAGCGGAATTAAAGGTGACAGAGAAAATCCACTGGCATTTGCGAGCTGGATTTGACAAGCGCAAAAGGGATTTAATCAAAAGCTCTCATATAATAACACTTAGGGCTGTTCTGTTATAAAACATCACAGTGGCCTTGCCCTTAGGAACTGTCTAGATAGCGCTCTTGAGCAAGATATATATACTGCTCCACTTGCACTCGGAACGCTGTCAGCTTTACATGCAATGCCTCCTTTCCAGACGTGTGTGTAACGGGTGAAAGAAAAGTATAAGAGTCTGCAGGCTGGATCATTCCAGCTCAAGTGAACCAAGTTGCTTAAGACAATGACTTGGTTCAATATTGTTTGTATGACAGTAACATCAATAGCTTAAGGCACCCTCCACATAGAGGAAAATGACATAGAAAATCGGCGTTTTGACAAACTTTAGGGACTTTCTCACCATGTGGGGTGTGAGTTGCACAGCTCTTGGTTTTTCTCCATGCACACACCTATTCTCTGTCACAGGAGGTTTATGCATCCTCAAATGAAGGGTACACAGGTCACCAGTGAAGCCGTCTATAAACATTCTGTGAAGGAGTTCTATTCAGGACTCGCCGGTTTTCTTTCCTCTTTACATTTTGTTTTTATTACTCAGGGGGGCAGAGGGGAGCTGTCAAACAGAGCCGAGCGTAACCTCTTCCATTTCGTCCAAGCACTCCTGACTCACTCCAATATAATTAGCCTCCGCTGGTGGTGGTGACCTCATCTCGATACACCGGCTACTTACTGTCAGTGGCATCGGAGTCATTGCTGCTGGACGAGTATTTCCTCCTTTTTTTTTCACTTTCCATCTGATTGGGGAAAAGAATAGAGTCAGCGAGCAGGTCAAGCAGGAATTTGCGTACATTCTGTTCTGTTTATTTTCTTAAGCTCCTATTCCCATGGTTGTGTGTGAACTCTGCTGCTCTCGCTGCGGGAGGGAGATGGGCTCCATCAGTTACATTCTGCCCAAAAGTACTGCACTTGCCAAGAAACTGTTGTGAGTGCAGCAGAGAGTAAGCTAGCAGCAGTGAAAAAGGAACACCGTTTACAGTCTATACTCCACCCTCAATCACTGCATGCTATGCTCCAATGGGCATCTGCTGCTTGGAATACCCATCTCCTCTCCAGCAAGTTCTCCCTAACTCCCCTCAGCAACCCTACTGAGTCTGGTCCCTCAAGGGGTATGTATAGGAGAGGGGTCAACGTTTTCCAAGAGGAATAATACAAAATAAAAACAACAATAATAATAATAATTGTATCTAGTGAAACTAGCAAGAAACAACTTAGTGGCACTTAGGAGGAGATGATTTATTGTAGAACATGTGCCTTTGAATGAACATAAAGAAAACAGCACAATAACAGTAGTTACCATTACTGCATGTGCTAAATAAAAATAGCTCAGCACACCACACCTACAGTAGTACATACAGGTGGTGGCCACATAAAGGAGAATTAGTTTCACCTATGGGATATTCACACGCTTTCCTTTCCTCGATGAATGCTGACAGATAATAGCGCACATGAAGCTCTGTCATGTACTTGTGGCTTCTGGTCTTACATGCCTCTCTCTCTTTTCATAGTTCTTAGATGACCTACAGTAGGTAACCTGATCCCTTTTTAATGTCAACAGAGGTTCTGTCCATTGTTTCCAGGCGAGCGCGGGCTCGCACACACTCACGCATCACACACATCACATCACACACAGACACGCGTGTGCACGCACGCACACCCGCACGTGCACACACACCCGCACGTGCACACACACCATTGCCACTGACTAGTATGCCTGCGCAACTTATTCTTAAGTCAACAACTTGTGTTGCTAAAGATAAAATCAGCCAGCATTTTTATACATAGGTAGATATATAAACAAGGGAGCCACATGATGTCAAGAAACACTGGGCAGTGTGCCAGTCTCCCTTGCATGTGCTCTTTTTTAAAGAGTCTTCCCCCCTCAGAAAAGCTGGTGCTGCGATGCTTTATAAGTCCAATGTTCCCTGTCTACTAAACTAGAAAGCAACAACACAAGAATGATGATGTCATGAGCATTCCCAGAGGGCCTGGCTTCTGCTCTCACTTCACTTACAAAGACACGCCAATTGAGCTATTTTTGGAGAAAGAAAACGCACAACAGCCAGTAGCATTCAAATGGCTCATTTGAAAACAAAATACCTACCTTGGTTGCTAAGAAAAAAACAAGCAACTCATTAAAAATGACCTGCTTAAATTATCAGTCAGCCATCATGGTATCCAACATTTAAAACGGCCTTCAAGTCTAAATTAAGTCAAAATAGCAGTGGGCTACTGTTCTACTGCATTAAAACTATGCAGTCACTACAATTTTAGATCTGTACTATTAACAGCAGTTACAGTGCAGCTTGAACCCGAGCTGCCGTGCAGCTGGTCTGAATGTATTTGTCTTCTGCCATTTTCTGTATTGCTGATGCTTTCCTATAGTCCTCTGGACTAACTGCAATCACTACTGTTTCCATGGCTCTAATGTGTCTTATTGAGGGCACTAAACGCTTTGAACAGAATGCTCCACTTAGGTTTCGATTCCCAACAAACATCACACCAGAGAAATTAATCACAAACACACAGGCCAACAAACTACTTGAAATGCCAATGAGAGGAGAGCTGATGAGTCACTCGAGCGCAATAGGAACCGAGCAAGGGCTTTGTTTATCAATGCCAGGCTTTCATTCAGAATGTTTGAAGTGGCAAAATGTACCAGAGAATCGTTGCCATCGAATTTACCAGTCGAATAAGGGAGATGGATCGGTTAGGATCAAAGAGTACCAACAACTGTATTAATATAGCTGTTAAACCAGGGTCGGGTCTGTTTTGTAGATGTTCAAGATTCTGTGGCACTCTTTGAAAGGAAGGTGGTCATCCCCAGAGCAGGTCATATTTATCACAGGCTGAATTCCCAATTACCCTGGCTAGATACACCTTACCCTGCGAGTAATACTACTTTAACCCTCTGTATTTGTACGACTTTCATTTTTTTTTTTGCATTTTACTTTTTCTGCACTGATGGCCCGGTATGTGTCATGTTTAATAAAATCACAAACCAGGCCCGAACGACGTGCAATTTCACTATCATAAAACAAATGACCAACTTGGGTGTGCAACAGTAATTTCTTTCCCCCTGCAACAGGGATTTTACATTGCACATCTTTTACAAACTCACTGTTTCAGGAAGGAAGAAATTGCCAGTGCAGACTCTATAGACATACTGGCCTTATTACAGAACCATGCCCCCTTTCTCAGGCTTGGTAATTAAACAGCTTTGTTTTAATAAGATAGTAAATACAAACATCACCTACCCCAAACATATGCCTCCCATAAAGCCAGCTGCTTTCATACAATATTTCCCATGTTAATCTGTTCATACAGCCCCTATAGCAAACTTCATTATTCTTACTAACCGCATGTTCCCACTATGCCCTATACTTTTACAAGGGCACGACTGTGTTTGTTGACAAGCTGACCTACGTGTTTCAGGATGGACTAAGCATGCCATATCCTGGCCTTAAAGTGTCCTTATGCATGGTTATGTTTACTGGAGTTGAAACAAACAGCAGAGAGAGCAGCTCTAGCAGGCTGGCTGTGCAGAACTCCCTGGCATTGAACACTCTCGAGTAAGACACGAAGACGAAAACTAAAAAGTGAGCGAAACTAAACACTTCCAATTGCCATGCATTTAGACCAGAGCAGCACTATAAACACCACAGTGCAGTCGATGCATGCATGACTTTGTCAGGTTTTATATGATGCAGGGACAGTAAGACAGTATTTTCATGCTATGTTACATTACCTACATGCTATGCAGTTGGCATTGCCTACTCTGCTCTGCCCTACCTCACTGCTGACAACAATATGCAACAAATTGGTCTTAGCATATGGCATTGAAATAGATTTCTCAAGCTCCAGGTATCATTACAGGGCATGGGGTGCTTGTGTTTAAGTAGTGCATTGTAATTTAAGAACTATATACATACTTTTATTGAACAAACTACTTAATTTCACTGCAAGGTGACACTGGTAAATAATGCGTTTTTTACACAGGGACGTTGTATACGACACAAGGAAGCGCGCAAGCTGAAAAGAGTATCGCATATCTGCGACTGGTTTCATACCTGGTGTTGCGTGAATTCTATTTTCAAACGCCTACGTCCTCCTACATCTTCATACATACATTACAATTGTTACTGATGTGCATAAACTGAATGACTGTTAACCTAACCCTACCTCGCTAAACTGTGCAGCAGTAGAAAGGGGTGTAGTATTTATTTCATGAGAACTGCATATCTCCTTTATATATTTAAAAAAAAAAAAAAAAAAAAAAAACTTTACCCGCCTCCCCTATATCTGACTACACCAATTAGACTGGCTGTTGCAAGCGTTTTTTCAGCGTTTTGCAATAACACAATACAGTACAAGGTATGTCATGCGCAGCAAAACGACATCCGATGTCGCTGTCTGCTGGAAGAGCCCCGCCCCCTACAGATATGAGCGCACTGAGTTTCAGAAGGTAAACAACGGCCACGCCCCCTACAGTCAGCTCTCCAAACCATGCATGCAGACAGGGAGCAAAAACAAGGTAGAGCACCTAGTCGGCCAGCTTGTTTTCTTAGGGTTCCATTTACAGTATATTCCAAATCCCAATATATATATATATATATATATATATATATATATATATATATATATATATATATATATATATATATATATAGTTTTAACCAAACTAAATCGTATGAGCATCAAGTATATCGCTGCTGCGTAGTGCTAGTTTGCAATGGATTGAAACACCTATAATCCTGTCTGCATTCCATGCTCCCTCGGCATCCAATACTACTACCATATTTACTTTCTCTTTCCATTCCGAAATATATTTTTGCATTTAAAAAGAACACGAATACAAACGTAAACATCGACTAAAATAAAACTATGCATTTTTAAATCCGGCGTTAACTTTAAAAACGACAGCACTTCCTTCCTGTTACTTACTCAACTGCCAATAATATACAACATAAAAATGTCTTAGAAACATTACCTAGCCTCGCTGTGGTTATCCACAATGCTGTCCTTCGTAAACACCACCTCCGGGGTTTTTAGCAACTGCGTGCAAAGTCAGTTTACAAGGCTGCATTAATAAATGACTATCAAAAATATTTTTTTGATGTTGTGTGTTTTTCTTTCAAAAAAGTTAGTCTCTGTACTAGGCATGTTTTACTTCTGATCTGTATCTCAATCAAAAACATCTGACCTACATGCGCAAGAATCTCCCAACCCGCTCATTTCCTGGAAGTCTCTGCTCTTTATTTTTTCTTGCTATTTGAAAAGACCAGTAATCAAAGCAATTGCTTTTTTTTTTTTACCTTGCTTGTGCTGCAGGTTGCTTTTCAGAGCATGCGAGCCCGTCCTCGGATGGAGGGGGGGAGTTGAACGATGCTGTAAAATTAAGAGATCATGATGTACTTGCTCAATCTAGATCCATTCCACGTTGGTTCTGTGACAGCGTTCAATCCTCTCCCGAGAGTAAAATATACAAGTAACTACTCCATCCATCTAATATTATTACATCCAAAAAAAAAACATGATATGCAACACAACTGAGATGGCCGCCTACGCAACCCGATTTTAACTGTATGTATCTTTTTAGACTTTGTGGCGATCTCTCCCAAAATCCTGAAATATGTTATCTTTTGCAGTAATCCAGTCGCACGCTCCGTTCCGGTCCCGAATGATAATACGATCTTTATGATTTTAACTGCAATACACAGTAGATTTATTATTATTATTATTATTATTATTATTATTATTATTATTATTAACGTGCAAAAACTGGTGGATCAAATTGCCATACAACTCGAATCAGGTTAGTTTCGCAATGCTCTCGCGCCACCAAAACATTTCTCTCCTCTCGCCTCTCCTCTCCTCTTGCGATTGCACAGGGGTATATTGCTACTGGATCTTGCAACCTTACAACAAAAATAAGCTCATACTTAAAAATCTTTTGGCGCCATATTAATGACGTACTTAAAATTTGCCATTTCTCCTGCGTCCAAAAAATACGTCTCAAATAACAGTTTCTTTATGCCAACAACAAAATCCAAACATTTTCGATTGCAGTTGACCCGCCTGTCAAGTTTCTTGGGAAAGTGATGCCATTTAGAAATGCGTACGAGCTGCTCCACACGCAGCAGAGCTATACAGACATATCGGGACTTCTGTGTAACCGTGCTTGTTGGGGCTGTCTCATTCAGTTTTAAAGGAACAAGCTCTTTTTTGACTTACATAACAGATACAGTACACGGTCGGCTTTTTTAAACAATATATATCAGATCGTAATAACAAGCATTAAAAAAAGAACAAGGCGTCATTTTCTACACAAAAGTGAACACTTTTAAATAAACATGTATTGCAATACATTATCACCAAACAAACGAGAAGCCTACAGTATGCTGTTAGCAAACACTTGTTTGTTGCGGTGTTATTTTTCTTTTGTATAATATTATGCTCCGTAAAGTCTGCCTGAGAGTGAACGTTTGGCAAGGTGAAGCCACTGCTAGCATGACAATCTTAGGAGCCTCCCTCCCACTACATTACTCCCACACTACACGGATTCGAAGGTTTATACCTGATGTTACGATTTTAGTGTTTACAGTAGCAACTTCAAAGGTTTTAAAAGGCTTTTATTAACCGACTGCAACAGATCAAAATGTTTGTTTACATTTCTGGTTTTCTAATTTCTGATAAACTAAGCTGTACATATTTTGTTTTTATATTTTGCTCCAAAACGCGTCAAATGATGTGCATAATAATAATAATAATAATAATAATAATAATAATAATAATAATAATCCTACATTTGTAAATGACTGCTGTTTACTTTTCACCCGATTGCACTTGCATTCTTTTTTCATAACCACATTTAAGTGTCATTCTCTTATTCTTTTACAATAATAGAATAATATTTCTAACTCCACAAATAGACATATTGAAACCCCCCAACCACTACTGTACATTATTGCGCAGGTGTAAGCTTACACCGGTGCCACTAGTTTAACGACAATTACTAATAAATAAATAGACCATTACACCACGTTTCACAAAGTACTGGGCATAATGATGAGCAATGCTTTTGATAAACACAAATAAAACTGACAAGAAGAAATATTACTGATCAAACTCTTGGGCGTGCTTTCAGCTCAGGTCAGTTCCCCGTTCTGTAATTGCCGGTGGAAGGTCTACTGTTTTGCAGTATCAGTTTCGAATTAGTAAAATAACAAAAATAAATAATAACACATCATATTTTCCAAAGTAGCAAAGCTAAGTTGGTAACTATTGATAGGCCTAATGTGATGGATTTGCAATGAGCCTAACGTGATTACATCACATCTATTAAATCAGTGTTTGTTTATGTACGTAGTTTTGTTGTACACAGACAGAAACCAATAGTTATCCAACCAGGATTTATATAGGGCAGTTGTTGCTTACAGTTACTAAGGCAATAAATTACTGTAGTAATGCATGACTTTATGTCTCTTTGATCGCAACAAGCATTTTTGGTCACTAAATTATAATACATTTCTTTTGTTTCACAAACTTCCAATTGCACAATTATTATTTATGAATATCTTGGGTATATGAAAAGCACCCTGTTTGCCTGGCAAGTTGTGTACAAGTAGTTGTATAAAGTTATTGAAATGTGACTGTAGGTACAAGTTTGGTATTTATAAAATGTCACTCCTTACTAGATTCTCTACTAACAAGATCCTCCAATTAGTATGGTTAGTTCAGAATGATATACGCTGGGCCTAGAAGTGAATATCTTCCCTACTACAATGACTAAAGAACCAAGAAAAGTGCTTAAACAGTGGGGTCTTTCCAATCGGTCTAAAATAGCAGAGCTAATATTACTCATTCCTGGGTCCTATTTTAATCACCTAAACAACAGCATGCATTAAACTGATTGATCAATTGTCCTGGTGCCCTGCCTGGAACCTCACACTTCAAACAGCAAGCTATCTAGGAACATATCCTTCCCTTGCACGTTGCAAGAATGATGTTTTCTTAGTGCTTATATTATATTACTAGGTTTAATCTTTTCCAGTTGAAGTATTTTAGAAAGGGTCTATATGTTTTGCTTCTTGCTTTTGAATAGTAAAGTGTTCTCAATGCAGACAGGAGTGTGAATCAGTACCTGTCCGATGCGATGAGGAAATTGACAGCTGATTGTACCTCTAAGTATACCAGTTTCCTGAGCTAGACGACTTCTTTAAAAAATGCTGAAGTTTGAATGAACAACTCATAGTGAGAAAGCAGTGGAAAGTCTGTCTTGTAAATTGCCACCCAGACAAAAGCACTCGGCACTCCTGCAGGTAGAACCTCTTTGGCCTGCGCAAGTTCAGTTCTTCTCTGTGTGCTTTTTTATTAAAGCTTGAGAAATAGCGCATGTATCTAATACCTGTAGGGCTTCACTTGTGCTTAAGATTGAAAAGTACGCTGTAATAATACATGTTCACAGAAGGTACATGTACAGACAGACACCCTCGTCACAAGTATACATAATGGATTTCATCTTTAAAAACTGTATTGCTTGCATTGACTTTAGTGGTAACCGTGCTGATCAAGTCTGTAATTGATTAATCCAGGATTTATTTTATTTTTCATGTTTCCTATTCTAGGTTAAAAATACAAATTGTTTAAAATATAGTTTAGCGGTATGCTGTTGGTTGCTCCTGTACGAAGTTGTGGGGCTGTCAAGGGATTTTTTTGGGGCACATTATCAAGGAGCTGTTACAAAGACTGTGTGTAAAAGCTTTCACTGTTGAATAAGTGACAAACCGTCACCAAGAGGGGAGAATCTTTCCCTTTATCACACCACACTGTCGTTGATTTCAGAGTGTCTGACAAGCCTTTTATTGCAAAGACAAACAGATGTTTGGAAAATGAGATCACCCTCCCTTATATCAATGGTGGATGAAATGCAGTTATTTCATTTTTATTTTATTTTATTTTAATTTATTTTTTGCTAGCTCTATTTCTTTTTTCATACATGCTGGACTTGAATCCCAAAGTGCTTTGACCTTGGCCTTTCGCAGGGTCACTTCCAGTTGATTGCTGACGTTACCATCAGCAGATGGTTACATCGAGCTTGGATAATGTAAACAACCATGTACTTTATCAATCACTTAAGAGACAGCTAAGTAGGGTGATAGCTGGAATAACTGGCAGAATGTGGTCTGTTTCAACACTTGATACTAATGTGGAAATGCATGCCAAAGCTTTATTCAGATTGTGGCAAAAACTAAATATCTCTGTCTAGTTACAATAGGCCTAAAGCGTGTATGGCTAATGGTATATGCTATAATATCAATACTAAGAGTTCTGGGAACTTGATAGAAGGAATAGAGAGTTTTATACATTACACATTTCTGACCAGACCTACGCAAGAGAAGATGTGCTACAAGCATATCCTGGGGAGTCCTCCTTCCTTGTGGAGCGGCTGACAATTCATGCTGACATGTGTGATGGAACAGTTTTGAGTGGCACAGTTAAAAAAAGATTGTGATAACATCACCAAAACGAATTAGACTCCTTCCCAGGGCAAGCGCTGTAGCCTTCAGTGCTAAGTGACAGGATTCTGTAACAGATTGACAGACGCTTTCTCTATGAACCACACCACCTGCACCAGCTTTGTAATTCATTTGTAATTGGGCCCCACATTTTAAGGAGGTCATTTAATTTTCCTTTATCAGTCTGGTTGTGCCTCTCCATATAGCATGAGATGTTTCCATTCTGTGAAAGTTGGACATTTCGTCTCCTTTCCCGAATTTAAGAATTCACTTTTTTGGTATCGAAGGACAATAGCTCAAGACAATATAAACATCATTTCTAATCAATGGCACCCCACGATGCAGAAGCTAGGTATCACTTTGAGCCTTACTTTGTAAATATTGTACTTGCATTTCAAGGTTGTGTTAAATGAATGCAAGATGGCAACACCTTCATGGTCTTGTTATCGAGTGACAATCAGAGCTGTCTTCTCACAAAGCAGGAGAGAAAACGAGGTGAGAATGCATCAGATTTAGAAGACAGTAAATCCAATTACAAACAGACTAAAAACAAATTGTGCCCGAAATTAAAAGAACACGACCCAATGCTTAAAAGCCCCTCTTCTTACCCTCTATTAACTTCATGAATATAATCACTATTGATCTTTATTTCTGGATATGTAAGTATTTCATGAATAGATTGACTGCTGCTTCGTGGCACCATGGCACCATGGCACACAGGCGGTGATTATATGTCAGCAAGCAGAAGCAACTTTTCATCCATAGCGCTGTAGTTGAAATATCTGGACATCACAAATTAAATAATCATTTAAGACCCAAAAGATCTTCATCACAGGAAAGGCTGTTATTATGTTGCCTGAGCAAATAAAAAAATAAAAAAACTGTTATTGTAGTATCGTGTTGTTTTCTTTGAGAATGTTTCTCATTGTCTTCTCAGGTTATTTGGAATGACGGAGCACGAAACAGCACAGCAGATTAAATACAGGTCTTCAATTCAATTACTCAGGTCCTCAGTTTAGGTCCCTGGGTTCTCTGGTCCTCAATTTCGGTCCTTAGGTACTCAGGTCCTCTGGTCCTCAATTTCAGTCCCAACTTCTGGCCTGGTTTACAATCAGCAAGGATATTAACAGGTGAATTGAGTTCTGGTCTCATCCCAACATGGATCAAAAGTGGTTCACATTTAATCATGTAGGACAATTGTCCCCATCCATGGCTTTCAGTAAACGCTACGGTCAAACACGATTGTGCAGGTTTCCTTACTTGAAACTGTAACCCCCCCCCCACTGGATCTCAGTCAAGAACATTCTTTGAAAACTTCTCCCAATGCATGGTTAAAGATAGGATGCGCTCTGTACAGTTTTAGTGACCTTTTCTAAGACAAGCCACAGAAACACAACTGTTGCCATCCTCCAGAAAGCAGCTATGCAGTAAACGTCTGTCCAGCTCTCTATGTTTTTGTCAAGGACAGGTCTATTTACTTGACGCAGGACCTGCTGTCTCTAGCAGTCCCAATAACAGTCTCTCCTGACTAAGCATACATTAGGTGACTCATCTGCATCTCAGAGTTTAATTCATTTTCAGAACATTTTTTTTTTCTAGGGGGCATAACATCCATATTTGTGTTTGTAAAAAAACATTTTAAAACCATAAAGAGAACCACAGCTGTAGTGTATCTTCTCGAATGAGTGAGTGTGAGTGTGTGTGCTTATTGATTAGGTACTTAGTTTAAAATAAAATACAGAACAGTATCTTAACTATATGCTTCACAGTGTCACAATGAGTGAGTCAATTCTCCAAGCCACAGCTTTACTCTGGAGAGTACATCAAAAATATGTTGTTCTACAAAAATGATTGCAGTCAACAAATATCAACTCGTGTAAATTCACCCCAGGAAAATAAGTGGGCAGTGGAGACAACAGCCGACACATTTTGATGTAAAATTAAAAATATATTAAATCTACTAATATCATGTGCATTCCTCTGAACATTTTTCCATGGGCTCAGAATGACTTGATTTGCATTATTTACTCTGAGGAGGAGCTTTTTAATATCTGAAATGAGATTTTTGATTAACTCGTAGGCTAAATTAGCTCTAGGCAACAAATTATACTGTGCTGCTTTGTTTTAATTCCATGGGATATTAATGAAATATTTTCACACCACAATATTCTTCTGCCGATGCCAGTGGTGATGCTGGGTGTATGAGGGGGTGCATTGGCAAACATTCTCATTCCGGGTATGGAGTAATCACCTTTTCATAACGATGCTGGAAAAGTGTTCCTCAATCTATATCTATATACTGTATCTGTATCTATCTATAGCTATACCATATATATATATATATATATATATATATATATATATATATATATATATATATATATATATATATATATATATATATATATATATATAATACAGTCACCTTGTTACCTTGTATTTCAATTGCTATTAACTGTCCATGCTAGTGGTTAATTATGTTATTGTTAAAACAAGAGTTATAATGCCAAAAGTAGATATTATAATAGTTTTTAAAGTTTTTTTTAATTGTATTGCAATCCTTGGTACTTGTAGACATGTTTCTTCAGCTGAGTTTATTGGACTGCCATCCAGTTTTACTTTGCTTTGAAGCCCTAAACTATTAAATGTTCTATTAAGCATTTATAAAAAAAATTGCTACTGCACTCAGTAAAGACTGGCCAGGCTAGACCTTGCTTAGCTTCAAGGATCTGACAAAAGCTGACTCCAGCAGTGCCGTAACCACAGTTGCTATTGATGTATAATCAGGACCCTCTTGCAAGTGACAGAAAATGATCAGAGCTAGTAGGGGATCCGAGGGGGCATGTGTCGTTCTGGCAGCCAGTTATATACACAGTGCTAGCAAAGTAGAAAAAAGGAACAGTGTGCATTTCCAGTGCGGTGTATTAGCCCCCATTGTTCAGGGACAATTTCACTGAGCTACTGCCTTTCAGACAAGCTTTAAAACACAGCACAGACTGACTGCGGCTGAGTGCTGTGAGGAGAGTGCTCACTGTGCCAAAAGCCTTTTATACATGACAGGGGAGACACGAGTTTCAGATCTGCTTTGATGTACACAGGAAAGCAATTAAAGGCTGATTCGGCTTAAAAGAATTAGAAGGAATATATGGGGCAGGGCTTGGCAGTGCTCAGATTCATGCAGGCCAGTTAGTATAATTCTGAATCATTTTGAAATTTCAAGGAAGGTTCTCATACTTGACTGACTCACTCACCCTTTTAAGATAAATGTGTATTGATTCTGGTACTATAGTTAAACCATTGTACCTACCGTGTCGTTCTATTGCTGCCCATCATGATAATTAAGTAAGGGAAGGGAACACCAATAAGGTCCTGCACAAGTATAAGCAATTATTGGGCCAGGAAGGCCTTTGAGCAGACCCCATTCGTTGCAGAAGATCACAAGAAATACCCCTCTTCTGTAGGGTTTGCAATAAAAACACTGTGCTGAAACTAATACTGAGGAAACATGAAGCCTCTTTGTGGCTTGGAACTTGGTTTCAGGAGACTAGGTTTCAGGCCACTGCACGGCACACCAGGGGAGACTTGAGGTTTGATACAGCAATGTTGGCTCGAACTAGGTCTGACATCTCCTGGAACCAGCTTTCAAGCCACTGTTCCTGAAAAGGTGTCTTTGTGTTCCCTCATTTTAACAGAACTACTGTTCTGGTGTACAGTGTATGCATTGTTGTTTCAACTTGTTCACTTGTGTGTACCTTATTGCATGACTTGGCAGTGGAGACACTGCACAAATAGCCATGCCAGCAAGCGTCATGATGCAGCGCTACGCTTTTATTTGAATCAAAAGGGGATTTTTTTTTTTTTTCTATTACTTGTCTGAACGAGTTAAGAACATAACAAAATACTCTCTGTGATTAAATGTATTTACTGGCTGCGGTAAGATGGAATAAGGCTTTTGAAAAAGCTTTCGCCCAAGTGTATGATTGTCAGTGCTTGAGACAGATGTTTTCGATTGTTTATTTCAAGATTTGTCATTCAGTTATGCTTTGCAATAGAGAAAAAAGAGCTTGTTATTGCATAATTTTAAAGGATTTTGAAAACCGACCATTTTTTTCTATCTTTATCTTAATTTACACATACCGGTACATGGAGTCCAGATGGTGTGATGCGAATACATAATACCACATGACAATGCATGGCAATGTATAAAAGCAATTATTTCACTCATATTTTCTGCTGTGGTACTGTGTGTACAGCTGCTTAGGTGTCCGCTAGGTGGCGCTGTGTAGAAAATACTCATCATACTCTATATATAGTACCTTCTTTTTTGTTTCTGTGGTCTGTGCGCGCTTAGCATTGTGGGACAGTCTCACGCTTATTTGTTTCTTTTCTGTGTTGTTCGAATTTAAATTGCTGAGAAAGAGAAGGGGAGAGTCGTTAGCAATGGCCGGGGACGATGTTGAGGACTTTTTGAAGCAGAACAGAGATTCCGCGGATTTAGTTGAGAAATTTCAGTCCATTTCTGAGAGCGAAAAACAATGGAAGTTCCGGAGAGAATTCATCTTGAGAAATCTTTCAGAATTTCAGGACACAAACATTGACCATCTCCTGTCTTTGTCTATGGTTTGGGCGAACCACGTTTTTCTGGGTTGTCGGTAAGCAAACGATTGTTATGTTGTAACATAACTGAATTTGAGCTCCTGTATTTCATTGCGATTTTATGCAGAAAATATAGCAGGGTCAAAATGTCACATCGGCTTAAATTTGGATTCATCCATTCCTGGTAATCGCTGTGGGTTAAATGCACATCCGAGCTTGTTACCTATGCACTGGGGCTAACCAGACTTGTAATGCCTGGAATGGGTGAAACTGCTATGAGGTAGGAGTCTGTTAACATCCCTGCTTGCCCCTGCCAGGGATTATATTATACCCTTGTTGTCCCAAATCTGAGTACGGCAGTATAATGATCTATACAGCAATGGACCCCGATTTGTGTGTTCCAGCAAGAGCCAGTACACACAGAAGTACTGCACTGTTCACTTCTATGCCTAAATAGTGTTTTTCTCAATGCAGTTACAGCCAAGACCTCATGGAAAAAGTGAAGGAAATGGCAGAAGATATTGAAGTCGAAGATGCACCCGTGTTTAAAACACGAGATGAGATCATGAAGCAGGTAAACGGGTTGTCATGTAATACCCTAATCTATACGACCACTGTTAGCAATGTGTTTTAATGGGTAATAGAACCTTATTCATATTTTTATGACATACTTTCCGTTAAATATATCACAATCAGTGCCAGACCGTTTTGTTATAAGGCATCACTTTTAATAAGTTTGAAACGTGTGTTGTAGCAGAATACAATAATTGATTCGACTTAAATCGTATAGGGCTTGCATAAATTCTGTTGGTTTGGGGTGAATCGACACAGGCTATTGCTGATCTACATGATGTGAAGTGCTGAATCGTGTTACTGTCACAGGAGCCCCGGGGAACACAATACGGGAAACAAAACAGCAACTTCATGCAAGCCCTGATACTGTAGCTTGGTAAGGAGATTTGCTGGTCAATAAGGGTCCCCTGTTATTATTGCAATAAAACAACTGATATTAAACACATCCGAAACGTGTTACGATCCTTGCACTAAGATTCGGAGTGATTAGCTTATTAGCTTTGATCCTCAGCAAAAAGCAGCAAGTAGATCGTAATTCGAGACCAGCCGTTTTAAATAATAACATGGGGGTTGTTGATTAAACAGAGGGTCATTTTATTAGAAAGCAGAAAATAATGGACTAATCCATACCCCTCTAGATTTCAGGAAGATCCTATGGTTGCAATCCTATAAATTCCACCATGGTAATACAGTGAGTTTAATGAATGAAGAGATGTGTTTTCTCTAACTCTGTTTCTGCTTGTCTGCTTCCTTTAGCGTTCATAAGAGTCCCAGAATACAATGCATTGAAAAGAAGATTATCTGCAGCACAGTGAGGACCGTATCTAAGTGGGATCTGCATTGGATCTTCTGTTAAGGACTATTTATTCTCAGGCTTGTAAAGACAAGAACATTTGTTTTTTAAGGAGTCTTTAAAATGTATTAGGAATGAATCAGATAGAATTGAACATCATAAGATCAATGAAGTCAGTCATTTTTTAGATTAGACCTTGTACAAATGGTTACTATTTGGAATAGTGTTAGTAAAAAAAAAAAAAAAAAGCCAACAAATTAGGTATTTAACAATGTAAACAATTAAGGATATTTTAAAAATAATGTGATATCTTGTAACAATTGTAAGTCACCCTGGATAAGGGCGTCTGCTAAGAAATAAATATTTTAAGAGAAATAATTTAACACCACCAAATATTAATTACTGTTCTAAATAAAGTACTTTTTTTAAAAACAGTAAACATACTTTTTGTTACTTTTTTTTTTAAAGAAATGTCTGTAGAGAATTTATTTATTGCATTCACAAAATCTTAAGATTTTTTACCTAAAAAAAAAGTATTTTATATTTATAGTGGTACATATCTGCATATGGTTGCAGCAGACTTTAATAATCTGTTTAGACAAAAATGTTACGACTTTATTCTTATTCTGGTCACTTTCAAAATACCCACCCTTGTTTATTATGCAATCTCACAGTAATTCAATCTGCAACTCTTAAACATTAAGGTCTCCTGGTAACAATGCTTCCAGCACCCCTGGGGCTAATCAAGCTTGTATTAAAACATGGGACGGGTGAAACTGCTCTGCAATAGGAGTCTTTACTGTACACGATGCTTGCAACAGTGGTGCTAAGTGGCATTTTGGGGCCTTTGTCCACTATTTGAACACCATCCATAAATATTAAAGTCATAGGATACAGTACAGTTGTACTAAAAAGCAACTTGGTAATAAAATTAGACAAATGTTGTGACTGTCAATTTTGCATGCAGCACCATTTATATTTGCAAAACTGAGGTCACTTTTGGGAAGAACCTTGCCCACCTAACCACACTTTAGGCAACGTGGCAAAGCAGTGTTAACTGTGGACCCACCAAATACACATGTATCATTTCTGGATGGGTATGGGAGGCAGTAACTGGATGCTGGTAGCCATCTTAAAGTCTGTAAAATGTTTTTATTGTGTTTATACAGCATATCAGAAGTATACATCGTGTCCTAATAAATTCACAAAAACTAGCTTTATAACATCTCCCTTTCCATTAGGTTCAGTGAAAACCAAGCACTACAGCTGTGTGCAGACAATTATCACTATTTTCACTAAATAAAGTCTGATTAATGAACACATTTCTCGGCTATCTATAATTGCTTTGTTTTTGCTTTTCAGTTTCTATTACACTTAGACAGGGTGCACAAATACTTCTCTCTTCAATTACCTTTAAATGTAAGCCACAAATAAATGAACAGAACATGTATGTTTACCCCAAAACCTTTGTCTTTAGTAGATGCGTGTATCATACAGAAAACAAATACCTGCATCATTTCCATAGCAGGTGGCAAGTAATAATTTAGTACTCATGTGATTATCACAATTCTTGTTTAAAAAAACATAAATGTGATGTTTCTTTCCACCTACAACTATGCCACCTCTCTCCAGAAAAGAAAGGCAGACAATAAGCTACCTAAACTTCACGGCATGTTATTCTACAACCCTCCATGTTACAACACCAGACATCTGAACTATTCCATCTGATCAGAACTTGTTGCATTCAGGCAGGTTTGTGAACACAGTTGGCCATTCTCTAGATTTATAAAAAGCAGTGACATAACTTAATTTTGCACTTAAATTGTGCAACTCCACAAAATGTACCTTTACAGTTTATACAAGAAAAGCCAGTGATTGCAAAGAATAGTTCACCCCCTTGCTGTTTGAAATTGTATTTGTTTTTCTGGGTGGGCCATAATATGCTGCTTGCTGTTGGGTTAAGGAATTTGGTGTCCAATTATCTTTCTTGCAAATCTAAATTGCCACCTGGTGTTTTTTTTATTTTTTTGTCCAAAGGTTTAACAGATTAATCTGAAAATCTTGAGTAGACGTGTAATATCTGGTTAACATCCACTTGGGTTTGGTTAGCTCCAAAACCACATTTGGGAGAGAGGAGACAGTGTGCTACTTTCTGTATTTAATATACGAACAAGATTGTGGTTGATATAATTTGTTTGTTTTTATTAAATGTCTGTTGCTTTAAAAAATAAAAAACAACATCTGCCATTGCACCAATAAATCTGACAAAATTAGCATATTCTAAATGGCTGGTTTTCTTTAAACCAGGAAAAACATAAAAAAAAATGGTTCTTTGGAAACTGAACAGTAACAGCATCCATCCAACAAAAAGAAAAAAGAAAGATATAATACAAGTTTAGTTAGCAATAACTTATTTCACATCATGCAATAAAAAGAACACATTAAAAACACAAGAGTAACACAAACCTCAGTGGCTGGTATTCTTCAAACATGTTGGCAAGCACTAAAAGTCCAGATTTTTTTTTTTTCTTTTTAAACTGGTGGCACTTAAGTATTTTTTTTTGTTTTTTTTTTCACTTTTTTTCTCAATGAGGTAAATGAAAGATTGAGTTTAACAGCGGTGAGAAGTACTCTTTTCATTGTTAGGAGTCATTCCAGCTCTGCTCTACAATAGCCGATACCCTCTTCTCGTATTCCCGTTTGTTTTCTTGGTAAAGCTGAGCAGCCTGGCTGTTGGCTGGACTGTTGGGATTTGGTTCATCCAACAGAGACTGGGGGAAAAAAAAGAAACAATGTGAAAAATATTGTATTGTTTTTTAAATTGAATGCTTCTACAGAAAGTAAGTTATAACATTTTTACATGTTGTATGAGTGTATACAATACAACAGCCTTCTTACAGCACTGGAAGGTCTTATCTCATTGATTAAATCCTTTGGCCATTCCCTTATTCCCGTTCATACAAATTCAAACAATATGAATCTACCCTGGGAGTTTAAAATATATTATGCATTATAAAATAGATAGGAAACTTAACATGGTACAATTGTGCACACAGTGACTGTAGGGGTGTGCTCCATTGCTTTTGACTAGTAATTGAAATGTTTGACATACAGATAACCAAATGAACCTATACACTGTACACATACAAACCTAACCCTAAGAGTTTGTGTTCATATGCAACCCACACCCACCCGACCAGGATTCGAACCAGCAAGCTCCTGATCATGTGAGCTTCTCTGGATGGCCCACTGGGGACCCTAAAACAAAAGCTGCTGTTTTTTCATTTGTCATTCACTCAAGGCCTGAACTACCGAATCACAATTTGATGATGTAGTTGATTGGCCGGGAGACTGAGCAACTCGTCTAACATGCACAGCAGGCCTCGGATAACCCAGCAATCAATGAAACAGTTCTGCAGTAAATTTAGACCACTCAGGGTGATTGCTGACCCAGTTCACGACATCTGAAGATCATTCACTGAAACTCATCATCATAGGCACTGCAGCTGTTAACCAAGCTTAACATTATATATTTATGAGTAGCAAGGCTTATTAATGCGTGATCAGCAGATATAATGTGTAATCCAACTGAGGCCCCTGGTTCATTACAGTAAAGCAATCAAGTACCAATGACAGAGCTACTGCAGCAATGCTTTTATTTGTATTCAGAAATCTAGGGAACAAAGCAGGATAATGAAAGACAAACCTGAATAGAGGTCAAAATAGATGAAACATCGTATGTTGGACTCCAGCGATTCTGTAAGATATCTAAACATATACTTCCATCTGCATAAACTGTAAAGAAATATATATACGTTAAATTGTAAGCTGCATAGTCATTGGAAACAAATATATATTTAACATATAACAGCACGATAGCGGCTGTCAGAGCCAGGTCAGTGTGATGGAGAATTTTTTTGTCCAAGTTTCATGACAGTCTGTGCGGTATTTTAGAAAGTTACGGTTGTTTTGACAAATGAGGGGTTTTTTTTGCGCTAAAATAACTAAAAAACGGCTGCGTGTTTAAACACCACATCCAGCAGGCAGATAGTACTCATTGTCTTATTGGAACCGAAAAAATTGACAAACGTGTTTAGCAAGTTATTTAAATTTTTCTTCGCATGCACAGATTGTTTTGCTAACTCATAAATTACACATGTACAGTCGGGCTCCACCTCCAAGAGTAAGTTAATATGGGAAACACTATCGCTAATGAAAATTAGAAGGACCGCTTGTTTTTCTTCATAACTTAAGTTATAATTATCCAATATTTATAGATGAGGTATAATTGCCTCTATAATGCACGTCAATACTTCTGCTACTATGCGATTAATTTTGTATGTAAAGGCAACATATCAACTCAAACACACACACACACACACACACAATTACACATGCGGCCGCATCCACTACAGTACACAAAGCACTTACCATTCGGATGGAACATTTTTGAGATGAATCGGACAGTGGGAGGTTTATTTGGGTATTCTTCAGAAAACTCTATCACTAGCTTAAAAGTTCCTTTAAAAGAAAAAATGAATAAAAAAACTCAAATCGAGGGAGCTAAAATAAAACCAAGCTAACATTCACAGGGAATATGTACTAAACAAAACACTGTACATGAATTTTAAAAGTCCTGCTTTATGAAAGAATATTGTTGCCTTAGACAGTTCAGATAAAAACTAAAAATAGCCTCAAAAACAGACCACACCTGTTACAAATACCCGTACTAACCATCAGGATTAACCCAAACACCCCACCCAACACAGTATTCTTATTTTTGTGAATGCTTACCATCTTCAAATGGTGTTCCCTCAGGCCTGTGAGGGACAAAAAAGAAGAATTTATTGTCATAATCATCATCATCATCATTCTAATTATTATTAATGATTATAACACGCTCTTAAGAGGCATCTTCCTGAAACTTGTATAGACTGCTGATGGCTTCTTTAACAACAGAAAGATTCAGGAACATCGATCTCTATTATATTTAGACATCTTTTAAATTACTCCAGAGTTCAGGCTCTGCTGCCCAACAACTCACATATTTATAGAGAGGTCTATATAGAAAACCTGGAAAGGTGGTATTGCAAACAGGTGGACTAATCCATGTACCATGTAGCCTACTCTCTGTATATCATCTGAGCACATTACTGTTTCATCATGTAAACAGCAACACCAGAGGGTTTAGGAAGCTCACCCAAATATTACTGCATTCCACAACATGATATTATTTTCAGATGGAGCCCCGCTCACCCCAGCAGGAGGATCTTCCTGAAGCCTAGAAACAAATTCATCAGTTTGTTAACAAGATTAATGCAAACCCAAGTGCGTCCTTTTGTGCATTTCTTTATGATCTGTTTAAGAGACAACATCTTCACTGGCAGCTCCCTCTAAGTTTAACATAGAAAAACAGTATCAATACTATGGACTTCCATTATGTTTTTCAATGCCAGCTTCTTCCTGCTTGCATAGTAAGTGCTGAAAGAAAGAATAAAAAGGATAAAGGAATTTCAACTAGATTCTCCTTAAATCTGCTTGTATTGTCCTTGTTAAGACAGATTCTTGATTCTTACAACAGAGAAAGTTCTACACTCCTGTTTCTGCAGTGCACCAGCTGGGAGCTGTTTAAAAGCACATCTGATGCAATGCCTGAAAACCAGGTGGAATTGAAGGACAGGTTCCTTTAGTAAACAGCCTGGCATCTGTACTTGTACAGTTTCCCAAGCACCGTCAATCCAGCAGGTTCTTCCGATACCTTCAGAATAGGGTGGTTTATGCGTTGGCTTCCATGAAGACTTGCTTGGTTTGTCGCCCTTAAAGGTTTCAAAGTGAGGTTTTAGTCAGCGTTTGCTCCACAGTAGGCTAGGAGAGAGCTGAACAGCCAGAGCCAGATTTCTACAACACCTTCAGGGAAAGCTGCCTAACGAGGTGTCAGCCCAGCAGTAATTCACAGTCAAAGAACCGTGCTTGATCTAGATTCTATCCATAGCCCGCCTGACTTACAAATCTGAAACAAGTATCAAAATATGCACACACACACACACACAAACAATTCAATCAAACAAATGCAAATAGCTTGCAACATGAACCACACTTCCAAGTGTATGATGGGATATTAGGTGCACCCTTTTAATGCTTAGAAGAGCAATCCCCTTCGCATGTGGAGAGCACAGAATTCTGCATTATGTAAATACCTCACTGTGTTATTTTGCCCCTGGAATGTATGACTCTGAAAGGTAATACTTCCACTGCGAGGGTGCTAGTGCGTGAATCATACATGTGCAGGGTATGGTGCATCATGCTCACAATATTGTTTAGCTGTTTGAGCAGTGCTGCTATGCAAGGCGAGTTAGCATAAAGCTTACAGCAATGATCACCCCAAACTGGGATTGGTGCAAGCTGCAGAGCGACATAGCAAGTGGCAAAAGGCACAGAACAAACCTCTAGCCACTGAAAACCAACGCCAAAGAATGCTACATTTCCAAGAGTGCACAGTATGATTTTCTAATATGTCAAAATAACTTCTGTCTTCTTGCGATTCAGCTTCAGATAGCCTGTAAATCTGTTTTGTTTATTTAAAGGTATGCATGTCTAATTTATGTAAGGTATTCAACATTTTAGACAGATCATTTGCATTCCCTATGAGAAGATAATGAGCTTGACGTTCATTAGTGCTCTCAATACTGTCCATATGACAGCACAATGCATAATCCAGGGAGTGAATCAGTTTTGGCGACTACGACCTTAGACTGGGATGGGCCTAGAATCCCCTTACACACACTGTATGTTGCTAAAACAGATCAGCAAAAGAGAAAAGAAAAGAAGAGACCCATTTCCTTCATCACAAAGGGCATCCAATATTCATCCAGCACTGGACTCATGAAGAATTAAGATGAATAGAGAGACCAGCCGGAGTGAGGCTACAGGTATTTCAAGGAACATCAGAGCGCTCTTGCAGTCCACAATGTCCTAGCTTCAGCAGCTACACATGAATATGGTTGAAATTTAAAGTACTGTATCTGCTTGTCCCATACACCGTGCATTTCATTTGCTACGGCATATCTGAACAGTTTAACGTCCCGAGTACTAGCACCAGCTCCATTTCTCTACCCAAATATTTGAACTGCTCTAAAAGAAAATACAACTTAAAAGAATTAATGTTTTTTTCCCCCTTGTGAAATAAATGACAAACTCGATGTGGACAGAGTCGTTTTATTTCAATGACAAAACAATAGTTCCACCTCCACTATATTACATTAAAACACTCCCTTTAAACATATTGTTGGAAACTTCCTTATTTACAAAATCATTAATATGTTTTGTACAAATATAGGTAAACTTTTAAGGCAACGTTACATTATTATTATTTTAACAATTACAAAAAATATAAGAAGCGTTACATAAATGTTATGTACAGCTGAGCAGTACTGCACACATTCGTACAGTCCCGTATGTACAATACAACAGTAAAGGCACTTCAAATAAATATATTCCTGAGTCATGATCATAGAAAATAAAAACCTAATTAAGGTTTCAGGTCGATAGTAAAGAAAAACAAACGCTTACTCGCTAACTGTCACCCTCAGAGCTATTTTTAATCTACCGAAACAAAGATATAGCAAGTGATCTGGACCTGTTTCGACCAAGCTATCGAAACTTACATACAGGAAAGGCCTACATCGCTAAGAAAAAACAATCCTCTGAAAAATCGGAAGGACTTACCTTTTGAAATCTCTCATTAGTCGTCTCCGGGCTGGCGTAGACATGGTTCTAGATGTGAATTTTAGTTTATTTTAACCATAAAACCGTTCTTTGATACGGAAAATCTTCAGCTAATTCCACCTCTTATCTTTTTTTCTCTTCTTGCAAACAACCAGGATGACGTCATAGAGCTCGCCAGGGAAAAAAATAAAATAACTGAACATTCGATTGGAACAGTCCACTTTTATCACTGGCCGATGAAATACAAAATAAACAAACATAATGTCGAAGATCGTTTAATGTACTTTAGTTGGAAATTAAAAATAGTTTGTAAGCAAGACCAGTTTTTTCCTTTTTCGTCGACGTGTCTTAAATGTAGCTTTATGCATTTTACGTGAACACCCCTCTCCGTTGCAAGGAGTTGGTCTTGACTTGTCAGTGACAAGCCCCGGTTAAATGATCTGTCCTGCTTGCTTTCGTAATTACCATGGCTGAAAATGAACACGTAGGGTTGTGCACAGCAAGCCGGTAAACAATTGGTAAACAAGTTGGAGAAGGGCTTAGTAGTATAGAGCAGACCGTTGCATGTATGAAGAAGCGCGATGCATTTGCAAAGCAGAAAAATACACAAATTACAATAACAAAATGATTGTGGTTTCAATAATTTATTTCCAAACACAGTATATTTTATTAGCTACCTCCTCTAAGTGTCGTGAAAGTGGATGCTATTCATTTACTACCAATGCATAACGACTAGGTGGTCTATTTGTACACCATGTTTACACTAAGAAATGCCTTCAGCAATGCTGACTGCTAAAGCCTTAACTGATAGTGTCATATGCACCGATTCAGAGAGCCAACTTTCAACAGACAAAGCCTTACCCGAAACAACTGCTTTATTGACTCTTGAGTCCTATCGTTTTACATCGTGATTGATTGCTTGAAATTATGGATGTATTAATTAAACATAATAAATAATGCTTTGCATTCTAAATATTTTTTTGTATTATTATTATTACACAAAATGATATTTTTTTTTAAATTACATTTTCCATTAATTCTTACAGAATAGAACATCAAAACATCTTGTGAAAAATCTGTGAGAATCTGCTTTAGGTACTAAAAAAGGGGTACAGATCCTTGTTCTGTCTGGGTTAAAGCGTGTGTAATAATACTAGACCCCTTCTGCTGATGTGCATAGGCAACTGCAGTGCATGGGGTTTAAGGTGAGGTCTTATTTCCAGTAGCACAGGAACCAAATAGAGAAAGGAAAGTACTGTATATACGTCAGTGATGTAAGATATACTGTGCAATTATAAACAGCAAAGCAATTAGGGACACGGTGTGAGCATCTGAGGCTATTATATGTATTACAGCTTTCATGAAGTTCTCAACATAGATGTCACAATAAGAATGTCAGCCTTTTATAGTGTGCAAGGCACACAGGTAATTATTGTGCGCTGTCATTAAGCATTATCACCAGGTATATCCGGCCATGTAGCTCCTAAACACATCTTAAGACTGGCTGGATTCTATTTCTGATCATCTATTAATCAACCCGTAATTATGGTATCAGAGCAGAACAGTTCAAACAGCCCTTTGCTGTTATTGTGTTTTAGTGAAATATATCATTTTAAAGTGTAATATAATTGCAACATATATGCACATATATGCACCTATAAAACATAATGCAGTGAAGTGGCACTTGTTTTCTGTGTGCTATTCTGTAAGTTCCAATCACATTCCAGAATGCTTCTTATTGTGATCAACTTTGAACACTGGTCATTGCTATGGTAACTAGAATTTAGACCCTTCTGTAACATCTACTGTATCTGACACACACCTCTAGAGTACAATAATATAAGCAGATAGAGGGAATAGAATGAAGGTATTCCAGCTGAAAACTTGTGAAGAATACCCTGCAGACAAATGTGTTCATGCAGAGAACAGATGCTAGAAACATTCTGGAAAAACCTGAAATCTAAAGACCGTGCCATTTCTTTTATAGAGAGTAAGTATGTTTACATGGTTTACATTTTCATACAATCTAGCTAAGACTAGGTTCTACTTTAACACAATTTCACTATATGTTAACCATTTCACAGCTGGACAGCTATGTTAAAACGCACCATATAATCTTATTCTGATCTTATTTTATTAGACCAGAGGAAATTTACAACAACAACAATAATAAAAAAGCGAATATCCCTTAAAAGTGAATGTACACACCTAGAACCTTGCAGTGAGCGGTCAGGTTTAATGCAGATGTTGCAAGCTCCTATTTCTCAGTAACATGATGGGATTGTACACACTACACTGTGCTTTCCTTCTGCTGCTCAGTGTATTTGATCTTAGCTCTCCACTTTAACAAGGCTTTTTTTATTTCCAGTGTACTTGCACAGAGTCAGCTTATTCTGTGATCCCAGCAGATTTACAGGTTTATTTCCAGTAAGATTTGTCTCAGTGCCTAGATCAGTGTAAGTTTTCAGAACACATTGGCCTGAGCCAGAACACCTTAAACCCCTTTCACACTGGCACTCCTACTTGACCCAGGTTCTGGCTACCCGGGTCACAATCCTGCCTAGTGTGAAACCACGTACCAAGTCGTACGTGGGTTGACCCGGCTTGCAGCGACCCACCCGGGTTGAGAGAGACAAAATGCATGACGGCCATTCGTGAGCCGACACAGTAACAAACATCCACGCCTGCGTGAAGGTTTCACTTCCGCAAGGAACGTTTCTGTTTATTCTGTTTAGCCATATTTTTGTTGCTTGAGACACCCCATGAGCCAATTTGCAGCAGGGATGAAGAAACATTTGCTCTCATCAACATTTGGGCCGACGGTTCAATCCAGAGAAGCTTGGATGGAAGCGTCCGTAACAAGCTGCTTCCGGGGCATTGATACACACATTGTGTACTTGCGTCTGTCACCCAGGTCAACCCTGCTTTATCAAAAGCAGTGTGAAATCATGTACCCGACCCGCATGACACTGGGTCCAGACCCGGGTAGGTTCATAAGATGCTGATCACATCAAATCTCAAAAGTGAAGCAGGTTTGGCCTAGTCAGTACATACAGATATCAGAAATGATATAACACTAAAATAGTTATTTTAATTAACTCTTCAGGTGCTGTTTGTCTAATTCAGTTTGTTATCAACAAATCGACTGTTTTATACTGACATGCATTTTGTGTGTATTTTTGCTTTGTAATGAAGGGTTCTAGGACTGAGAGGAAGCATGGAGATGTATGATAATCTTGGCATAGTGGGTGAGGGGAGCTATGGAACGGTCATGAAATGCAAGCATAAGGAGACAGGAAGCATCGTAGCCATTAAGAAGTTCATTGACAAGGACGAGGACAGGAACTTGAAGAAAATTGCTATGAGAGAAATCAAATTCTTAAAGGTGAGTGCAATACGCACCAGGGTTTATTCCTTAGCCATTGTCGTACCCATTGTGTCCCCAACTGATCTCACACATCCTTGGTCTTATTTTCCACTTTGGTCTAATTGCCCATATAGTATATACCTTTACTAGTGGAGAATATATATGATCTTTTTGACTCCCTCCATTGTATATTCTTGTCAGGCAGCATAAGGCACAGATGTCTGCCCAGGGTTCACACTGTGAGTCAGGGTGATAAGGCAACACAAGCTATTGATTCCCTGCACTTGCTTTATTCACTAGACCAGCTCATGAAGTCTTCCTGCACAAGTAAATCTGTCTCCCCAACCCTGTTAAATACAGATGTTATTTCTCCAATTCTTCTAATGTGATATAAACCATGCTAAATCAGGAAGGAAGGTTTTAAAAAGTGTACGTCGTCCATTTTATGACCATTAACAAGTAAATGCCATTTCATCTTCTTAAGGCCAGGGATGACAGTGATTTAATGACATTTTTTTTATTGGATTCTAACTTTGGATTTTGGATCTTATCCTAGTTTGGATATAAACAAATAGCAGCTGTCAGATGGTAAGAACTATAGCAAGCTCCATCGTTTCAAAGCAATGGTAAATGACATCTTCAATCACAGCTGCAGTTATCGTTCTGTCATGCAATTCTGAGCCTGAAGAAAAGTTCTTCCTTGTGCTTTTGTTTCTTCTTATAGCAATTTAGGCATGATAATCTGGTGAACCTGTTGGAGGTGTTCAGACAGAAGAGACGTTTGTTCCTGGTCTTCGAGTTCATTGACCACACTATTCTAGAGGAGCTGGAGCGCTATCCTCGCGGGCTGGAGGGTAAACGGCTCAGGAAACACCTCTTCCAGATCATACGGGCTACAGAGTATCTTCACAGCAACAACGTGAGGACAGGGCACTATAAACAGGGCTGCTATAAAGTCAGTTTGAGTTTATATATCCAACCATGCTGTAGCTTATCAAACTGACAGAGGAATTTGGCTTTAGCAAAGATATACCCCAAGCCAAGTGATGTTATACCATATATTTGAATTATTACTAGATAACATAGATTAATGCAACTTTTCCTAAATGTACAGTATGCACCAATAGTGATTGATACACCCTCTTATTCAGATTCTGGGTCTAATTCTATTGACATGTACTTCATGTTCTGGTGAGGGTTTGATGAACTGTGTTTTTCTGTGCAGAGTGAGCAGCTCAGCTGTCATGATGTGGTTTGTTCGACAGATAATCCATCGAGATATCAAACCTGAGAACATCTTGGTCTCAGAATCTGGCATTGTGAAGCTCTGTGATTTTGGTTTTGCCCGGACGCTGGAGGTCACGAGAGAGCCATTCACAGAATACGTGGCTACTCGATGGTACCGGGCCCCAGAGTTATTGGTGGGGGACAAAAAGTACAGCAAGTATGTTCTGATGTAGGCATAGGGAATAATCTCTTACATGAATAGAAAATACAAGCTGATGTTCCAGTGTTTGAAATACATAAAGCACACAAAGAACTGAACTGGGAACCAGTGAAGATATTGAAATAAAAGTAGTTAAGTCATCTGACTGATTGCCTTTATGCTCTAAGAATTAAAGTAATCTAGAGCATTGTGAGATCCACTTTACGCAAGGAGATACAATACTGTTTCTGCAGACATTGAAAAATGACTTTTTTTTGTATAAACCTTGAAGAAATGTGTCGCCTTGACTGTAGACTTTCTGATTTAAGAAAGTCTACAGTCTATTATGTAAAAACACAACAAAAAATCACCAGGCTATAATCCTTGTAAATGCTTTCTGTATCTTAGACCTGTAGACATCTGGGCATTAGGGTGCTTAGCAATGGAGATGACCACAGGCATCGCCTTCTTAACAGGCAACTCTGACCTTGATCAGCTGCATAAAATTGTAATTAAAGTAGGTGAGTACAAAATGACAGCTGAACATTTTTAGTGGTTTGTAAAAGGAGTGAACCCATAATACAACAACCTAGTTAGACTAAAGCGACAAGCTACATAAAGATGCGATATCTACAAAAGGGGGCAAGTTATATACAAAAAAGGGTCACCCCTGTAAAGATGTTACACTGAAGTGGCAAACTTGCCTCCACCCCACCCCCAATTTGTGGGGGCCAAGATTGCCTCAGTTGTACAGTTTTCTTCCATCCTTCGTCCCAGCTGAGCAGAAGTAACTATAGTGACTCCCATTTTGTAATATTCTATTTGTATTCCAGTATTTCAATTCTGTTTTAACTGACCTACACAGGACTGGTTAATCTCATTGAATCACATCAACCACCTATTGTCAGGGATTATGTTAGTTGAGGCAAACCTGGAGGGCTGCCGCTGTTGTGAAATGCACTAATAAAATCCAGGAGTGGCTTATTCTAGAAGGTATAGGCTCATCGATTCAACCCCTAAACCACTGTGCCACTTGGCTCTTCCACTGCTAGATTTCAACAAACAGGAATTACGTTTAAAGGATCTAGTTCAAGCAAACCCGTTTCCTTTTTAAAATCACACCTCAGCAGTTCTTTAAAGCCTTAATTGTTCATACATCACACCTCAGCAGTTCTTTAAACCGGGACAGATTTATTTTTAATGGTAAATCTTTTTGTGTAGTTGTTTTCCAGTTCATTAATCCTAATGGCTCCCACTAAATCCTAGCCTGGAGCTGCTTTGCTTCGGAGCCTGTCCCTGCACACTGTCCTCTCTGCTGTAAAGCTCCATGAGAAGTTATGGCAATCCATCAGTGAAAGCCTGTGCTATCAGTGCTGGCTAAGCAGTGATGTAAAGCATGAGATAGATCTCTTTGCTTATCTGTCTGCTGCTGTAGATATGTTGCTTGTGGATACTCTCTGAGATAATCTTCTGAGAGAGTGGGACTAGTCCTACCTTCCACGAAACAGGCATATACAGTAAAAATATATGCCTGGCTTTGACCCCTAATGTACATAATGCCAATTTATGTTACGCAGGAGTAAATTTGTCAGATATAATCTGCCCTAGTAAGTAGCACCTCTCCTAAGGTCATCTCTTGTAGCAAGTTGGGCAATTGCTTGTAGCTTCTCTGTTCAACCAATTAGAAACTATTAAATAGAGCTTGCAGTGTTGGGATCACCTTGCCTGATGGTGTTAGCCCAGCTCATTCCTTAGACGATGATTCCTTAGATGATGATGATGATGATGATGATGATGATGATGATTCAGGCCTCTGCACAGTATGGACAGTATTTACTTTCTAACACTTGATGTTATAGGGCCCTTGACTCTTCATCAACAGGAGCTTTACTTTCAAAACCCAGAATTTGCGGTGGCCAGACTTCCAGAAGTTTACCACCCTAGCAGTGCCAGAAAAAAATACCCCAAACTCAACCCTCTGCTAGCAGAACTGGTGCATGTAAGTTAGCATGTAAGTTAGCATTTCTAATGAATAGTAAGAATCTGGAGGCTGCCCAAAACTAGATATGCTCCCCGCAGTACCAATGTTTTGCTCAATCTCTTTGAAGTGCTTTTAAAAGGGTTTGATTGTACATATACAAAACACAACAAGGGACAGTGAAAACAGATTAATAGAATCACTGGGTATGGGAATCGACGGCATATTATTGAAGCACCGCTGTGTGTGATCAAAACGGCGGTGTGCAGACATGATCACGTTCAGAGGGTTTTCGCTGGAGTTGTTGGGTTTGGAAATGAGCACTCTGTATATACTGCCCTTCCTTTTTGAGCGTTTCATTTCTTCCAGAGTTGTTTGCAGATTGATCCCATTGACAGGACTTCCTGCACTCAGATGCTCAACCATCGCTTTTTCACAAAGGATCAATTTGCTGAGAAGTAAGATTCCTTGTTTATTTTTTTATATTATTCAAAATATGATTTTGAACTGAGCTGCATTAAAATTCCAGTTTTAAATGCAAAATACTGCATGCCAACAGATGTGTTCTAGAACTCCAGGTTCTGATTCGAAATGAAGCTAAAAATAACTCCAGTCTGAGGCCAAGGACTAGTGCCCAGGAGAAGACACAGCTGGAGGAGCACCTACCAGCCACCATCAAGCAAAGCAATACAAAACAAGGAAAGGTTAGGACTTAGCAGTGCTGAGCACCACAGCATGGTATTGCTTAGAAGCTGACACAGACGCTGTATAATGCATTTATGTCCCATAAACCCATTAGTCCTGTTTCAATTGCTTTACCAGACTATAGCCTGGTGGAATTGATATATGTATCTGTCTTAAAAGAAAATCTAATGATTTAAATGGGAGCCCAGATACAGACCCCAGACTGGTGGTGTTAAGGATTTAGATTGCACTGAGTGTTTGTTGCTATGATGTTAAAATGTGTCCATGGAGTTCTTTTATCCTGATCATAGCATGCACATGATTTACGTGAAATTACTGAAACATTTTGAACAGATATGTCTGGTACATACATTATGTAATGGCTGTATATGCAAAATTAGAGCCATTAGGAAAATGAAAAATCAAATCAGCATGACCTGCATCCACTTTATGCACATGTTCAGTCAAACTCTTGGTTTGACAGACAGACAAGACAGCCACCTCTTTTCTAGATATATATAGATCTCTAAAGTGTAAAATACAGGCTGATCAACTGATATCTCTCCACTGTCACCAGAAAAAAAAAAAAAAAAAATTAATTCCGGGTCTTTTAATATTACAATAACAGAATACGTAACAGCAAGAACATGTTTTGCTTTCCTCCCACAACCCTGTTACATGGACTATGAAAAGGATATGAAGTCAAGAGAGAGAAAGGTGGAACCAAAACCATCAAGATCAAAAGAGTGTAAAGCAGAGGTCAGAACAGAGAAAGAGCGTCATGCGGCGGACAGTCCATCCCTATACAGCTCACGATCCTCCTCAGAAAGCCCCGTAGCAAACACAGAGAGGGTCACTTCCCCGGCCCAGGTCGGTCTGCAGGCACCAGCCCCTCTGATCATGCCACCCATTCACCCCAACAATGGCCTGCTAGCCACTTCCAGTCTGGACACCAGTGCACCTCGGTGAGAATGTCACACGCTTCAAGACATTGTGTTCTGAACCATCAGGAAACTAAGCTCACATTTTGTAGATTTTTTTTTTTCCCCCAATCCATTCCAGTCCAGGATCTTGTTCCAGCCATGCCCGTAATAATTTAATTGAGCATCACAGAGATCCTTTTTTAACAACTAGGGTAGATCTTTGATTGATAATTGGGTCTGATTGGAACAAAGTTCCAGACTGGGACTGATTGAAAGAGCCTCAGGAGTATCTCTAGTGCATACTGTTGATGTGATATTGACTTGATATGAGAGTAAAGAGACTCTTATACTGTGTATAGAGAGTTGGAGCGCTCTCATTTAACACTGTTCTATTGTAAACTGAAGTTTGAGACTAGCTGCTCTGTCTCAATTATATCCTACCTCCTGACGCAACAAGAATGTAGTTCTTTAAAGGGACATTTTAAAATACCAAAACAAACTGTCAACTTCCATGACAAGTGCTTTGAATTTCAGTCTTTCTCTTCAATGTTGAAATGAGTTTTGGTTCACATTCTTATATCCCTGGGTAATGTGGTAGCAATCCCCAATTGATAAAGAGTGAACTATCTATCAATTAGGCCCATTGGGAGGAATGTGCATACTGTAGGTATGCTAGGTGCAGTTAGTTGCATATAACCACATTTTCCATGAAAGAAAAACACTCCATCTCATTGGTTTGTGGAATTATTGCCAGTGCTTGCTTTCTCAAGGTAACTTTAAAATAGAAATCACTGTTAAATGGTATCTTACTTCTCCACAGATTCACTGAATGTGAATCGAGCTGATGTTTCCGTATTTGCTTGTTACTGCCTTCAGGTGTCACCATGATAAAGTGAAAGACAAGAAAAAGCGCAGTCCTCTGGAGGTATTGGCACAAGAACCGGGCAGCGTCCAGCAGGGGGAAGCACTTCCTGCTGCTGCTAAGGTGAGACCCAGGGTACAGATTATTCATAGTGTGTCAATTATGATGATAATCCTGTAGCAGTTTTATTATTACCTTTACAGTGTAAATTGTAAACCTAAAGAAAATGAAATGGTGGTGAGTTTTCAGTTACACATAGCAGATCCCATGAAAACAGAGCACTACAAGGATATCTGCCTAACACAGCCAGTCACTCTTATATGCAAACAAACACCCAATCATCGCTGCAAGAAAACATACAGAAACAATATGTGTGCCACAAGCGATTGTGCACAAAATATACCAGCTGCTGTAGCATTCAACTTCTCAAACAGACTGTTTATAACTCAGCACTCAGTGAGAGAGCTTTTAGAGCTGGTGGTGGCTGCTGATATCGGCTCGATAATAACATCTACCTGTAAGAAAGGAAGGAAGCTGTCAAAACATCTCAGGGAGAGGAAAGTGGGGGCCCAGTCCAATAGATCTACTGCACGATTGGTCACAAATAAATCGTAAACCTGCAAGCACACCCGGGCCCCAATTCATACATTCTGTTCTTCTATTGCAGTCGTTTCCAATCGTGCTGCATTATCATTCATAACCATTAAACATTCAATGATGCTGAATTCAGACATGCTAAACGAAAATACATTTCTTAAGTTCTTATATATTATATGAGAAGCTGAAGAAGAGTACTCAGGTTTAAGTTTCTGTAGTGCTCAGGTTTAAGTTTCTGTAGTAATCAGGTTTAAGTTTCTGTAGTAATCAGGTTTAAGTTTCTGTAGTACTCAGGTTTAAGTTTCTGTAGTGCTCAGGTTTAAGTTTCTGTAGTAAAATGTTGTTTCGATTCCCATCTAGGGCTACTTGTACCATCTGCATGAAATAAGAAACAAACAAGAAGCGGTAAGATTGTACAGTGATTTTACTGGGCAATAAAATAAACAGTTGCTATTAGAACAGGAAAAATAGTTAAACATAGTTAAATAGTTAAAATATGCTAAACATTTTTAGATGATTGCCGCTTGATTTCTAGATGGCATATGCTGCTATTGTAGCTTTAATTGATTTAAAATGTAATGGACAGCATCCCTACACAAAACTTTCACCTAAGGTCTTCAACAGCAAGGCTCTCCTTATAGTACAGCTTATTTGTGGTTGACTGTTGGAAGTCTTGGATTGAAGTGCTGAATAAATAAACCTGGGATTGTGTGACGACAAGGTGCATTATAATTTGAAACAAAAGTGTCTTTAGTCTCTTTAGTTCTATTCAAACCAGTTCCATTGTTTAACAGTCAGAGAATGATATACTGCTTTCTTATTACACCCAGTATGACACATATGGCCCACATGGAGAGCTGCTGAACACGAATAAAAAGAAAATGAAGCCTGACAAGATTGAAGTGCGCTTTCCTGAACTTCCCATCTTGGGCCAGCAGATGGAGCTAAAGTGTGCAGAAGGTAATGTAAGAACCACAGCTGCTGCTGTCTCTCCAGGTCTTGCTCTTACAGTCCATCGCGTATTTGTATGCTTTAAAGCCGTCGTCGAAGACATTTGAAGACTTACGATTGCAGGTTCAATTTTCAGTCCTTGTAGTGGTGGTTGTAAGAAAGACATTGCATTGAATAAGATTGGGTGAGATGCAGTATATTTTAGTATTGCATGGGGTTAGTAAAGTCACAAGTGATGTCCCATGTTTTACAGAGTGCTAGGGATTAGAGTGGTGTAATGTTTCTGGGACACACATTGTAGGTGCTGTTACGTTTTTGGATTAAGCCTGGTCATTCTTTCCTGGAACGATTAAGCAAGCAGTCATTTGATTGCATTGTCATTTGATTTCTACTCGTAACAGTGACTTCATTGTTGGGTATAGCTGTTTCCATGGAGGTGGATGATGATGTAGAATGGTGTGACATCTACACGTGTTGCTAGGGATATTCTTTCGGGATGATATTGCCACACACCTAACTACCCCCTACAGTATGCATTCAGGTCTCTGCAGTGAAACAAATACCTGGCACCACTGTAGCAGTCAGCAGATCACTTCTTACAATCACATCTTTTTATTATGTGACCTTAGGAAATATAAAGTAGAAGGTTGCTTTTATTTATTTATGCTACATAACATAATATATATAAATAAACAGTGTACAATTATTAAGCTTGTTCATCATCATCATCATCATCGTCATCATATTAATCACCAGACGTTTAAAAAGAATTTGCTGAATGATTCCTTCTTATTTTATCATCAATCTAAGTGATTTTTAAAAAATTTTATTCATGACAAAACCTTTCTAAGAGTGTATAATAACCTCAAAGGCCCCAGTATTTTAATATTTGTATCCTTCACTTTAGATTATTTTTTTGAACTGCTAATAATTGCCAAACCTTTGATGTGATACTTTATTCATTTACCAGTACTTTTAGCTTTGATGAAACAATACTTACGTTTATGAAAAAAAATATGTCCAGTAGTGAGTGCTCAAATTAAATTAGCTCCACCAGTAATTATAATTTATAGTGTTTATTGTTTTTAGTGTGCTGTATTTGATATCACTCATTTTAAATTTCCACCAGTAACCTAACAGTGATCATCTTCAGCACAGATGAGACGAGCATGTCTTATTAACAGGAATAAATATCCTAGAAACACAGTAGCAACAAAACAGGTCAACAGGATTATAAGTGTACAGAATTAGCTAATAATCTTGGCATGTCATTTTTACATACTGCACGTCCATGTGAAGATGCAGGCAGAAGGCATTAACAGCTGTATTAACAGCAGCCGTATCCAAATCTAATTTCACCAATGTGGTTTGGTGAGCCAACACTGTGTTAAAATCTGACTAAAATTAGCACGAGAATCACAGTTATATATTAACATCCTTCACTTATACCTTCTTTAAAAGCAACCTTCTAGCAAACAGACCTGTTTTCTTCATGCTCAATAAAGTTTGTCCGCTCCTGTGTTTGTACTTGTGCCATCTGTTTGATCTGCAGATCGCCTGCCCTTAACCAGTCTGGGAAGGCAGATTCATTGTGTTATTATGTCAAATTACACGGTGATTATGCACATGATTATGTAACCAGGATACTCAGCCTTGGCCAAGGCTAACAACAATGAGAAATAAATACCAAAAAAAATGTCTAGTGTCTGCAAAACCTTGCTAAATTGAATATACATTTCTTTATTATTGCCACACCAGCTAAACAGATTAAAAGTCTAAGGAAGGAGTCAAGGAAACCAGAAGAGTCCAAAATCCCTTCTCTTGTACCATTTGATCAAAATCAAGGGAAACCACAGGTATTGTTTGGTCTTTTTTTAGATTGCTTGTATCCAGTAGTGGTCTTCTTAATAAACACATACTGCTTTAATCTACCACAAAACATTTACAAAGATTCCAAGGACAACTATAAGTTGTCAGTAAACACAGGAAAGGAGGTATAATTCTGTTGCTCCATGAAACAACACTGACTGGGAAGTTAACTGTAAATAAACTGTAATACAGGCAGAATGACGATGATTTCAGACACCAGAATACTAGAGATCTAGTTGGAAAGGATCTGCATTTAAAGGGTTAAAATGATTCAGAAGTTGGAGCCTGTGACATCACAAACCACAGGTCACACATTGTGGGTGAAATTGTGTTTATTTAGTTTTATTGTATCTACTTCTCTTTATTGAATTTAACCCAGGCACACTAAACTGCCGTTTGCTTGTGTTTCAGATTTCTGCAGATTCAACGACTATCCCCAACAACAAGACCCGCCTGACTCCCAAATAAAAGTCTCACAGAAAATACTATACCCATCAAAACGGGCAATTTACTTTGGCATGCATTTTACAGACCAAACATCCTCTTCTGAGTATCCATTGTGGACCAACCTTTTTTTTCTTTTAAAGCTCTAAAAACACGCAAATATATCATGTTGGTTCTTCATAACCAGTCAGTGATGTGCTGGGGATTTAATGTAAACAGATAAACTTCTTAAGTGTTTATATCTATTGTGTAAATACTTTCTTCTCTTTTTTACAATAATAATAATAATAATAATAATAATAATAATAATAATAATAATAATAATAATAATAATAAAATGAATACATTATGGGTATAAAGTAATGGTGTAGCCCTTTAACTTTCACGGAATTTAGAGAGCATACAATATTGTGTTTTGTAATGAATTTGACTTAGTTTTTCTTTTTATAAACCCAATGGAATGAAAATGAATTGATGGAAATGTAATAACATAATTATTTCCAGATACCTTTACACAGGGCATGGCATTTTCTGTAGCTGTTTGGCTGGGCTGTGCAAGGAGGCTGAGTGGTCTGGTGGTTAAAAAAAATAAAGGGGGTTCAAATCCCGGCTCACTCACTGACTCGCTGTGTGACCTTGAGCAAATCACTTAACCTCCTTGCGCTCTGTCTTTCGGGTGAGACGTTGTTGTAAGTGACTCTGCAGCTGATGCATAGTTCACACACCCTGCTAAATAATAATAATAATAATAATAATAATAATGTTTGCCAAGATGTAGCACGCCCCGGCTATAGGAATGTAATCACGAATTACTTATGGGAACTCCCACCAATTAAGTTATGCAATACTACCATCAAACGTGCTGTTGTAATCAATCCAGTATCGGGTTCTGCCGCACAATGCAGTCGGTCATCATACTTGTGTGGTATAGACTTTGCTTTTAATCGGGTTGTTTTCACCTTCCTGTGCCAGTTTCTGTGGCTATTTTTTATTTTATTTTTTTTACATTGAAAGTTATTCAGGTTTTGCATTAGTTGTTTCATATTACAACGAGAACAACATGTGTCACTAGTTGCAAACAAAAAACAGGAAGGAATAAATATTACAACGAGAACAACATGTGTCACTAGTTTCAAACAAAAAAAAGGGAGGAAAAAAACATAATATAAAACACTATGTATTTTTTTTCACATTAATTTACCGTACGTTATGATAAATCGTTGAAGAAAGTTTTTGCACAGGATATGTTAAATTAAAAAAAATACTGGTTTTTCCAAGTCTTTACATGTAATTTCAAATATAAACTGCACACACACATCCCAATTCGCTCCGTTTTTATCTATGGTAGGTTGTGTTTTGTTTGCTTCCTCTTAGAACAGGAAGTAAGTGATCAACACCGAGCGAGTGACGTCAGAGCCGCCATTAGGCACAGCCGGAGAGGCAGGGACAGAGGAGGCTGACGTCTTCGCATTTCTCACCCATTTTTCTTTACATTTTTGTAATAATTCCTGCTCTTTGGGACTGGCATTTGTAGGGCTATTAGATAGCACGGAGTCGGGGAGTTTGTGTAGCGTATACTCTGTTCCGTGGGGGTATTTTTTTTTCTTTTAAATTATCTGTTTATTAACAATCAGAAATGGACGAAAAGGCGTTCACGAAGGAAATAGATCAATGGGTCGAGCAACTCAACGAATGCAAGCAGCTAACCGAAAGTCAAGTCAAAACGCTCTGCGAAAAGGTAAATAAATTTTAAAAAATAAGCTAAGACAGGTCTATTTTTAACGGGTTTCTGTGTGTGTACCGGTAATCGAAATGGATTGGACGTGCTGCCGGATCCTTTTTGTATTGCACTGCACACCGGCTTATAATATTTAAGATGGCGGAATGAATTGCCATGGGTAACGGTTTGTAATGTATGAATGATAAATCATTGTTACTCGTTTGAAATCTTGCATTCACCTTTTCGCTTACGCATTGCCCGCATTCCCAGCATTCCGTTTTGCGTTCATTACATATTAATATGTCAGAATATTCTAGGGCGATTGTAAGACTGCTTTTTAACATAAAATAATGCAGTATACGCGTTTGCATAGGGCTGACGGTTAACTCACTGCCTAAAGGGTTCGTAAATCTTGGAGAGTTACTTCTGCACTGTGTGTGCAGCTATTTATGTTTTAACAATTGACTGCGCCCCCTTCTCAATCATTTCCATTGGCATTTTTTCCACCAAGAATCCTAAAATGGCGCCTCTCCATTCACAACCGAAGTTAAAAAAAGCAAAATACATTACGGCATATACTGCAGGGTTATTTTATTTTTTTTAAATAGTCATACATTTTTGTTTCATTATTTTATATATTTTAATTCATTTTTTTTATATTGCCTCACCTGTAAAATAGTTAACTAATTTTCTTTGATTGAATCCTTTATGTAAAAGACCGGTACTTACGCATACTGTAAATTGAAGACCTAACTGGATTGTTTGACAACTTTTATTACAATAAAACAACAAACATTTTTTTTGTTAAGTGAGTCGAGGAACAATATACTGTATTCGTGAGAGGCAAGGGGTGTGCCCAGGTCATACATATCCTTAGCTGTTTTCGATCTAAACACACTGCCTGGTGTAAATAAGCCTATAGACGTGTTTGAAAATATCTATTTATAGGTCTGTTTTGTTTAAGAAAATCAAACTTCCTTGCACTAACATTCATAAACTACAGTCAATTAGTTTTTGTTAGTATTTGTCTGCATATTGATTTTCATTTGCCCTGTTTAGTTAAAAATCCTTCAAAAAGTGTGTCTTTTAAAAAGTTCAATGGAATACACAGGCTAAGTAAGATTTCTGACTTGCAAATCAGCGAAAAAGTAATTGAACTATTGTGATGACTAATAGATTTGAGAGCATATCAAACTTAGTCATTTTCACTTGCTGTTGAGCACACACAGCATGATTGTAGGTCAGGAGACCACAGTTGGTCAGCATTTTAGAAATCGGCCAGTTTATAAATAAACACAACTTTGCTTGGTTCTCCCACATATTAATCTTTTAGGAAACGGCTTTCTTTATGGTCATCCCATAGTATTGATAACTTATTGTGTAACAAATTATGCTTAGCAGTTGAGCATCAGTCTGGGACATTTCCTGAAAGAAATGAACAGGTTAAACATGTTTGTGTTTTTTAATTTTTTTTTTAAATCAAGATTAATCACACATAGTAAACCTACTGGTGAGAGTAGAGTCTAGTAATACACAAACCCTGTATAACTATAATTTATAGGCACACAATGGAACAGTTTATTGTAGAATGGTTATGTGATCTTCCCAGAATGGTAACCCTGGAAAGTGTGCAGTGACACAGAAGAGTTTTGTCTACAGGGTTGTGGTTGTATTTTACATTATACCTTTTGATACGTCATTTTGTGTTTAACACGGCGGTCTGCTTTTCAGAAGCAGCCGTGTAATACTAGCCTGCAAAGGGGCTTCTTCTCCCATGAGGTTTTGTCAGTACAGGTTAGGAGCATTGCATAAAACTGAAGGCATGCAGACCCACATTTACCTGCGGGTGTTGTTGGATAGCTAGCCATGTTGACAAATACCTACAGTAACATGCAGGGGAATAGGTTTACACCAACCGGAATGGCATTCTAAAGGCAAACTACATAACACTTACTAAACTTCTGTACATTTGAAACAAACGATTTATACCCCAATCAAAATGTTACTTTCTTTTATACAGCGTAGTTTACTTGCTCAACAGTTTGTGCTCAGTGTGCACTCACCCATGTCAGTTTGTTTTACAAATTGCAAAGTGCACTTGTTGCGACTCCCTATTGATTTTTCAGATGTCACTCTAGAATCCCTAAAGTGGCCACGCATTTAACACGAGACTTCATTATAATACAGATTTTCAGAATTTTCTAAATGACTGAATGGAGGGTTATTCCTTTTATTTGGTGTTGAATCCTGTAAGGAAGGCTTAGGGTATTTACCCCTAAATAAAAATAAAAAAATAAGTCTTTCCCTCCCTGCCATTAGATCCTGTGTTGAGATACAATTAGCCGGGACATCAAACCATTTTGTTTGGTCAGTACTTTTAAAAATTGCTCAAACTGTGCTGTCGTCCTTGACTTCCAACTGTATGACTGATATTGTAGGTGTCATTTAGATTTTCTGGACGATTAACTTTATTCTGTGTTTCCTCTGTCTCATTTGGTTATGGATATTGTTTAGTTATCCTAAACTGTCTTAAACTCCTCTGGCAAAAATGTGTCCTGTCACGATCTGGAAATACTGACCTAATCAGTCTGTCACATTATAGATGTGCGATTTGTTTTCCAGATTATGGACCAGACTGTAATTAAACTGTATCTTACATTCACATTAGTGTTTTGCAGGACATTTTAAATTACATCACCACTATTAGGTAAAGTGCATATTAATCAACATTGGTTCTTTTTGTAATTGCTATTTTGTTTGATTTTTAGGCTAAAGAAATCTTAACGAAAGAATCAAATGTCCAGGAGGTGCGGTGTCCAGTCACAGTCTGTGGAGACGTCCATGGGCAGTTTCATGACCTTATGGAACTATTCAGAATCGGAGGCAAATCACCAGACACAAACTACCTTTTCATGGGCGACTATGTTGACAGAGGGTATTATTCTGTGGAAACAGTCACATTGCTTGTAGCTCTTAAGGTACTTAATAATTTGTCATTATTATCTTGAGCGTGCTTTACTAAGGCTAAGTTAGAGAAGGTTTTTTCTTTTTACTCACACCAGGGTTCTTTAATACTTACTGGAGGTAACATACTCGTAAAAACCTTTATTTAGCTTGCTCGTAAGGAAACTGTTGTATACGAACACTGATTCATGCTTAGCTATACGACAACAATGATCATGTAAATAAAAGCTTGTGGTCCTCTTTCCTGAAGTGGCGTTTTATTTTTCAGGTTCGATATCGTGAACGCATCACAATCCTTCGAGGGAATCATGAAAGCCGACAGATCACACAAGTATATGGTTTTTATGATGAGTGTTTAAGGAAATACGGCAACGCAAACGTTTGGAAATACTTCACAGACCTCTTTGATTATCTTCCTCTAACTGCCTTGGTAGACGGTCAGGTAAGAATTCACATATTTAATAATTTTTAGCCTGTTTAAAAATCTGTTTCTCTATTTAACTAGTGTGTTTGAGTATACTTGTTTACCTACAGTTTAAATGAACTTGATGGATGCTTAACTAATGGAAATCTGATTGGTTAAGATATTAAAAGTTTGGAGTTGATTCATTCAGTTTGTGTTTGCGGCTCATGTAGAGAAGACATATGAAGCATAATGAAACTGCTAGAAAGACGAGTGACAGGCGTTTTATTTTGTGACATGGACACGGTTTCTATACAGCATTATTTAGTAAGAGTGGGGAATGTTGAGGATCAATGCGGTAGGTGCCAGTTTAAGGTATCATTGATTTGTTCATTGAATAATCTGGTTTAATGTTCCTGATGCAATGCTGACTTGCATATTTATTTTTTTTAATATAGATTTTCTGTCTCCATGGAGGGCTGTCACCGTCTATAGATACACTGGATCACATCAGAGCCCTTGATCGTTTACAGGAAGTTCCACATGAGGTACATTCAGTTTAACTTCATTGTTCCTCAATAAATGGAGTACTGTGGTCAGAAAAGCTGTGATTACTAGGTATAATAAATGCATCTGTCTTTAGGTTAATGTTAATCATAAACCAAAAAAAAATCTAACTTGATTTATTTTTCTTTTTTAGGGTCCAATGTGCGACTTACTGTGGTCAGATCCAGATGACCGTGGTGGTTGGGGAATCTCTCCGCGAGGTGCTGGTTACACCTTTGGTCAGGATATTTCTGAAACTTTTAATCATGCCAATGGCCTTACCTTGGTCTCACGAGCTCATCAGCTGGTAATGGAGGTAAGGAAACATTGGGAATCTTTTTACAAAGATTTGTTTTACTTGTGGAGCAAAATGGGTCAGAGAGCTATGAATTTAAATTACAAAATTGATTTCCCATATTCCAGTTATCTTAAATTGTGCAAATCATTTTTTAGTACTTGTCTGCATTGCATAGACTAACAGATGCACTGTTTTGCAGGGGTACAACTGGTGTCATGATCGCAATGTGGTAACCATTTTCAGTGCACCAAATTACTGTTATCGCTGCGGCAACCAGGCTGCCATAATGGAACTTGATGACACTCTTAAATACTCCTTGTAAGTACTGCAGCATACAATTACTACAGTGCCTAAAGTAGTGTCTGGAATATTCAATATACTCTGTGTTTAATCTTAAACAAGCTGCTAAAATACACATTAACAAGTGTGCAAAAAATATCTTCAGCAGCAAGTTCAAAGAAGGCAATAAAAACACTTTGCTTTGATACTGCAGATGGAATATTTGCAAGGAAATTGAATTGGTCAAATCCTGGTTCATCATGCAATCATTGAGTTATACAAAGGAAATAGGGTCATCATTTCACTGTTTGTCTGTCTAACAGCTGTACTATATCAAATCAAAGCCACCAAAATAATAAAAAAAAAAAAAAAAAAAAAACTTAGTCCATCTCAGGGCTTTAGTATTCTTCTAAATGATACAGTTGTACACTGTTGCAGATTGATGAATACCTTGGAATTACCCCAGTATATATGTTTTTTTCACAACCGCGATCTAGTTGTTAAATGCTTGTTGTTCATTCTGGTAGTGTGCTTTTGAGAAACAAACAAAAGTAAAAGCTTAAGGGAAAGTGTTGTGAAGAGATCGCACATTAGCTTTTTGCAGAAAATATTGTCTTTTATATAGCAGATTGACTTGCAATTCTTTTTTTTTTTTTAAGTTTAGTGCAACACCCTCGCCTTTAAAAAAATAAATAAATAAATAAAATGAGATAGTTCACATTGCTGCTGTCTGTTCTGTACATTCTTAGTCTCCAATGCCTTGAACCATTCACCTTTTCCCCAAGAGTTAACTCCTCTTTTTATTCCCCCTCTCTCTCCTGCTCTACAGCTTGCAGTTTGACCCTGCACCTCGCAGAGGAGAGCCCCATGTGACACGTCGCACTCCTGATTACTTCCTGTAAAACCGAATCTTAAAATCTGTACAGTATTGCCAGAATTATACAGTCTGCCTAAACGAGATGGGTGAAGAGCAACAGTAACTTCAAATTGTCCAGTTAACCAACCTTATTTAAACATTCAAACTCGCTGTACAAGGACCAAAAGGTGTGCCATACTTGAAATCCAAAAGCCTCAGTCTGAGAAGACCATGATCATTTAAGACTGCACCAATTCCTCCGTGCATGATGTTCTAAGAACTTTGTTTTGTTTTTATCGCCAGGTCAACAAGCCACCGTTTCTGGCCTATTACAGTTTGTAGTTACTTTTGCTTTGTCTAGAGATTGAAAAAAACAAAGTAAAAATGATAACTTTCCATATAGCTATAGCTTTACTCAGCATGACTGTAGATACAAGATAGCAGTAAACAATTATTGGAGCTTAAAGAACATTTTAAAACCAATACATACCAAGGCCTCCTTTACTTGTGTGAATACTTAAATCGTATTTTTTATTTTTCAGGAAATTCTGTTCATTTTAATCCTGATTTTTGTCTGCACTCTTCCTGTGTTTTTTGTTCGGTTTTTATTTTTTTCATTGTTTTGTTACAGGGTTCATACTTGATTAGAATAACTTTCCACTCTGTCTGTCTTCTGAAATTCTGCTTCAGAGATGTCCTGCATTTCTTCCCATAATAAACTTGTGAACCAAGTGCTTAAACATGTCTGGTTTACTTGTTTTGGAGAGAAAGCTGAATGCCATTGTTTAAATGGAAACACTAACACTTTTTGATGGGTTTATGTCTGTATTGAAGGCTCTAGGTGAATAATATTAAAGACTGAAGTTGTTCCTTCTGAAAATTTCATGTGCAGTTGTTTTTTTTTTTGGGGGGGGGGGGGGGGGGGTGTTCAGGTATACACTGATTCAATGCCAAATGCTGATGTGATGGATTATAAAAATGGTGTGAAACAAGATGCCACTTGGGTTAACATTAACATGTTTGTGCATTGGTGCATATGTCAAGATGTAACTTCAGCTTGTGGTTCTTGTGTTGAGCGGATTTATTTTTACTACTACGGAAGATGACCCATTCAGAGCACTGTATTTGATTTCAGGATGCAAAGCTCAGTAAACAAGGACTGGTGAGAAGTACAGCTAATTATAACATCTATTCCGCACTCAAGACAATCTGGCTTCAATTATCTAAATGGCATTTGCAAGCTGCCAAAGTCATGCAATCAAGTTTTGAAGGAATCGAGCAATTTACAAACTAGCACAGATTAAATAATTTTTTTTTTCTTTGATGCCGAAACTTGTCAATCCCAAAGGAATGGGCTAGACTTATCCAACAGTTTTCAGATAATATTTTTTTTTGGTAGAATACATTTATGTATTTCTAGTACATATGCAATACTAAACCTCTTGTGAATCTCCATGATTTTAAGTTAGGGATATTTTGCACCACCTTCATTGTAAACTGTACAATACAGTAAAATATTTACGTTTACAAAGGCTACTGTCTAAGCATAAATTGTGACCACACTGGATGAGCTCTGACTTCTGGCAAAGAAGGTGGGATCTAAACCACTGACTTCAGGCATGAAAGGTCAATGATAGAAGGCCAATAGAAGTAGTAGTAGAAATCTTTTATTTAATTCTGTACCAATTACAGCTGGGGTGAACACTTTAATCTGACAGGGATCTGACAGCTGCCTCAAGAAATGTTTTTACATGTAATTAAAGCAGTACTTCATTTTATTTTGTTTGCTGTTTAGGTTTAACAATTCAGCCTGCTTTCACATACGCAATACAGTGAAACCTGAATTACCAAAGGGAATAAATGATTGGGTTTGCTTTAGATAAGGGTGCTTTCTGAGGTTTAGTGGCTGGTAAGAGGATGTAACCATACATATTTTATCGCATTTGAATCGGTAATTTGAAGAAGAAAAAAAAACAGGAGTTTAAGTTGGTTTTGCGTACTTTTTCAAATTACTTTTTTATTGAACGACAAACCTGTAGGAGGATTGACATCGCCTACCTGAAAATAAATGTCACTAACTTATGTTCATCCCATTGATTCTGCATTTGTCTTTCTCAAGACCGAAATTCTAGTTTTATATTTTAACTGGTTAAGTATTGTTTTGTGTTAGTTTGCTTAAAATGTCTGAAAAATAACAGCAGAAAGACCATTACTCATATTTGCTTATCTTGACCATTACTTCTACTAGTGATGCAAATAAAATAACATTCCCAAAATGCATGTCTCTGTAATTTTCACTAAACAGATCATTAGATCCATCAAATGCACACGATACATACATTGCGATAACAAAAACATTGTTTACCGCATCATCCAACTTAGGCAAAACAGATGTTGCAATGCACCACACGATCGTCAGGTTTATTGTTGAAGTTTTCTTAGAAATCCTGCTTCAATTGTGATTTATTTTGTATACTGTAAGACTCTTAAATTATATTAAAAAAATTGCACCTGAACATCAGTATTTACTAGAAAATAATAATATATATTAGTAAAATACTTAAATTGTTGGACTGTCTGTCCAGTTTTTTGGACAATCCATAATGTCATTGAGTACAACTTATGATCGACAATCTGACAATATATTGCTGCTGATTATATATTTAACAGAGCACATGAAGACTGTTTTCTGGGCCGATTCTAAAACCCCATATCCCTGTTAATATCAGCTAAAAAACAATAAAGTAAATCGCGATGATAGCTGCACTATAAAAATCTTTGCATAAAGCACAACAGCCCACATCTTCCTCCACCTCCCCTTGCAATAATAATATGTGACGCACTCAACTCTGCCTGTGCAAAACACCTAAGTGATATATAATTAAACATGGACTTTAACGTTTAAATGTGAAATTGCGCCAATTAAAATGCAAAATAACGTAAAAATATGTATTTCCTTAATAAACTGGAAAACTGACGGCAGAAAGTAGAAAAAAACAAAACAGGCACTACAAGTGCCGCCCTACCGTGGCGTCGCCGTGGTGCAGTTACAAAAAGCAACGGAATATTTGCAGTTTGTGCTACTGGGACACACGTCGTATTTGCTTATATCTGTGAAGTAATTGTTTATTCGCTGTAAGTATTACTTTAAACTGTTTTTGAAATATATGAACTGGTTAAAATGATTGCCGTTTGGACTTTGCGTTATGTGTAATCAACCTTTTCTCCCTTCTTTGTTTAAAAACGAAATGTTTCGATTTCTCGAGTGTGGTTGCTAGGAGAGGCCTTCCTTATGACTGAGTGTTTTGTTTATATAATTTTTTTCTAAATCGGTGGTATACAAGTAAACAAAACAACCGCCGTAACACTAAAAAGGCACGGCAAAAAATTAGTTTGTACGTTAAATGGGGTAATAAATAAATAGAATTGTTTTCTATGAGTGTCCTGCAGGCCTTATCCCGTCGGATCAGTGGATATTTTAAGAGCGATGACAGCAGGAAAAAGAAAGTCGCCACCATGTTTACAATATTACTAGCTTGTTCAGAAATGCTATTAAGCGTATTGTATATTAATAGAACAGTAATAGTAACACATAATTAGATAATCAAATAATTTACAATATTTTTTAAATAGTATTTGACATAAGTTCATTCATGTTTATCGTTTTTTGCATCTGTAGTCATTAACTCTTACGTCCCTGCCTGTCACAATGGTTTGTGTGTGTGTGTATATGTGTATATATATATATATATATATATCTCTATCTCATCATCATCATCTTCAGCCTTTTTCAATCCACTGCTGGATGAAGGCCCCCCCACGATTCTGTCACAAAAGCCTGTCTGCTGCATCCCTCATCCACGTTGCTCCAGCGTGTTTCCTGATTTCATTTTGCCATCTTCCCGGAGGTCGTCTTCTTGGTCGCTTTATAGCTCTTGGGATCCAGATATAAAGATATATAAATAAGTGAATCACGGACGTGACAGGTTGTGTTTGCAGGGTGTAAGCATTGTAGAATAATGCATAGTCGTTGAGCATGGAATTATCTGATTTTACAAGATTCTGGTTTGGACGTTTGATCTAATGTTTCAGTGGATTAAGATTTCTGGGTCCGATACCCTTCCCTTAAACATGGGAAACTTGGAGTTTTCTCTTTCCCTTTTTTAATTCAGATGAGATGCTTAGCTGTGTAGAAACATCTCCCCTATATTAAACATTTTAACAAATGTACTGTATTACATTTAACTTACTACTGTACAGAGGGGTTTTTTTGTACAATTTCCAGTCAATTGTATCAAATTGCTTTAATATTCTTTTCACTGTGTCTTAAATGGAGACAGTTTACGATGTTTGGGATTTTAACTTTGGTGAAAAAAATTCATATTTTTGGGGCTGTTTTTTTTTTTTTTTTTTTTTTTTTACCGTTTTACTTCGGGAATGCTTGAAGATGTAAACTACCAGAATCACTATCAATACGGCTTGCCAATTGTGAAAATAGTGAGATTAAAACATTTGTATACCATTTCATTCCAGATGCCCACCATTAAACTACAGAGTTCTGATGGAGAGATTTTTGAAGTTGATGTTGAAATTGCAAAACAGTCTGTAACAATTAAGACTATGCTGGAAGGTAATATGTTTGAATTTTACATATAGTGACTAAGGAATGAGGTGTAAAACAATTTAGCAGAAATTCACACTGTACACCTTCCTAGTTCTAAATCATTTGTCAAGGAATTTAGAGTAAGATATTATTTTAATTGTATTAACTTTTCAGTGCTACAGTCCAGGGAAAGTACAGAATACTGACATTCTCTAACAGCAGGGAAAGCTGTGCTTTATTTTATTTATTTATTTATTTTTATAACTTGTTATGTTTCATACATCCAGATTTAGGAATGGATGACGAAGGTGATGATGATCCTGTTCCTCTTCCCAATGTTAATGCAGCTATTCTTAAAAAGGTAAAGTTGCTTGCTAAAGACTGAAGCCCTTAGAGCTTTTTATTCTGCAGATTATATTGATTCCTTTCTCTCTCACTTTCTCTTTCCTTTCTCTTTCATTTTGTGCTTCCCAATGCAATGAGTTTGTAAAATACAAGAAGTTAGGGACATACGCTATCAGTGAGTTGTAATTGAAATAATCTTCATGTTATGTCAACCTTCTTTTGTATCCATGACGGGAAATTAATTATTTTGTTCTGTAGCTTTTCTGTAACTTGTGCAATGAAGTGTAAAACACTGAAAATCTTAGAATACATTTGGAAGAGCTGTGCTGCATGGACCCTACTCCCTTAATCCTTCAGTTTTCAAATGGTCTGCATTTCATACTGTTCTAGGTAATCCAGTGGTGCACTCATCACAAGGATGACCCCCCTCCTCCTGAGGATGATGAAAACAAAGAGAAGAGAACAGACGACATCCCTGTCTGGGATCAGGAGTTCCTCAAAGTAGACCAGGGGACTCTTTTTGAACTAATTTTGGTAGGTAACTCTTTACTTCAACTTTCACAATAGTAACAAACTTAAATGCTCAAGAAAATGAGGACCAACTTGACTGATTTCAAGTTGTTTATCATGAGGACCTTATGGGTTGGCCCAGTTGTCTACTTGTGCAATAGTTACTCTATCCTACTCCGTCAAGTGTTTCTTGCTGCACAGAATTCCTAGATGTAACATTAGCCTACCAGGTCAATTCAGTTGGGATTGACCTTTTGTGACCTGTTCATTTATCAGTCAGCAAAGGAAGGGGGTCTGTAAAACTAATTTATACCATATCTAAAGACTTGTGTGATTAGAAGTACTTGTGACATATCACTTTACTGGCTGTATTTACCAACTGAAGAGTAAGACCACAGGTGTTAAGATCTCTCAAGCTCCTGACAGAAATTGTGCAGCTAGCTTATTCCTTGGAGTAGGTGTTACCCCTTCTCAGACTGTGTACTTGTACAGTGAGTGTTCTGGGGACATAAGGGGGCGCATGTCTGTGTATTTGTCACACTTTCATTTTTACATGTACATATTGTGCTCTACTTTCATGACATTGATCCTTCATTTTGTATTTACAGATGATGAATTTTTTTTTTTATGGTACTAGACAGTACTAACTCTGGTGCTAAATGATATAGAATAAAGTTCCTGTAACAAGATTGGGTGTAACAAAGACAAGAATGTAGGCTGACCACATTCCTGCAAACATTTCTACTGCACTTGTTCTCCCAGGGATCAGCCCTTAAATCTTATGTTTAGCTGTACACATGTCTTATGTTCAGATTTGATTTATTTTTGTTTCCTTTACACAGGCTGCAAACTATTTGGACATCAAGGGCCTTCTAGATGTCACTTGTAAGACAGTTGCGAATATGATCAAAGGCAAAACTCCAGAAGAGATTCGGAAGACTTTCAATATAAAAAATGACTTTACCGAGGAAGAGGAAGCACAGGTAAGGAAGACTTGCTTCTGTCATACACTACTTGTTATAAGGTAGAAATGTAATCTGAAATGCTTTGGGGGGCCTGCTATATTGATATAGGGATACTTCTGCAGTTTAGATAAGGATATACCATTACTGTTGCACAAATAAGGATTGATGAATAATCTATGAGCTGGGGAGCAAGGGCAATGCAGTGTAATCTGCAAAACATTAAGAATGAATGCAAGGATAGGTTCCAAAGTGAGATCCATTTAAAGAAAAATAAATCACACAGCAGAATTGAACGTATAAAGTTATTTGATGCTAGATCTCAACAATTGTTGTATAAAGGATGATCTGCTGTAATTACATGGTGAACAGCTGCACTTTCAAGCCTTAACTTTACATTTTTATTATTTTAGGTACGCAAAGAGAACCAGTGGTGTGAAGAAAAATGAGTTTCTACCTGCTAACACTGACACGCTGTAAGGATCGTTCCAAATACTGGTTGCACTGCGCTGTTCATAATTATTGCAGTAAAAATAGAGCAGCAAATCACTTGTGCATTCACAGCATGATAATTCCCATTGCTTGTTTGGTGCAAATAATTTAAATGTTTATTATTCACCCCCTCCTCATTGTTCCCTTTTTGTTTTCACACATGTATCTGGGTTTCTTTTACTGTTTTCTTTATAATGGAAAATGAAGATTATGAACCTTTGAAGGCCCAAACTTTTTTTTTTCTTGTTGCCATTTTTAAACATGAGGTTCATGTTTAGCATTTTACAGGAAACTTCATTTTGTGTGTGTGTACCACAGCTTTTAGGTAGCTAAACATTGTAAATAAAACCACTTGCAAATCCATCTGTATGCTGTCCAGTTTCTGACAATTGCAATATAATAAAATAAAAACAAAACAACTACTTTTTCTTCTTTGAATGAGGTGTTCTGTTCTTATTCAACATGTCCAGCTGAAAGTTGTCCCGGTACCATAAAATGCTTTAGTGCCTGTGCCTACAAAGTGAAACTAAAACCCTTCTCTGATGGAGCACTCTTGTGGGCCCTTATACTCAGCTGTGGCCAGTACAGATTTGTAAAGTAAAATGTTTTGAATTTACTGAATAATGTATACCAAAGCCTGTACACATTTCTGATGTGTCTGTATTTTGCAGAAATACCCCTTAATTGTGTATGTCGGGGGTGACCTACAGTATACAAATATTATTTCAGCCTGTTTCGGGCTTGCTAAGAATAATTCATTGACAACAGGGGTGGAGAACCAGGACCCCTTTGGACCACTCTAGCTTAAATGACCCAATAAATAAATACTTTTTAATTATTTGAATAGAAGATGTGAAATTGAGTTTTGGCGTAAGTTTTGTTATTGGTTAAAATACATTTTTAAATATCCGTGATGGGTTTCTTAATGAACAAATAAAACAAACTCCACTCCAAGGTAAAATCAAACAAATTTAATATTTGTATCCATGTTCTGTACACTATATCATTGCTACATGCATGAAGTGGTTTACATTTTTAGGCTTGATATTTCTGAGTTCTACATTCATGAATGTGATGATTAATGGCACAACACCTTTCTCAATTAGATCCGAGACAAAAAACAAACAAAAAAAAAAAGTTTCAAGTCAAAATAATCCAATTTTGAGAAAAAAAAAAAAAGATTTATTTTTTGCATTTATATATATGGTAAAGTATTTGTGAAACCAGCTACTTGAGACATTGTATCAGGTGTCTAAGAACGTGGGGAAAAAAAAAAGTTTTTGGTATGTACTTTAATAAGGCTTTTTATTCAGGCAACTCCAAAGCCTACAGTAATATTTTTAGCATTTCACTGTAAAAAGTAGATTCTAATATCACAGCACCATCAGCTGGAGTGGAGTAGAACAGATCACAATAAGCTTTATGTACTCAGAAGCGAGATCCATTATCAAAACTGAGTACAAAATATTTTAACTGACAGAATAAAGCTATCTTTTTCTTTTTGGTAGAGTGAGGCAGAAGTCACAATTGAGCGAGAAGTTATCCATTTTCTGTCACTGGTGTAAAAGCAGTTTGTTTTTTTCTTGCAGATGTGAATAATTGACCTGTTCTGTTTTTCTTGGCAGCAACACTTTGTTTACAGTCACGTCTAAGATTCTGTTTCTGTTTTGTCTTACCGACAATTACATGTTGAACACAACCTTAAAAACAAGCTGTAAATTCTACAAGACTGTGAAACATTACAAGCAAAGCAAACATTTTTATATTTTTTTTTTCTTTTTTTACAAAACAATTACATATAAAAGTGTTAAACATTTAAAGCATCAAAAGGGTCAAATTTTGACCAAGGTCCACGTAAGACATACAGTACCCATTTGGTTATTCTTTGAGAGACCTTTTTAACTCAACAATCTTCAGTTTTACTGAAGCACTGCTGAAAAATATATCTCATAATGGATGTCACTTTGGAAATGGAGATCACTTTTATCCACAACCACAAAACGCCAGCAAATGTAGTGCACAATTTCAACACCATAAACTGAGTAACAATTACCATTTTTCTACCTAATAATTGCTAGTAAGACTGCAGAAAGCACAAGCTAGTTTGACTTCTAGTATAGACCGTTGAGCATTTTTTATATAAAATATACTTCCGGGCTAGGACTGCAGTATGCAGATATTGTATGTAGAGCAGCACGCTGATTCTTTTGCAATATAAGCATGGATATAAATTGCTTTTTTTAGACTAGTTAATGGTTTAGAAGTATTTTTTTTTATTTTTTTTTTGTTTTTATATATTTTATATTTTTTGTTTTATTTATTTTCTTACTTTGAGGTCCTGAACACTTAGGCTACCCTGATTTTTTAAAATGTTCATTTTCAGAAATATATTAAATTTAAAGAGCTGCTTTCTTTACCTTTGTGCATTTCATAAGCTCTTCAACCTTCCTTGAGTCGTGTAAGTGCCTTTGCACCAACCCCCCCCCCCCCCCCAAAAAAAAAACAACAATTGACTTAGTTACATTAACAAATCAATTTTGTAGTACTGCAAAATGCAGTACAATGTGCTTTAAACTTGATATTATCAAAATCAGGAATGACCCAATATCCTCAACATAAAATCCTTACCCTACTTCATATAATTTCATAAATGTGGCAGAGTAACTACTGGCAAATTAAGAATTGAATACAGACTGTACAATCTTGTGCTTCAAGTTAAAAAAACAAAAACACCCATCTGATATGTTTAAACAAAGAATCTTTGGAAATTGCAACTGAATCCAGTTGAGGTTGGATTTGCCAATTTCTTCAGAAGGAACCTGCATGTTTCTAACCAACATGAATATTGTTAACAAGCAGGCCTTTTTAAAATGTCAGTAAACATTTCAGTAACGAATAGCAGTCTTTAACAGGATTGTACCATTTCTAAAGCAAGTAGTAGGCAAAAGCATAGCTAGTGAGATTCATGCAACATGCCAGTATACAGATGACTTAACGTTGTTCTCAGCTGTCTTCCAGAGTGGCAGATTGTAGATTTATTCCAAAATGTTGTGTGTTTTATCATTTTAACAGTTAATACACAGTGACAAACTTACAGCCCCAGAAACGGTTAGAGCAAGCATCATTTCCTTGGCATCAAGGGCAAAAACAAAGGCAGGTAAAGAAAGCAGAACACACTTTGAGCAGCTGGCGGTTTTCTTGTTACTCTTGTCATGGTAAAATGCTGGTGGAAGGTATTTTCAGTACCCTGCAAGTCTCATTAATGCATCAGTTTTTATATTCTTGTATGCGACACTATGTTTGTGTGATAGTGGCACTGTACACTGATGATGATGATGATGATGAAGGCTGGCGTGTCGTTGGCAAGCGAAGTCGTGTGTCCAGTGAACTTGGTACTGACAGTCCAGTGGGCTTGGTGTTAGCTGAAAGGTCGAAGGGGGTCTGTTCTCTTAGGAATGAGTCTGCGGAGCCAGCAAGGTCTTCGGGAGTTTGATGTAGATGAGGGCGGGCGTCAGTGGGAGAGAGGGGAGAGTCTATAGCACTTCCATCGGAAGAATCGGGGCTGGCGCACCCTCCTCCTTGAAGGTAGCGAATGCACTTCTTTTTCCTCCTAGGAACAGTCAAGAGAGTTATCTGTAAATAAAGGGTGGATTCAGTGTCACCAGTGTGGAGTGATTTAGCATTCGCCATTGAAGAACAAGGGGAGTGGGCTTTCTGGTCTGAAATAGTTTGATAGTTTCTTCTCATGATTCATTTTTAACAGGGTTGTATGTGCTGTGGTTTTTTTTTATGTTTTCCCAATTGAATGTCTAAATCATTAGACCTTATTAAAAACGTGTTCATGCAGTCATGCTGTATACTAAACACCTGCCCCAACAGTTTTACAAAGAACTGCCCATTCCAATTCAGCATTAAGTTTAACATGAACGCATGGCAACATTGCTCAATGGAAAAGTAGATTATAGGTACTAACCACAAGGACATTTTGTTGGGCTCCATATTACTAATGTGTTATTTCAATTTTAACAAGCTTACACTAGAGGGCAGTCCAGAAACTCGTTTTATTAACAGACACAGTAACCACTGCTCTTTTGGAAATCTTCCAAACAATAAAAAAGAAGAACTATGACACGGTTAGACGCGGCAGACTATATCAGTAAGTTCAGATTTGAATCACTACCATTCGAGGTAAAGTCCAAAAAGACCTGGGAAAGTTGTTTGATAAGGGGAACTGACATGTAGCGAAGCATTTTATTTTCATCATACTTAAAAGGTCATATTTAACCATCAAAAGTTTACAGTGGTATGCAGAGGCTCGACCGCATTGATTGAAAAGTGAATGGAGATTTGCATAACAAATGTCAAAGTGCAGAAAGCAAGCTTTTTTGTGAGTTTATTATCTTTTAAAAACATTACCTAGGAAGATCAGAATTATACAAACTTATAAGAAAGAGACATCTAAAGCAAAATTTGTCAGCCACAATGCAATACGAGGGGATGAAGATGAAGCTGGGTTTTTATCAACATGTTGATAAAAGAAAAGAACAAAAACGTCATACAGGATTTCACCCACACACAATACACAAGGTGGTTAGAATGACAAAGGAATGCTTTCAATTACATTCCTCATAACATTACTGCCATTACCAACCAAAACAGATGTAATATATATATAATTATTGTTTGCATATGAGATAAACATCATACTTGGAATTTTCTGCAATGTTTTTAATTTGTTTGCTTTCTTTTTTCACAGAGCAGTACTACAGATCTGTTAAAAATAAAAAGACATGACCCTTCTGGTCTTCAGACAGTCATAATAGTTATCCTAAATGTTAATCTGTGACACAGCGCACCTTGCATAGATCAAATCTTTGTACATTTCAAAGTACCGTACTGGCAACTTTCAAGACAACACTGAACAACACTTACATACTTACACTGCGTCTCTCCATATCGAAGTTAGTGGTCCTTTTTTCCCCCTTTTATTTATTTATTTATTTATTTATTTATTTACAATGATTTCAAAGTCCCGCTGTGTTTGAGATCAAATGATTGCAAAACATTTTTGAAAATGCACTTTAATTGTTTGTTTTTTTTAAATGTTTTGAAGAAGGGTGGCAGAGTGTGTTCTAGACAGTTCTGACAGCCGCTGGAAATACAGATTTTCTCTGTAAAAACAACAGCTGAATTACTAGGCAAAAGCGACATTGTGTTCAAAAGATGAACAATAAGAACTACAAATGGGTGCAATGGTAACCACAATGCAGTTTGCATTTGCTTTTGTTTTTTTGAGGTCCTTATCCAGCTTAGTTTCTTTTGCACTGTCCAGCCTACAGCTATGGCCAAATGTTTTGCATCATCACCCTACAGAATTTTATTTCATAAAGTCGAATGAAACCTGCTGAATAATGTTACGTTAACATAGTGAATTACATAGTGCTTTGTAGTTTTCCATATACTTAACGAAAAAAAAAAAAATGAGTGTAGTTTCTTTGATTACATTATGTAAATAAAAGACCTAAATTATGTTCATATATATTTTTTTTTAATGGTCTCAATCCTAAAATGATAGGTGATGCAAAACGTTTGGCCATTAGTTGTAGTTCTGTAATGTTAGTAACAGAGTCATGCAGAGCACAGCAGAGAGAAAGCATTGCCAGCAGCAGCAGCAGCACACTGAGAGGTTGTGATACCGACCTGCAGGGGCCGCACCAGTCCGTTTGTTGATTGAGGCCGAAGCGAGCTCGGCATTTCTTAGGAGAGCCAGGGTCTGAGCACAAGACAGCATGCGCAGTGGACAGCGGGGTTGAGGGAGAAGGAGGAGGAGGAGGGACAGAACAGAGGGAAAAATAGAACGCAGATTAAAAAATAAAATGTTAGCGTCTTGTTATTGAAGCGTTGAAAACACAGCTGCTTTATTCAGAAGAAGAAGGAGACAATTATTTAACAGGTTCTTAGGACCGCTTTGGTCCATCAGATGAGGAAGGTGCACCTCCGTTTTCAAGGGTTAAAGGAGATTGCCAATAACAGTCATGTTGTACTGTTTGAATCATTCCCGACACTTACTAACCCAACCAAACACAGCTACTTCTAGAGCAGGGCAACGTTCCGCCTCTCTGTTGGCATACAACTGTGATTGCAACACTACACTATGGGTGTGTTAAGTAACTGAGTGTCTCAGAGCACTCTGAGCTACTCAGGAGGAGTAGAACGGAGCATGCCGTTAAGTGGGTTCTTTCACTGAGCTGCTCTGAGCGGGTCACTTTCTTAACACACCCTATATCTGAAGACAAACACGTAAGCAAGTACTAACTGTTGATCATGTTTAATGAGCTTAATGTTTAATAGCTAGAGTACGCTACATCTTATAGTATGTAAAACACCCACTTCAGCAAAGTGATTGCATATAGTTGCAGCTTTTGTATAGATTTCAGATTCCTGGTTTTATAGATTTTAAATATCGGTAAATAGTTTTAAATGGAAGTACAATAAAATGATATAATTAAATAGCTGGCAGTAGTAATTATGATCTAATGCAGTTGCAATCACATAATAACCCAACATAATCATTAATATTAACATGTTTAGCTCCAAGATAATTTTTTGGTCTGCCAATCAAAAAAAAGTACTGCCAGATTAGCACATTTTTTGCCACGCACCTTCAGTGTTTGCATCTCATTAATTGTAGTTACGTTACATTTTGGAGAGAAGCCCCCGGTGTAGTTTATGGTATTGCTTTACCTAAGTTGGAGTCTGGCTGCTTCTCTCTTTTTCTTCTTTTCTTCTTGCCCTAAAATAAGAGAAAATAAAAAAAACACATGAGATGAACATGCAGATGACCTGCTTACTTCAAAGTACTAGGATTCTTTGTCAATCACACAGTGCAACCTTGTTATCAGGTAGCTCTTCATAGTGTAAAAACTGATATATGGTTATTCCCATAATGCTAGTTCAGCTGCCCTTGCATTATAGTTATAAGGCAGAGCACAAGTACAGCAGTCTCTTAGCTATGGCTCTCCGCTAGAGTTATAATGAGGTTGCACTGTATTGCATTCACAGCTGTCAAGCTGGTTTCCTGAGATTCCATTAAATCTGCTCTTATTTGTTCTTCACAGATGATGAATGGTGACCAAGTCCACTTGATTGATGATTTAAACTCCTGAGGCTACACTGAACTCTTGAGTTGACATGCATCAATTGGACTTGCCAAAAAAACCTTTTTAGGTACATTTAATTTATATATTATTACACACATACACAGACACACACATACACCAACAGTGAAAGAACAGAGAACTCAAGAGGCATTGAGGCTAAACCTCTGATCACCATAGCAGAAGAGAGATTGAAATAAGCAGGTCATACATCCATGTAATATAAGGACTAATATAGAAGGGACACATTAACGAGGAGACATTAAAACTGCACAGAAGCATGAAGGGACTGGAACATTTCTAAACAAAAGCATGCACTGGAACTTTTTATATATACTGTACAGATCAAGTGTGAAGAATCAGGATAAGCCATATGCATAAAAAACAGGAACTGTAGACAATCTCAAACTACGGTATATTGTTACAGGCATCATAGAAGTGAGCCACTCTGGCAGAGTAATTAAAGGGCCACTGTACTATACATGTTGAAAGTAGTCAAATCGGGACTAGAGAAAGGATTAGCAGCCGTTTTAGGTTTCACCTCCGACTTTTTAAATGAGTCTTTGTGGCTTGAGTGAAGGTGGAAAGATCCAAACCACAGCAAGCGTATATACATCGTGGGAGGAACTGTACTTCCTGTCTGATAGCGGATCACATGACTGGGATATGTGACCTAGATTTCGATCTCCCTTTCGCTTAAAGGAGGAGGCTAAGAAAACTGAGCAGCCATTAAAGAATATTATATATTTAAACTAATAACAAAAGATAATACATTTTAAGATTTCTAATATAAATGGGAACAGATATTTGAAAAGGGTCCTTATTTCTTTGCGGCTTGTTTGGTGTCTGCCAAAAATATGTAGGTGCCAGTATATGTGTTGAAACTAAAAATACACGAGCTGTGATCACACACTTGACTGTTCACACTCCAAACACAATGCAATCTAACGCCTTGCTTGTTTACACAGTCTCTTCAGTAAATCAGAGGGAGGAGTACAAACAGATTTGCATGAAGAGAAAGTCAGCAGCTTGGGCTTGATAAGAGCAATTTTATTGCCTGCATGACAACTTATCTGCCCTGTTTTATGCACATTTTAATTAGCTTGATATATATATATTTTAAATAATGCCCTTGTTAACAGTTATTTTTGTAAACAGCCTTTGTTTTCTATTTGTTTATTAATTGATCAATTACTGTAACTAGAAGTCAGTATAAAACACCATATTAAAAGACAGAGTTCCATAGGTGAAGTTGCATTGATAAAATGTCATGCTTTTAAGCAACATAGAAGTTAATTTTTGTGTTCTTTTTAATTCCAGCATTTGGGTCAATGAATCACAAGCATTTTTCAAAAACATTTTCCAACACTCCCCAATAAATACATTGAAGTCCATGCACCAAATTTGAATCACGGGTATACCTTATAACCAGACTGAACTAATCACCGAAAGTTGAAAAAAAATAAAAAAAGACCGCACAATCACAATGCAAAGCCATCACCATAGTCTTGTACTATTATACAATTGCAAAAGGCATCTGAAAGCACCGACACTTGCTGTGCGTTAAAGTGCATATGAAAAAAGTGTAATTTAGTGGATACAGGTCATCAAATTGGTTTTTAAGAAAGGATGATGTTATGTAGGAGTGCACTGTAATGATTAACGGGAAAAGTTATTGTGCTCTTTCCTCTCAGCACACATTTTTCCATTTCTGCACCATGCTTACTGAGGATGCCCATCCAAATATGTGTCTGACTTTAGGGGTGTCTGTACCCTGCCCTTGTCAACCTACCCCCTTACCTGGATACCCATATTGAGTGTACTGAAGTGTTTACTGATAGTATCTACAATGAAAAGCCTCCATGTACTGTAATACACAGCGATCCCATGTAATGCTGCCTTCTCTAAAATCCAGATGCCTAGAGAGAGTGGAATAGCAAGCCCACTGCTGTTAGTAGAGTAAGTTGTGTAAAATATTTGCCCTACCCAATCTGCTTTATTCTTTTCCCCCGATCCCCCTTTAAGGTTCGTTTCCTGCAAGAGGGCAATATCAACTTTCAGCTTCTTTAAATCATCCAAAATAGTCATGCTATTAAAGTCTTAAATAGCTCTCAGATTCCACGATACTTAAAGAATTTAGGTCTATAATGCAAACAGCAGGGTACAGATTTGGACAGCAATAACCCAAAGGAGCCCAGACTCTGACCAGCGTCATGCAGGATGTATCTGTTGTTCAAGTATTCTAAATCTGCCATATCTACTCATGCTGGTATGAAAACGACCCTGTTGCTGGAGGCCACAACAGAATTATAGGAGTTACAATACACCCAATTGTAATCATTACAGATGGAGCCAGTTTTGACTAATTACAGCAATGAATACTCAACTAAACAAGCCTTAACTGCGATAAGTTGCATGTAGAAATAATATACAAGGTATGTACAATAATATTTATCCTTTTGCATGTCCTAATAAAAAGCCCTCTTTTATATGGGGGCTTGGAATTGATATGCATGCTTCCTTAAAAAAAAAAAAAAAGAACACAAAACAAAGACTGAGACGAAAGACTCGACACAATGCATAGATCAGCTATTGGATTCCGAGTGAACAGATGTGATTCACTTACATAGTTGTCTCTGGCTGACCAGCTTGGGTACAGCTGCATGTGGAGCTGCCTTTCTTTCCTGGCCAGCTCATAGTACTTGGCTTGTTCTTCTCTGGTAAGGGCATGCCACTGTAAAGAGACAAAAAAAGAGAGAATTCAAGAAATGCACACGCAAGAGGCACTGGAGGTGGAGGAAATAAGAAGGGGTCTCACTGATTCCGCTACCTCACTGTACTGCAAATGCAATTCTGTTATGTTGTTTTTGTTGGCTTATCGGGTCACTCACCCTTCTCCCCAAGATCTGGTTGATAGCGGCGCTCTCCTTCAGGGTGCACTCTGCTATCACCTTGGCACGCATCTCCTTCATGTACAGCATGAACGCATTCAGGGGCTTCTTGATCACCGGCTTCTTGGGCTCCTTCTCCCTCTTTGGCTCCTGATGTTGCTTCCTATTTAAAACACACACACACACACACACACACACAGAGTTAACCTGCCAACCTGGGACACGTGTTTTAATATTGAGGACGTGCTTTAAACCCTCTCCTGCAGCAATAAAATACACTTACATTTCATTATGTTGAATTGTTTGACTAATTTTGATTATTTTGAAATTTGATATTCTGGTTTCATTCATTTTTTGCTGTAAATGAATCATATTTAAAACAATAAAATACATACAAATGATATTAATAAAATAGTTGTTCTAATAGCACAGTAGCTAATAAACATATCTTTTCAGGAAAGGTACAGAGTATCACAGTATCAGAGAATAACATAGCAGGACTCCCAGTCGGTTTGTTGCTATTGGGTCATACATACACATACATGTTTCTGTCATACTGGTCATGCTCATGTTTGCCCGAAGGGGGCACTATTGCTGGGTGAGGGATCCCTGTAGAGTGCATGCCTGGAGGACCCAGCATCAGTGAGTGAGGAAACCTGGAAAAAAAGAACAGAAATTATGATGAATTCCAAGACCCTCAGTTACTGATACTCAGATAAAAACTTGAGAAGACTTGCCTTTCATTTTTTATTTTTTTTTAATTAGAAACAATGCTTAAATGTACCAAAAAAAAAATACACGCTAGGACTGGTATGCCAAAGCCGTCAAATAAATCTGAACACTGAAACTACTTTTCTTCTGGCACCAGGTGGCGCTCTATTTACACTGCAAAAAAAAAAACCACCAAAAAACCCAGTGGAGTCATTGTTTAATTCAACTTTAACATTGCATACCTGTATAAAACCGAAGACCACCATTGAAGAATAGAAAATAGGTACATTGAATGACATGGTTTTTGTAATTAGAAAAACTGATAGCACATAGACTAAAATCAACCCAATTTTAAGAGGAAAGCATTTATGCACATGATACTAAGCACTTGAGTTTTACAATATTCTCAGTTCACAGACAAAGCTACAATCCAACTTGTTGAGCTGAAGCACAGATGAGCAATTTAACAGACGAGGCGAAGCGATTTTAAAATGAATAACTATGATCTTCTAATAATCCACTATAAATACTGGCATAAAGCCATTTTATCTAAAATGATACTGTTATAGCGAGGGTAGCTAATGCTTGATGCGCTAACCTAACCAAGCACAGCATTCATAAATTAGGAGTAGCTGTGCGTTCTCTATACAATGCACAATTTTCCTTTCTTTAGTATTTTGGTTTATTCATGACATCCCTTCTGAAAGACCACATTGCCCATTATTATTTAAACCTAGTGATCACTGAATTCAACAGACGTCAGGAAATAAGACCCTCTTAATTGTGTGGAATAGAAAAAACGTCTTCCCGTTCTGCATTGCAAAGAATTCTTCAAAACAAAGCAAAACAAACCAAAAAAAAAACAGGCACACGGAAAGCAAGGCAGCGTCACTCCTGAAGGACAGTCATGACAGTGAGCACCACGGGAAGCCGCTTGCAACGGGGCAGGCGTAAGCATCAGCGAGGCAGGGGGGCGGCTGGTACCCCAGCCCGGCTCAGCCCATACCTACCTGGAGAAGGAAGAGCCGGCAGGGAGCCCTGAGGAGTACGGCTGCCTGAATCCGCAGGGAGCGATCGGATAAACAGGCTGACTTTGCCTGCGATTGGGGTAAGAGAGAATCGGTCAAGCTACTGGATAAAGCAGCTACATCAGCCAAGTTCGCTAGTTTTGATGATACACATCACTGCCTTTTGTTATCTTATGCGGTCCTTCGTGGATAAATAGAGAAGTTGATAGTCTTGATAACCACCACGGTGGACACTTCGGTTTGGCCCCTTCATATCACTTCAACCTTTCGTAAGTCGCTAATATAGATTTACTGCCAGGTAAGAGCCAGTGCCCATTGATGGTCACCCCTCTGATTAAGAAGTATGGATCTGAATCTAATTGTATTGCTTAATATAAACCAATAAACAAATAAAAAAATGAAATAACATTGCAACACCACCAGCTTCTTAGACTCCTTGAGACAAATACTACTACTAAAGACAAGCACGAGACAACAACACCTCAAAGGCTGATTGCTGCTGAGCCTCTTTCTGAAGGAAATCCCTTGAGAACACGGGACAAACACCGCGAACACAATGGCCGGGTCTCGCGCCTCAAGGTTATCAGCAAAACCACGGCGCTTTGATGTATTAACAGCCCACTAGAACAGCAGTGGGATGTCCTCCAGTTCAAGGTCAGGGGAAGTGGGTATGTTAATAGGTAAAGGAACAGGGCCTGTGAAGTCATTGGCTCCCCATTCATTCGGAGCAGCTCCCTTATCAGGAGCTATTCATTTGCAAATCAGCGAGTCATTGGGCCAGTTAAGATGCACATGGCTGAAGTGAGAAGCACAGCCTGGCTGGTGCATTGCACTTGGGGGGGGGGGAGGTAAGCTTCCATTCAGTTCAGTTAATAAATAAATACAACTGACTTTAACCTAACCGAATCCCAGCACACTGCATTTAGTTGTCTTGTCGTTTTTTTTTTTTTCTGATTAAGGAATTACCACTGTATTTCTGCAGTTTACCTGCTTTTCCCATGCATATACTGCACTGTGCATTTACCACGGTGTTAACCATGCTTTACCATAATTGTCATGGGTTATTGCCAGTTATTTTGAATATGTTCTACTACACTTTGCTGTGATTTTACCACAGTATATTGCATTCAACTTGAGACGTATGATGATGGTAAACATTGACAAAGAGTTGTGAAAGAGCAGAGCTAGTCTGAGTTATATTAGCCCTACAAGTAATCAGTCATTAGAAAAATAATTCCCTTGTGCCCATAACAAGACTTTGGAAAACTAACAAACAAACCTAAAATCTCACAGAGAATTCTACATATTTTTTTAATTTTCAAAGAACTTGGAAATTACCCTCAAAGCTTTTTATAAAGCAAATATTCCAGAAGATGTTTTACCATAATAATAATTACAAAAAAAAAAAAACTTCCGCAATGCAAATATTTTATTTACGAAAGCTGTACAGCATGTGCATCTGCCTTAACATCCCTCTGGTTTGAATCTATAAAACACGCTGGCATCATTCTTTCATGAGCTCTTCAGCAGTAAATCATTGTGATATAACATATGGAAAGTTGTAAGCAGCAGGGTGGATCAATGCTATACATTTCTGCCTCTATACCAACAACAGCAGCAGTAAGGGTCTTGCACATGTATGCCACTCTAGGACTCACCCATTTGAACTGCCGCCCCCCCTACCCCCCCTCCCACCCTGGCAGCTTTCCCATCTGGATCTTCTTCTAGTCATTTTCCCTCCCCCGATATGCACATTTGTGGGAATTGAGAAGTTAAATTAAGTACCAATGTCTATTATAAACCCTTCAGGATCAATGGCTCCTTGAACCATGCGTATTGCTGATAGAGAAAATAATGCAGTTTTAGTTTGGTGGTGGGACTGAAGTAGTATACCCTGAAAGGAAAAAGACTCTCAAGAGTTAAATTGACATATAGAATAAGAAAAGATCATGAAAACATCTTTACTTCAATTCTCTTTTCTCTAAATAGTCGTCCATTTTCTAGTGTTTTGCAATGTTTATAACACCTTTCTCAGGGGAGCGTGTGTTCCAATTCAACAGGAAATGATGTGGTGGTACTTAATTACATTTGAATTGCTGTCACTTATTATATAAAAGTATTACACAACAGGGATGGGAAAAAAAGACTCCAATTGCGTAGCAGTTTGTTCCATTCCTGGTTTAATAAGACTCATCGAAGCTTGTTATCTAGACACACTGTGGCTAATCAAGCTCACAGTAAAACCTGGAATGGACCCACGACCAAGATGAAGAACTGGACAGCTGAATTTCATTTAGTAGTTTACAGAAGCGTGTAGACAAAACACTGCGATCTCTCTCATTAGAAGACCTTTGCTTATTATCTCTGTTTGAGTGAGAACAGCCTCCTCGGACAGGCAGGCTGGCTGGCTGGCTGGCTATCTCCCCCTGTGTCTGCATGGAAGAGCTTGCCACTTACCATCCCATGGGAGGGGTGATCTGTCCCACACCACCTGGAGGGAGGGAATAGAATCCAGAGAGGTCCTGCGACTGGGGCCTGTGAACGCCTGTAGGGGAGACATCAAGAAAGTTCACAATGGAGCCGGTCTGCAGAGCCTTCATTAGCGCACTGGGAACCTGCTATTACACAGGGCAATCAGAACAGTGGCTGTTTGCAGATTGAGGTCAGGGACAGATACAGAGATACTAAAACTAACAATGTGGTCTCTCATTTGAAGCAAGCTTCAAACGAGTTCAAGACAGAGGCAATGCCAGGTTACTGTACCCTCAAACCACTAACTAATGTCCCCATGCATGAAGTGTGTCCTCCAGTGTCTTCAAGTTTGATGTAGTGTCAAAAAATAAGGGAAAAAAAATATCAAGGTAATATTTGTAATACATCTTTCTGAAATTGTAGAAGGAAAGTAGAAGGAAATCTTATTCTGGAGAGAAATTTTACCAGCATTTCTTCTGAAGGAATGTAGGATATAAATACATTTTGGAAGACTCCTTCCCTGGGGGACGTGTACTCTGATAAAACTAGGAGTTCAAACAAGGCAAGCGAACCCCCCACTGAGATTACAAAACCAATTAAAATATTACATTTCCATTGATGTTGCCTCGTCGGCTTTAAAAGGAGAAGAGGCAATGTCACGGTATATTCTCTTCAACGATCTCCACCACGCATCCTGGAAATTGCCTAACTGCGTTAAAGAGTGTGCAAGGCAAGGGTTAATTTGTGCCGGATTGCACCGGATCCCACCTGACATGTACAATAAAAAAAAAAAAACACACACTTTCCTGCTCCATGAATTGAATGACGAGTGTATTGCAACACCTAAGAACATGACTGTTTGTTTTTCAAAACACAAACGTGTTGTCACTCCTGTTCATCTGATTAGTCAGCCGGCCGCTGGTACCGCTCAAACATGAAGACAGGGCGAGCGACTGTGGGCATACCACCAACAATAAGACCTGAAACCTCGGTCCACAAGCATATCTTGAAGCCTATCTGGGAAGCTACTGTAAATCAAGGGCAGCACATTAGATCTAGAAACAAAAATGCGACCCGTCTTCCTAAATTATAAGATCCAGTACCTTTTTGTTTACAAACTAATCCGTGGTGCAAGGTACACATTTTATTTCAGTAGAAGAAAGGAGCTAAAATCTTCATACCATTGCTAAATAAACTGTAAAAATCCCTTACAATATGATGTCTTAAATACAAGGCCAATACAATGTATACCAAATGATAGCAAACTGCTTCCTGTTGATCGTGGAGATTTTCTAGCAAGCTTTTGCTCATGTGCAAAATTCTTACCACTTGATATATATATATATATATAACATTTATTTAAATAGTTATTGTAAGTTGTTTATTTTACGTAAACATAGAAGCAACCACTTCAATCCCAGCTACAAAAGTTTGGTAATGGATTTTTAAATCTTCGTTTTTATGTATTAGAGGATATTACTAGAGGGTATTATTTTCACCGCTTTCCGTTTTTGCTCGCACAGAGATTACTGTACTATTATTATGATTTTCATCACCTACAAAACCAATGCAATCACTTCTGCAGTCCCGAGACAAAACCCTGAATAAAAAGGCTTTCAGACATCTTAAACGGGAAGTCATTTGTCAGCAGTGAGCACCTAGTACTTAACAAAGCCTTAAGGTACCATATACTTTGTAAAAAGAATGCGGCAAATGACTATAATTTGACATTGCTGTGGGCTTGTTTCTGGATACTGATTGCTGTGAAGCTGTTTAACAGGAATGTAACTCAGTGGAGCCCCCCCACTGTCCACCCCCCCCCCCCCCCACCAAAAAAAAAAAAAAATTATAAAGTGCCAGTTCTCACGTTACACACCACTCACAAAATCCACATCACAATGCAGTTCATGTAGATGGCTACCAGCAGTTCATTTTTCACTGCTGGTAGCCATTAAATTGCCAGGCGTGTTTTTCCCCCAGTGTTTTGTAGGTATGAATGTCATTTTAAAAAAGCCGGTATACACGCAGATTGATTTTAAATTTGATTCCCAGTCGGAGCTCAGACGTTCCAGAGGGCATCTACCGTCTATTAGCGCCCGCTAGACCTGGAAGCTGATTGGCTGACGGTACTGAATCGTTTTCTAACGCAGGTTAATGTTTTTCAGGCTGTCCCTAACTTTATTTTGTGCATGAAAGCCTGTGTGCTCCTTTCTAAATTCAGCACCGTCACGGTCTTTACTACGCTTTACCGTACTGCAGTGCTATGCCTGCCTGTGCTTAGCATGCATTGTGCTTTCGTATGCAATGGTACAGCACAGTAAAGTAGAGATCTTTTTGTTGTTTCACAGCCATTAAACTAAACATCAGGTACTGCTACGCTATTCAGTTAGGGGATCATCAAAAACATCTGTGTGATACAGTGGCGTGCTGCATACAGAAAACTTAAAGGGATGCACAGTTCATCCGCATGTAATACTAAAACTCGAACTGCATTACTCAGACGCAGAAAACGTATCAGAACCAGATTGTCTAAGATACTGCCTTTGTGGCAAGATTAAATGAACAATGCTAAGTGGGGAAAAGGCACAAAACGAGACTATTTTTTTTTTCTTCAAAAATACTGAAACTGAAGAGGCTTCAGCACATGTGCTGGAGGGCAGTATGACTGCATCCTGCCCTGTACTGTATCTGAAACCTACAGCTGTGTGACTGTAATTGCTGTTTACAGCGACAGTTACTGTATGTCAACAGCCCTGTGGTGATGTGTTCTGGTACGGTTCCTTAAATATCTATTTCTTAATTTTCCCTTTTAATACTCATTTATGATATGTTCCGTCATATCTGGTAAACGCTTGATTTAAAAGGGGGAGTTTGGCTCATTTCTTTTTTAAATAGTTAAAAGCTTTTTTTTATAGTGGGCTTGATGAAAACATTCAGACAGTGTTCTTTTGGGAAACAAAACTGCCTTGCTATTCCTATTCCTGACTATTCCTAGCTATTGGTCAGTCAAATAGCCTAATACACAGGGATGCTTCTTTTACTTCTGTGAACCCAAAAACGACAGCTGGTTTTTGTTGAACCTTCCTTTGATTTGTAACCATGTACTCATCAAGCTCACAAGACTGCGCACCCTGCTCATATCTGACCTGGACGGGCTACACAATTAACCCCGTCATCCACTGCGAGTCACTGTCTGTGAGTCAGGTCTGGCCAATACTGCAGCAGCAGCTTCTGAGGTCTAGACTAGGAGCAATGTGTCTCAGTACGCCCCTTTGGGACAATGTTTTGTCAATCGAAAATGCAGCTTGTTAACTATACAGGAAGACATAAGAGAAGGGCAGGGCAGCAACTCTGTTACCAAGATGTGATCTGCTCGGTCTGCTCTGAGCTTTCTGAACACATGCTGCACCTGCACATTGACAGCATGACCACCTATTGCTGATAATGTACCGTTTTCTGTTCAGATCTGTTCTTTTGGTAATTTTAAAGTAAATGTGTTGTTCTGTATACTAGTTTGTGTTACTACTGTGGTGAAATCCAGTAGACTACTGATAAAACAAATTACAGCAGGCCTAACACTGATATAATTACAGTAGGAAACTATTCTCCTTTTTTTTTTTTTTTTTTTTGCTTTTTTTTTACTGTAACTCGTAAACACTTTATACTTGAGTGTTTTTTTTTAAAATTACTAAACTATAACTTTTGTTACAAGCCTTTAATACAGAAAAAAATCATATCGATAAGAGTCTTACAGTTGTGCAGTATATTCTTATCTTTAATTGAATTCAGAGACTAACGGTCTTCAATATAATTGCTTCCAGCGTTTTGTGGGGGCTGCTCTACCACTATAGAGGTTCCGTATGCTTTGTGGCTATTTGAGATCCCACGGGACATTGAAAGAAGCAGAAACCACTTCAAGAGCATTGTGACTACAGAGACCTAAAAGAGGAAGACTGATTCTGTTACTGGTGAGTGTTCAAAGAGCTTTAAAGTTGCGGCTAAGAAAGCAAAGGGGATCACTATACGATGGAGCGAAGCCCTAGCATCTCATGGATGTGTGACGACATTGCTGAAACAAACAACAACAGAAAAATCGCTCTTCGTGTTTCGGTTGTGCTGTTTCTATACCAAATGCACATGGACTGAGATGTTCTTGGAAGCTCCCAAGAGCAGGGTTAAAGTGCCAGGCTTTACTCTGAAATCTTGCGAGAAAAGGAAGGAAGCTGAAAGCCACAGGACGTAACTTTTCTGTTCTTTCCACAAGTAACTGGGCCAGTCAGCAGCAGTGCCAATAGTCAGTGACATTTCTGTGTCCCAGTTGCACCCACACACATAAGAAAGTCCTTGGTTTGATAACGACAGTTTCTCTGTGTCATCTCAACTCTTTTTTAGATCAACTCACAGCCTTACAAACGAAACAAGCGGAAAGTAGTTTTGGATTGAATACCAACACTTTTTTTTTTTTTTTTTTTTTTTTACTGTTCAGGTTTCTTAAATTAGTTTTGGCATTGAATCTTTCCTTTGTTTTTGGGAATGATATACGACATGCCACAGTGATGAGACACCGGGCTTAAGATTTACTGTACTAACATACTGCTTTTTTATGGCATTTTAAATACCATATTGATCCCTACATAAGAAAGACAAAGAGCAGGAGGCAGAAACTCCTCCACATGAATCTGCAGGCTGCAGGGAATGTGAACGCTGCGTCAGGAGTCAAATAGACAGGGTTATAAACAGCAATCGCAACCCCCTCCCTGGTTCTCATGTATCCCAGCATACCTGGCTTCTGGCTCATGTCTGCAGGTAGATGCGGTGAGTTTGGGTTGAAGTGATCGTTGCTGTAGGGGAGGAGGGAGGTAAGTGGATGCATCCCATGGGACTGCTGCACCACAGAAACTTTGTTGGACTGAAAAACAGAACAGAACGCAGCGTTAGTGCAAGAAAACCATTATTCTGATCTTCTTTATACTTCTTTTTAAAATGTACAGTTCTGTAAAGCAACCTCATTAATAGTACCATTTTTTTTTTTAATGATTTCCCATTCCCCTTCACCAGACCCGGACTGACAGATTCTGAAGCTGCTTTTGCGTTGAGGATACAACAAAGTTTTACTAAAGACCAATCTTAACTGTAGGGGTATCAAGGACACAAAAGGGGTTCATTGGAAGCCTATAGGCCATATTCACAAAACGTTTTGTTGGGGACTGTTTTACTCCAGTTCATTTGTAGTCATTTATTCATGTTTGTAGTTCATGAAGCTTTCTTCTGACTGTTTTAGAGAGAGGGTTGGAGGGTTATTGTCATTTTGCTAAGCACCGTATTTAACCCAAAGAGAATGTTTAGAAACTCAAAAAACATTCCTTTTGAGGCCAGTTATTTTTGTGTGTGTGTTTAATTTTAACCACACAAGGACTCCTCGGCACATTTCACCACCATTCAAGGAAGCGTCTGGATGCACTTTGGCAGTCTTTTGCTTTTGCCAGCGGTAACTCGTTATCAGGTTTAGGCAGTCTGTCAATTTGTTAACAAACGAGCATTCAGCAAATGCAGATCAATCACAAAAAACACGACCCACACCTGTCTGTGCAATCCTAAATTTGATTTGCTTTTGAAAGAGCTAGAAAGCAATTGCCATTTGGTCTTCTGAATTTACTACTGTATATATATATATATATATATATATATATATATATATATATATATATATATATATATATATATAGATAGATAGATAGATAGATAGATAGATAGATAGATAGATAGAGAGATAGATAGATAGATACACACACACACACACACACACATATATATATTAATGCTTCCTGTCATTTTCAGAAAGCAATCAACAGTCATTGAAGTGGTTTTCCATGTGTATGCCTTATTATGTATGCCCTCTGAGATGAAATAAGCAATCAGCTAACTCATTTAATGTATAATTATCAGCTACCCTCTAATTAAAACACCCCTTACAACTTGGGATAATTATGTTTTCTGTAATTTCAAGACACACAGGCAGCAGGTGTGTGAAAGCTCTGACTTTCTTCAAACTTAGGTTGATTTTTTTGTAGGTATGGCATCAAAGAAAATTCCCAATTAGACAGTAAGGCTTTTAAAGCACAACGCAGCCACAGTTTTCAGCGCCTTAAATCTAATTTGACATAAAAGGAAATCTATTAGCATATTGGTATTCTCTTTTATCTGATGTTTGTTTGAAGAAGAGTGTGCCATTAGATAAAAGAGTCAACTGTAGCTTAAAGAAAAGCATGCTGGGAAATAAAGATCGCCTTGTATACCCTGCGGAACAAGGGGGGATCTTGACCACTTACACTTTTGATGAATGTAGTTACAGGATATTTGAATGCATTGCATGCTCTTCTGAATACAAATTAGTGGCATTGAGAAATGCACCGACGTTTCAGTAAAATAAATAATTAGATGTTCTCACTAAAACTGGGGTAAAACGGGGTCAACCAAATAAAAATTAGGGTCCGGCGTTTTAGCAACAATTTGTGCAATGCAAATTCAACATTTTTTATGACAAAAAATGATTTGCAAAGTATTGAGGTCTTTTACAAACATGAAAGGTATATAAAAAAATCAAGGGCTCAGGCAACTTCAACTAACTTGCAAAAAATGACTTTCTGCAGCTGCATGCTACCCCCCCCCCCCCCCCAAAACCCCTCAAGCAAGCCTAAAATAAAATAAAGTACCTTCAGATGAATTTGGAAACAACCTGCCCGAGAACAGAAATGACTTGGCCCCTCACTGTCACTAACCATATACTGTAAGAGGAATGGGCTGCGAAGCTGACTATATCTCACCATCACTGTGTCGATCTCTGGTGTGGTTTTCGCATCAGTCTGTGGGATAACGTGAGTGCATAGCATTAGTCATCTCAGTTTCAAGGCATCCCGCTGCGGGGGGGACAACGACTGCAAGACTTACATTAAAAAAAGGAGCGGGGACCGGGCCCGTTGCTTATTACCTGGCTACTTTCACATCTCATTCAGTGAAACGTACTAATTGTTAATTGCGATAAAAAGTGGGTGTTCCTTGTTTTAGGTTTTTTTGGCTCGCAATGGAAAGCAATTGTGAATTACTGTAACCAAAGACAAAGCAGGTTTCCTATATGATTGAAAAGAGCAGAGTGTTGGTTTCCTCGGTCTTCATCACTTAACTCTCTCTTCTCGTGTGGCTCCACAGTGGTGGGCTCTCATTTCATGTTACAGCTACCGCTGAGTATCCAGCTCAAGCTCCTTCAGTTTAAACCTATGTTTCTGCAGCCCCTGAATTATCTTCATGGGCCAGGGTGGCACGTTCAGTGTTGGAGGAATAGCCCGTGTAACTGCACAGGGTCCCGCGCTCTCAGAGCGCCTCGGAGCAGTTTGAACGTTTGGAAAATAAATATTAAACACTGCTAATATCTTTCATGTTGATATTTGCAGATCCTTCATATTCATATTCTTGGAGCTACCTCTGCCAGTAATTCAGTTTTTTATCCTCCTTTGTTTCAGCAGGTAACGCTATCCTCTTAATCCTGTTTTAACTTCTGCGATCGCAGAATCACTGAAATCCTGCAGGTACTGCTGATTAAACTTGTTATCTTGTGATTAAAATAGTGTAGTTTTATGTTTACAAACAAGTGTTACTTTCAAGGGGGGGGAGGGGGCAAAATAAGGTTTTCCTCTTCCTTCACTGGGCACGTTCAGTGAAGTATGAAGCACAATCTAGAAATGAAACCTACACACCCACACACAGGAGATGCATGCAGCAGGGTACAGAGAAAGGAAAGCACACAAGCGCTCATCCGGACATGCTCAACACCGTATTGTGCCGATGTAAATGAATTAAGCCACTGGTCTATTTTAAGGCTGATTCCTTTTGCTGGATTAGTCAGTTCCCTATGATGATTCATTGTATCCAAGTTCGACTAACCTTTCCTTCAGTCAACTTGCCCTGAACAGTACTCATCTTTAGCAGTGAACCCATAATCTGTCAATTCACTTCAGATAGCTATTATATGAACAGACTCTTCAGCACACCTTGTTATTATAACAGATATAAATGACTAGCTTAAAAAACAGGCAATTTGTTTTCTTCTGTTGCTCAGTCTAAGCACTCTTCTCTCATCAACCCGTCCTTAAACATATAACCCAGCGCACACCTCTGAACGGCCACTGCTCTAGTCCATGTGAAGAATCCATGTGTTCTGCTTGCCTCTGTTCATTACAGGCTTCAAAGCTTTTGAGGCATTTAAAGCTGAGGCAGGTGCAGGTAAATGTGGTGCACTATTGCTATCTGTTATTATAGATTTTTCATTTTTTCCTACATGAATATGCATTCATATGCATACTTCACTTAAGGCAGCATGAAAATCGATCCAATTTTGAACGCATTGTAAAATACACCCAGGGAGACAGAGTCTAAGCAAACTGATTTGCCGCATCATATCTCCGGACTTATATAAATGATTTTACCACTTCAATGCCCACAGCAGCGTGTTAATATCAACTGACAAGTGTGAGGGGTTCCAGTTTCAGCTGTGACTCTCTGCATTCTGCATGCTGCTGCCCTGCCAACAACTCTTCAAAGTGAGGTACAAGTGAGGCTTGAACTGTTCGGTTTTTATTTTCCAAATCTCTACCTCCCTTTAAATGTTCATTAGTAGTTGTTAAGATGTGTCTGCATTCTAATAAAGAGAAAACTATTCACTAAAAACTGGGTTTAAGATTTTTTTTTCTTTGCTACAAATCAAGGAGATTTTAAATGCTGGACTTGCTATCAGTGTACACTCCGTACTGGGTATTTTATGCTGAAAAGAAAATCTGCCAGGACAACTCTGTTAAACGAGTGAAAATAACAAAAGCACAGCGATAAACTAGGTGACTGCAAGAATGAAATGCAATTAGGATCAGCGATGAGCACTTAATGTAATTTGTCACGTCTGTTTGAAATAAAAATGAAACGAAACAGAATCAGGCTCAGTCAAGATAGGAAGGTAAAAACAAGTGACTTTTTTTGTAATTAACAACTTTTTCTGAGTTTAATTAGGAAACAGAATTGGGTCAAAATAAGTTCAAAGGAACGTCATGTGATCAAAAATAAAAGCGTAAAACTTCAAGCCCTATGTATCTACGTATAAGCCAATTTATTTTCAAATACTAGACTGCAGTCTTGCCTTTGAGTGTCAATTACCAGATTTATTTCTATTTAAACCTGCTGTAATACACACAAGTTAGGGTCACAAACCGGTGCTAGAAAGCGTTGAAGGATGAATCAACGGAACAGGCAGTAAACCATTTGCCCCAGAGTCTCAAATCGTTTCTTCAGCACATAGCTCTTGCACGCATCGAAGGTATGGTTCTGTGCACGACGCACAAGATCTGCTTAACTGTCTGCTTTTTTTAGACTTCATTTTGGTTAAACACGTCTTTTTTTTTTTGTCAAGTCTTCAAAAGGGTTTTGCCATCGTTTTTGTATTATAAGGACTGCGGCAGTACTATGAACAATGTGGTACCAATGAAAAGTTATTTACCGGTATATGATCATATCTAAATTCCCCACAACTTTTCACACGAGATGGGTTAAATATACGAGTATAACGTACATTTTATGACTAGTAGGGGAGAATACCTATGTTACCAAAAAGAGCAGATAGGTGGCAGCATTTATAGAAGTTGATGGCCTAACTCATTCACAAGACTCACAAGGACAATAGTTTTGGGGGTTTTTTTTTGCAATTGTAATGAAAATAAACAGAATCCCTTCTGCAACTTTTTTTCGACTTATATGGACTTGTATACCAGAATTGTTAAAAACTGTTAAAACAAGACAGACAGGTTAAATGTGTGTACAAGATCAGAGAGGTTGTTTACTTGAATTCACATTGTCAACATTTTCTTTTGTACTGCACCTACACGTGGATTAAAGGTTATGCACATTTTCCATGACATAACTTTTGTTTTGTAGTTTTCTAAAAAGAAAACCAAATGCTGTCAGGCGGGTGACATGACTCCCACTGTTCAAAAACTCTGTGACTCAAATGCGACTCCCAATTTCACTCCCAATCAAACCGAGGACCTTCTCGTGAAGAGGGGGAGCAGGAAAGTGAAAATTCAAGTTGTTCAATTGTTTAAGTCTGTCATCCCCAACATTTGACCAAAGGGATATAGTAGTCTCAAATAACCTGGGAAATACAACACCAATACTACTAAAGTATTCATGGCCAGAAAGACAAGTCTTGAACACACTGCTGTATTATCAGAAACTCTGACATTGACATTCAAATAGGCCCTAATTGGAAACACATATACACTGCCTCTCTTAAACACCATATTAAATGCTGCCACAGAACAGCGAAATAATGTGGGTAATAAACCACCATTGAACCTTTCAATGTGCTTGTATAAATAATGTACAGTACCTGTCGATGGATTTGTTGAACTGTTTTTTTTTTTTTTTATCCCACTAACAGCATTAGGTATCAGGTTTAGTACAGTACATGTGAGAAAAGTATTTTATGTCACAGTGCAAAATGTTGTGCATCCACCATCAAAAAAATAAGCAAGATCCACAGAAATAAATTCTCCATTGGTACGTCAAACTCTGCGGAGTAAACGAAAAAAAAAAAACGAGCCACAATTCAAAATGAAACCCCCTGCTCTTCAGTTTTTGGAAATGTTATTGGTGAAATCTGTATTTTTACTGACATGGGAAACACCTTGGCGTTCTAAATGAGACCGAAACGCTTCCATCCAATATTGAGAAAAACACACATGACTAGAGTTATTAATTTGTGAAGTCCTAGATGACATAACAGCAGCTGTTTAAAAGCTCTCCTAAAACAGGGAGTGAAAATAACTGGCTTTCCAGCAGCTCAAAGCTATCCAAGGGAAGGAAAGAACAGTTCACACGTGACATAATGACTTAATGTATACCACTGGAAATAAGCCATTTTGAAACTGAACAGCACTTATAACTGCCCAACATCCTTTGTAAGCTTTTAAAGTGACCTCAGAAGAATCAGATCACTAAGAACGCCTGGTCTTAGTCAAGGTTCAAAAATCCCAGGTGTTGGTAGTCTATCTGCAGCAGAATCATTACTTCAAATAGGAAGTACTTTCAACACTAATTTGCAAGAGCATAAAAGGGTCTACACAATATAGAGTAGAATTGAAACACAACTATCATTGCATGCTTCCTTAGCCTTTCTCAGCATTTGAAATAAGCTGTTTCTGCAAAGAAGCTGTTCACACACCGATAAAACACACACTGCAACTTTATTTACTGTGATACCTCCATATATTTATAGGGAGCATAACTACTAGATGACTGAGCACAACAGAACAGTACTGATTCCAAAAGCTTTTTAGCTACAAGTTGTTATTTGCAATTAGGATTCTAAAACAAATAAGAAACAACCTGAGATTACTTACAGCACAAACCCCCCAAATGTTTGATTTCTTAATTTTGGATGCTGTAAGTTTATTGGGTGCAGCAGCTTAGTGCTGTTGGTGGTAATTTCCATGCCCTAACTCCCAGTTCAAGTGTCCCACAGCAGAACTGTTGAAGCACCAGAGGAAGGGGGCGTGCACCTTCTTGAGTGCTTGCTTTTGGAACAACTTGAAGAGCTCTTTATTAAATGGCATGGAGATAATAACATCAAAGGGCTTCAAGAGAAGAAGACATACCTCTTGAAGGAAAATATTTTCCAGTTTCAGCATTGCTTGCTGCCGCACCCAAACAAAAGAGAAACTCCTACTACCCAAGGGAATTCCAGGACAGGAGGGAGCTGTGGTGAGTCCTGCTTGGGACTGTAGGTAGGACTGCTGTGCTCCCAGGATGTTATAAAAGCCATCTGCACCATGGAATGGTTGGTTGACCCTCTGGTTAATACACTTTGCTGTGTAAGTGGGTACAAGTATGAATATGTATATAATAATACCCTCGAAGTGGAAACTGAAAGTAAAGAAAGATCCTCCTACTGTAGGTCAGTCTGGCCCATTTTATATCATATGAATTGTTCACTTTTCAATCTTGATGTTGCCCAAATAAAAGTAAAAAACATTTTGGTGAACAAATCCTGGGTGTGGATACGCTTTGTTGCTGATATATTTATTTCACCCAGCACTGGATTCTAACGAGTGGTACCTTGACTTTACTGCACACTTCTATTTTGAAAAGCATGTAGAAAGGGCACTGCAATGTGAATGCAGCTTTCAGCTGCTGTTGATCAGCGAAACCACTCCAAAAGGTCAGTTGGATTTACTTTAAATTCGGATAATTTAATCTACACCTACACTGGATAACTTAATCTGCTAAATCTCCCATTGCAGGTTACCTGTCTGTTTTTTTGTTTGTAAAAAGTAAAAGAAATATAACACCTACACCTAATTACATCAAACTGGACCCTACTGAAGTGAGGTGACTTACTCCAGTAGTTCCAATGTCTTCCATTCTGATTTCCAACAGATTTCTATGCGTACCAATGAAGTATTAAAGCCGGATGTATACCTTGGAAAGTTGTTTAGGGAGTTTTCTATAATGGCTTGAGGCGCAGCGTTTACGCAGTTTTATTTAGGTTGATGCCAATTATTATTATTATTATTATTATTATTATTATTATTATTATTATTATTATTATTATTATTATTATTCAATGTTTTATTAAATCATTTAGGCTAAAGATACATTAATGTAACCTGCAAAACAAAGTTATCTGCTTAGTAGGAGTGGAGTGAGGTCATGTGGGGTCATAGCTACAATTTAATTCTTGTGTTATCTTTTTCTTGTCTTCTTTTTGCTAACAATCTTGTCTCCTGAGATAAAACTGCTTCTTTTTTCAGACAAAAAGCAAGGCGACTCTCCAGGGAACTGCAGACTCGTAGACACCCTGAAGACGGAAGTCGAGCAAAAGCATTCCTCATTTCTCACTTTCAAAGATATGAAGATGTTTATCCAAATCCCCAACATTCAACAAACTTGAACTGCTCTGGAGGCCACATATCTCAGGTTTCAAAATAGACAAGTGAAGCAACTCTTTGATTGCTCATTCCAGGCCGAATACATGCCAGATTTTCCGTTCCGAGAGTCAGGTATGTGTGCCATAGCTATAAAACAAACAAACATAGCTACTTTTTCACTAGGACGAAATGGGCAGGCTTCCCAGTTAAAGAAATATTCTGGAGGTAAAGGGCAAGTTGGAGTGCCAAGACTACCAACAGGTCTTGTTGGTTGTCAATGACGTGCCCCAGTTAGTGGAAGAAACTTGAAATATTGATTCTTATCAAATGAATATCTCACTGACAGCCCTTGACTGGTCCCTTGATATGCATGGCTTTCACTCTTTGAAAAATATCACAGTTCAGAGGTCACACAGAGCTAACAATCGTGAAGTTAAATTAGTTCAATAAGATTGTCTGCTAAATTCCACTTCTGTGAATTTATCTGACTAAGTGGATACCCTATGTTACATTCTAGAACAAGCAACAGTAAGCCATCACTGATACTAGCTTATACATTAACCAGGTCTCATGGTTCTACAGTAGCTAGAAGATACCCTGCTTGAGCAAGACTGCTGGCTTTTCTCTCTTGATAACCTTTGGCCTTACCTTTCATCACAAGACTAATGACAGGGAAGACTGAAAACTCCTTAAATCCTCCTCCCTCCTTTAAGCTGAAATGCCCACAAAGAAATTCTGATCACTGTTTTCTAGGAACCTGGACCCTACTGACGATACCAAAGCTAACCAGGACTGATTTCAAGTAAAACAACACAAATTACTTTCATAAGACACTAGATTCTGCTTTTGTTAATCTCATAGCACTACATCGTAATTGTAGTTACGTCCTCAAAATTTGTTTTGTTACCAGCTGGAATATTTTTTTTGTTTAGTTTTCTTTTATGTTGGGGGGTACGGACAGATACATTGTCTCAGTAACTTTGCCACAAGCTTTTAAATGTGAAAATCAACATTCCATAAATCAGCTTACAAACTACTGTTTTCCAATTACTGCGGGCATTTCCTTACACATGCCAACTGGTCATTATTCCGACTAGATAGCGTGGGAAATTCTGTTTTTTTTTATAACATTTCAATTCTTTCTTGTTCTGATTCTGGTGACTGTTTTACCCAAGGTAGACTACAATGTACAAGGGATTGGAATCAAATGTAATTTGTTTATTTTACTGGCAATGGACAGATTTACTCAAAATGGGAAGTGTTCAAACGAATAAGGACATGGCAGCTCAGTTCAACGAGGAATGGGAAAAAAACTGCAGAGAAAACCAAAAAAAACCACTCCTTTCATGTAATAATTTATTCCTTTTGATTAATTCACTTTACCCCTCTGGCTAAAGTTATTACAGCAGAGATGCCCCACACAGCTGGCTTCTTACCACCTGCTGGGCTGGGCCGCAACAGCCCTCGGAGCAGCCCAAGACTGGAAGCAGCTATGCAGTTCCCATGGTTACAGTCCTGATCAACTGAAAAGCAGGCTGGGCCTGTACTCCTGCAATGGAATCTCCTATTGGGAGAGCTGCTGACAAAAACAAACTTTCCCAAGCTGCTGCTGCTCTGTGTGTGTGTTTATTCCAGAACACCAGCTTAGCTACCAGAGGAAACAGACTTGGACCTCTGCCCTATACCACTAAGAGGCCTTTCTCATTATTAAGTCGCAAATTGCTTAATACGTATCTAACAATGCCAAGAAGGCGTTCAAAGAGACTTGCTTTATGAGAGTAAACTTGAGTAGCTGTTTGGCTAATCAGCTTGCTGCTCAAAGGCTGTCAGTTTGATGTTTCACATCAACACATCCGGTCAGCAGTGCAATGTTATTTTCTAGATCAATTGATTACATTTCGTAAATAATAGAGCCAGATATAAAATCCACTTCATTCTTGTTGTAAACAAAATATACTAAAAACACTTTTAACTTAGCTTTTTGTTCCTAACACCTTGAGGTTAATGTAAATGTACAATAATAAATCTACTGTGTTATGTGACTAAGTGAATACCTTATGTACATAAAAAGGATAAGATTTACATTAAAGAACACTCAACACATCACATACTTCAAGCTGATACTAGCTTATGTTAACCAGGTCTCACAGTTCTACAGTAGCTTAAAGATATCCAGCTTGATGTGTATGTCTAGTTAGCAAGACTCGTGCTACTGGCTTTTCTCTACTGATAACCTTCAACCTTACCTTTCATCACAAGAGTAATGACAGGGAAGACTGAAAACTCATAAAATCCTCCTCCCCTTTGCTGAAAAGCCCACAAAGAAATTAAGCTTTCCAAAAAAAATCTGGATAACAGTGAGCAATGCATTCTGGGAAACTGGAACCTAGCGAACCTCTTTTGTATACTAGAGGTTAACCGGGGATGCTAAAGCTAACTGGGACGGTTTTCAAGTAAGACATCCAAAACAATGGATGGCCTTTTGTCTTTTCCTACAGCACCCAGCCTCTTCCACAGCGCTACAGTCTTGCCAGCTCGGCCCCTCTGTCATCTCTGTGTACGCAGGTGGTCGCTCCAGCAGCTGTCAGGTGCGATAACAAGAAATCAAAGAGGATATTGGTTCCAAAAGTGCTACAAGTTTACACCAGTGCCCTTCCTTTGATCTAAAACACGTTTCACTTTCTTTTTTTATAGCAGCAAAAGGTGTCACATTTTATTCAGCAGGGGGCAAAACAAAGAAGACCCAGCAAATCTTTCTTGTAACAGGTGTCTGGTATAGAACAGCTGGGCCAGTCTTTTCGAAAGCAGTTCAAAAGTACCACTAAGAAGTATTTTTTCCCCTTAAAGACAGGCAACCAACTAAATATAAATAAGAAAATGGCAAAAAACTGATCGTCTGCTGGGTGCCAGCATGTTAATCAGTCTTATTTTACATATGTCAAGACCTTTCATTTCTAATGAACACAGCATGTTGTGTGACAGAACACCAAAGACAGCACAAATCAGATGTCTCTGATTCCAAATTACAAGGTGTGGTCCATGTAAGCACAACCTTGAATTAACAACAATGCAAAAGTTTGATTCACGAACACTACTCGCCAGAGGGATCCACAACTTTGGAGCATAACAGCAGAAAGCCACATCACCCTGGTTTTCAAGGCTGATGTTCAGACTGTAGTCTGGAAACCAGCACCAACAGAGATCAGTGTCTACTGCTGAGCGTAATAATGTTGCATTAAAAAACAGATTTGCTCACACTGCACAGTCGTTATTTGTGTAGTCTGTTTAATATTTAGGTAGCCACAGGATACTGAACTACCATCTCTCTTTTTTAAGCTACTGGGGAGCAGCTAATTGGAATATGTTGGGGTGTTTATAGACTACAGACGTGGAAATGCAAACCAAAGCTCCCATGTCTGTCTGCTGCAGGAAAGAATTTTGCAATTAAAAATGAAAGACAGAGAAAGGATCATAATTACAGTTCTAATGCCTTTCAGTGTAACCACATTTTAATTAATATTTACATAAACAGCGATCCTTTCAGTAAATAAAATACTGAAGCATAAAAAGAACCTATTACTTCTAGAGCCACAGCTGTGGCTAAAGAAAGCCTACTTCTGCCTCCCAACATGCAAGTTAAACTAATGTTTTTAATAAAATAAAAAATGGAATGAGACAACCATCTCCCATAGAGCCCAAGCTATTAATGCTGTGCTCTTCAGATCTATTAAAGCTACCCATTTATCTCTCTTGTATGTTATTAGTAGAGAGCGCCTGAATTTCCTTCCCTTTAATCTCCGATAGATGTTTCCATTGATGTTTCTATTGATTTGATGAGCAGCACACTGTTGTTTTTATCTCAAAGCACTCTCCCCTGTCTCTTGAAATGTTACCATTAAACTCTTTCTCATCAGCATTGCTCCTTCTTTACAACAGGGCTGTATTTGAAAATAGCGACTTCCTGGAAAATAAGAATATTTGCATCTAGGATGGTGTGTGTGTGTGTGTGTGTGTGTGTGTGTGTGTGTGTGTATGGCTTCAGGTGACAGTGTCTGAGCTCCTTGGTCAATTGGACCCAGCTTTAGTGCCAGGCTACAGTGTAACAGGAATCATATACCACCGAATTGATCAGAGAGCTCTTTTAATTGTTGGGGTTTACAAGTACCACATTTATGTCACTAGGATAAAGGGATTTATGGTGGTCAATCTTGGGGAATAAGCCTCAAGTTCACTGAACACAGTTTAAATAAAGAGGTTTGGACCCTACACAGGTTAATATCTTAATTTCACAGATACGAAACCCCCTGTCTGAAATATTGCACATTATTAGAAATACTCTCTTTTAGATATAAGAAATAAAAAAAAAGCAAAGAAACGTGTCAGGCTCCGCTCTGTGTGTCAGTGTCGGTTGTAAAGGAAAGTGCTCGCCGCTCAGGTACAGCGAAGACTAACGGCTCTCGGGTTTATTTTCTGCGGCTCGAGCTCCACCACATGGCCCCCAGCCGTGTGCTGCAGGCAGTGTGGGTAGAGCCGCGCTGCTTTAAGATAACCTTACATCCTGTGCTTCCTGTGAGCAGAAGAAGCTCTTGAGATCTCAACTCTGAAATAAACATCTCAGGGACAGGATCTCACAAAGACTGGGCTTTCAGAACAGCACATCCACAGAGAGGAATAAGAACTGTGAAGAACTCTGTGTGAGAGAGAAATAAAACACCCAGGACAACTGTGTAGTCACGTCTACTGTCTGGTACTGAAGCACTGACTGGTATCTAGTCTTCAAGCCAGAAAAGCCCTTAGGAGTGCTAAACAAGGGTTTAATGCATCAATTGGTGTGTACAAGATGTACATATCCTGAATTAATGTAATGTAACAAGTGAAGGTCACTCAATGTTAATAAAGCTGACAACAGGGACGCACATGGGTAAGTTATAACCTCCATTTAGAGGCCTTTAAGAAAACAGTTCCAGCCAGTGATGTGGGGAAGCTGCCAGAAGAACAAGCAGAGAGTGGTATTGAGTGATTGATCATCTCTACAAATGACACAGTTGAACCAGTTGCCATGTAATTTTCACCCCAAAATATAGTGACACGCGCATTTCTCATTTGCCTAAAATAGGACGAAATGAGTAGGCCCCGTTCCTGCTCTGGTTATGGCTAGATTCAGTTCAATCGCCCACATGGAGCCCTGAACAATACCCCTTATTTGTCTTGTGGTCTGGCGAATTGTTTTCGTTCATTTGTAATGTAAATATGTGGTCACACATGCAAACGTCGCCTCCTAGAAACCACATCTTCTGCCTGAGCGGCTGGACTGACCTCATATTATAATTACTCTTTGGCTCCCATCTTCCCAAATCTGATCCTTCCAGCTAAGAGCTGCTCTTGCAGTGTTTGTGTGTGTGTGTGTGTGTGTTTTTTTGTCTTATTACAGCAAGACAAAGAGTTATGTTTGATCTCTTTCTACTTCACTGCTTTAACCCAGATTAAAAACATGTATCTACCCATTGTAATATACATTAGGGTTACATATTCCAGTGCTTCACAAGATCCTCAATAGATAACCGAGAATACACTTGATCAGGCTGGGATGGCCATGCAAAAGCATTGCAAACCCCTAGCTCTCTGTTGAGCACATTGTCAAGGGCATTAAGCCTTATATTCTTACATGAAATACTTGTAAAAACACAGTGAACTTTTTCAAAATCTGTTTTTGCTTTTACATGACTTAATATGTGTGCAAACCATTTAATACTTTAAACCCAGACCCAAGTTACTCTTCCTAATGCTGCTTGTTATTGTCAAATAACACTGAATTAAGACCAAAACAATTACAGTTTCCATCTAGCAGCCTCCCCCTGCTACAGTTTTAGCACTCTGCCGCTCAGGTGACAAGAAATACCGTATCTCTATTTTCCATGGTAAACCACAACTGGTTTAACCTCATATAACTGTACTAACAGAGCAAAACAGTTATGAGCTGCAGAGAAGACCCTCCAAAACACATACTGATCTGCAGATATGCAACATTCTTGTAACAAAATTAAAAATAAAAGCTAGACTTGGCAGTGAGCGAGTGAATGAGTATTAGGCCTCCAAAGTCCCATGGTCTTTAAGATCTCAAGAGAAAAATTGTCAGTAAATCAGTAAAATAAACAAATCACTAGAGCAGTAGTCTATCTGTTAGTAAGGCACCTTTCACAACTATTGTATATGGTTAAGGACTATTGCTTATGGAAATCCATACAAACTAAAAAGTTGCCCTATGCCAACCACCGTTGCTCTTGCCAATTTAAACATGTCCTGTTTTACAGAAGTAAACAGGCCTGCAGCATGGTTAAATCCATTTCCAAAAATGACAAGTGGACCATACAAAAAAAAAAAAAAAAAACAGGTTTAAAAAGCATTTCTCAGTGGTAAACAGGTCCCGTGAACTGAATCACATTCAAATCGTTGCTGGTGGACTTTGTAAAAAAAGAATAAAAAAAGAATAGATGGTTCAAAGTATGTACTTGGCACAATCAGAAGAGAGGCCCTACACACCCTATAAGAATCTGCTTTTGCCAACATTACATGATAAATTCTGCTGAAGCCTGCCTTGTTGAACTTATTATTTTGGTGAGTTTTCATCTCACGATTCTGGTGACTTCAGGGTCCTTCGCTCAAGTGGTCTACGATGCCATCAGAATTCCTCTATGAAAGCACAGCCTTGTTGTACATGGCAAACCATCTATCATTCTATACAAGCTGAATTTACCAAACCACATAAAACGAATGAAACATATACAGAACATTCAATTAGTAATTATATGAGACTGTTTGAACTCTATAATCTGAAACACATTTTGAAAAGCAAGCAATTATAAACATTTCCCAGTGCTCTCTCGCTATTGCAACTGAAGAGTGACAACACATATTCATCAGCACATGAGCTTGCTTATGATTCAGGCCTATACATCCCTACAGTCCAGGTTGTATTTTTCACAGTATGATGAAAACTCAGTGACATCACCACGTTGGTGGCCCATACCATTTGATATGAGCCCATATTTTTAAAAATAAAATACAAAAAATAACACTGGGAAGAGTTTTTTCTTCATCTCATACAGACCTCTGGCTTCCATGAACCGCAATATTTATTGATAATTCCAATTTGATACGTTTGCTTCAGAACCCTCCAAACAGGGTGGAACCCTTCTTCTGAGAATCAAGTTGTGGAAAATATGGATCATGAAAAGAAAAAAGAAATAATGCGGACACACACTGCAGTGACGAAACAATTCCCTCTTTTTAATCTCCAGCCAGGACTAGACGAAATCCTTTGAGAACAGAGAGGCTGTGTTCGGAGTAACAGAAGCAATGGATCTTACTCTCTGGAAGCCGCATCAGCAGCTGCTGCATCGGTTTAGCACTAGCCTGAGCTATCAAGCTTTATCGTATTTTGGCGTCAATGGCTAAAGGTAAACAATTTTTACGTTTTTATTTATTTATTTATTTATTTATTTTTAACGAAACTTACATTTAAATCACCAACAAAATAGACGTTTGATATCTGCTCTAGGCTTTAGAAGTCCAGCTTTATAAGCGGTGGAGGCAATTGTCTTGGAAGGTCTTGATTTCCACATCCTCCTGGCCTGATTAATTGCTGCGCTCCGTACAGGAAGTGCTCCTGATGGAGAGAAGATGGCCGCATAGCAACTAGCACTCCGTGTGAGTCAGCCGGCACAAATGGAGCTTTACGGCACTGCACACTAGGTCTAGGGATTACACTGCCAGTGGCCAAATTATGGGATTGAGCATGCAACTCCATTCACCCGCACCGTAGAGATATTTTTTTTGCTGAGCAGGATTACCCCCACCCCCGACACACACACACTTCCAGACGAGACAGGCAGCCGGCCTTCCCTTCCAGTACTCATGTAAGACTTGTGTTGTGAGACTAGGCTGAGTCAGCCTGTGTCAACACCTTCTTGTGTACTGAGGGTATAAAAACAAACAGCTGTTAAAGGGACTTGCCCTGAGTTGGCGCCAACTTGGGAAGGAGTAACATATATACATATATAATAGGCGGTTTCTCATCACAATGTTCTGTAAAACATTCATCATTAACATGCTCAAGAGATCAAGATATGTGCATGTGTGCAAAGGGGGGTTGTATACAGTTTTTATAAGGCAGCCCTTTATTCTTCAAAACCAGTTACAAGGTCATGGCTCCCATTTGTCCCATAATGCCATTACACTAGCGGGACACAAATAACATGGTCTTGTAAATATGGCTCCCAACTGTAGTGTTATAAAGGGGGAGCACTGTATTTAAAAATATAGACATCAGCAAGTAGAAATACATGGGTACCAAATTTGGTCTGTTTAAATATATGTAGCACCACCCCACCTACGCAAAAAAATGATAATACTATGATCACAAATGACAGTAGAGCTGCGAAATGGTAATTCTTTTGCAGATCTTTGTGACTGTTTACAAACGTTTCTCCGGAGATGTGCCAGGTGTGCATGTGGTTACAAGTTTCTTATTGTTTACTGCAGACTCCCTTCCTCAACGCTTTATTATGCCCTGTTTACTCCATCCACATCAAAACAGATAACGCTGCTAACTGAGTTTGTGTGTGTGTGTGTGTGTGGGGGGGGGTGTTAACTTCCTTTACACACACACACACACACACACACACACACTAGCGCAGCTCAGATACAGTACCGGTCTCACAAACCACACCATCAATGAGATCCAATCTTAATTTAACCTTTTCTCACTACAGTATTTCACACATGATGTCTGCCCTGGTTGCAAGACTCACAAACCCCACAGGATGTTTATTAGAAGCATTCATTTGGTATGGCCACTGCTGGCACACGCGGATAGAGAGCAGGTTGCTGAGTTTCTGTTGTTGTTGTTGTTGTTGATACCGCGCAACCTGTATCAATCTCGCTGTCCTCAGTTGTCTTTGTTTATTGCTGAAAATGTTCTTCACGGAAACAGCGACCGGTGCTTCATCAACCACACTTTCTCTTTCTGGCTGCCTACAAGTAACTAATATATACTGAGTTGCACAGAAACAGGTCCAGGCTACACACTTGCTGCCTACAGATTTTTTATGAGATGTGAGGCTGAGAGAGAGCGTGCAGGAAGCCTGGGCTGAGCTTTAACAAACAACCTCTGAATCAATCAACACCTAGACCACCACATATTTTGTTGTGGATATCTGCTTTATAAAAACAATCTTGTGGTGTGGTCCCAGTAAATCTAGTTGAAGTACATTACCAGCAGGTAAGCAAGCAAAGTGATCTTCGTTATGACATTTTACAGCTAGTGGGAATCACAGAGACATAAAACATGAAACAAGGTAACATTTTCAAGCTAAGACAGAGACCGTGGGGGTCTTGAAGTAGTAACCCCACAATGGTTTAGTTAACTTTATTTCTCCCAACCCAATTGGCTTCTTTCAGACAGGCATCAGAATGAAATCCCCATCTGAATCGAATGAAATGGCAGAATGTTAATGACTTTCATCCTAACCCCCCCCGTTTGATATCTACAAAGACCTTGTTCTTGATCCCAGAAGCAAAGCCCTATTTTTAGAAGAGAAATGGTTTCCAGTTGGCTCCAGAGGATCATGGGGGAAAACCCACACTGGAAACCACATTCCATGATATTTGTGTGGTGGAGTTTGGAAGGCTCTTATTTAACCAATGAAAAGCTAGGCTTGCTTGAACTGCTGATTGCTGTGTCCCACTGTTTGATCACAGGCACGCTACCATTGATTTCAATAAGCATCTCACAGCGTTTTCCTCTGACTTCCAAGAGAACGGTACGAAGGATCCCAACTGACGCAGTGCACGGTAAAAACAAAGTTCTTTTTCATTTCTCGATCTGTGAAATAATGTTTCACGAGTTTTCCCGCATTGATCTGTCCAGATCTGTCCAGATACAAAGTGGAATAGTAACCCTATACTCCCATATACCATGCCTATGTGAGCATGCGTGCATTGAAATAGTACTGCAAGTTTCCAATGGTGCATCAGCTTAAGCTAAACACTCAGTGCCATATGTAAACAAAATTCCCTCCTCAAACCAAAGAGCATAAGTGGGAGGGGGGAGGGAAACAAAGCAACAAACACAACAAAATGAACTCCATACATGCTGGAAAAACACAATGACATTATGATTCGGAGTGGAATTAGCATCAAATAATTCACTCATGAGGAAATTACTCAAGGCTTTGTCCCTTGTGAGTCGCTTAGCTCACTCTTTAAACATGGCTGCACAGCCACTCCAAACTCATAAATATCTGAGCTGTTTATATATATATATATATATATATATATATATATATATATATATATATATATATATATGCAAAGCAAAACCGAAATCCAATCTTCTCTAGGGATCCCACACTACTTGTTTAAAAAACAGTAGTGTTATAAAACCCATTGTCCTTCCCAAAGTTCCACTTCCCTACCTTATCACAGGCAAAAAGCATAGTGGGAAATGGAAATTGCTTTCTTTTGTACACAACTTATCATTGTGATAATAATAATAATAATAATAATAATAATAATAATAATAATAATAATAATAATAATAATAATAAGTTGGCTCTGAGTTGAAGTGGAACAACGACACACATGTAAATTGAGAAACGCTGATGTGCCCTCATCATACCCATAGTGAATCGGGGGCACAAGCTGCTAATCTAGTTTATTTCAGGTTTTTATAACTAAGGGACACTATTTTAAATAGACACACCTTATCAACTTCTTAAGTTCTACTTATGTTTGGTGTTGACAAATCATACAAGTATGACAAAAAGAGGTGATTACATGTTCAGCCATGCTTCCCCTTATAATTACCATAGGAAAAGCACAGAAAAGTGTAATAAAGCATGGTAAAACCATGGTAAAACATAGGCAAGCTTTGTAAAGAACAGGGAGGTATAGTAATATTAATAAACATGGAAAACCATGGTAAATGCATAGTGTAACCATGGGAAAAGCCTGGTAAAACTATCAAAATACCATAAAAAAATAGTGGTAGACTTTTATTAGGGTCCCTTTCATTTGAATAGATGGAAACATCACCATGTTTGCCTCCCACCCCCTCTGATCAAAGTGTGTAGACCTTCTGGAGCCTTTTCAGGCTAACAGGGCCAAAACACATGGGTGTGAGGTGACCGCTGTGATGCCTGACTACCTGCCAGACTTATCCAATTGTGTAGCAGATACTGATCTCACAGCAGGGTGCATTCAGAATCAGAGAATTAACAGAATAATGCTGTAACCACGATGGAAAAAAGAGGCACATATTCTTGAATTCTCTCACTCTGGGACATGGCATCTACTGTTAACTGCCTGACTGTTTTGTTTTTTAAAACCAAAAGCAAGGTGAGGGCCTTTCATGTTTATAAAAATTAAAAAACCATAGATATATAGAGAAGTAAATAAATATATAAAAGAAGATAAATGCATTACCCGGCACACGAATGTTGTTGATTTTGCCTCCAAGTGGCTATTCATGTGAATTAGAGTTAGTATAAAGACAAGGGTTATGATTTTATATTTATTAAATCAATGAGTCAGTGCACACATTACAGAACATTGAAATTCCTGACACATTAGTTTGAGTTATTTTTCTCCAACCAAATACTCTTTTAACTTTTTATTGGAGTCACAGTGCTTTCAGGATTGTCAACACAGGCAAGACACTATGGCAGAAATGCATTGCAAACCATGATTTAAAAAGCCTCCATTCTGAAACCAATTAAATATATGTAACAGGACAGCACCTCAAGATAATCCTTCGGCGTTAATGTTAAAGTGTAACTGTTCTGGAATCAACGAGGCTCCATAAGATTCTGATTCCCTCTATTCCTTCCAAATGTTAAAGATTAAAAGATCTAGATGCTCACTAAAGGACAATGGGACTGCCTAACTGTACGTGCTTTCAGACTTTTTTTTTTTTTTGCTACCTGCTCATACAATTCATACCTCCTACAGAAGTAGGATTTTGGAAGGGACAATAATCATAGGACTGTCCCATGCACATATGCGTCTACCACATAACAGAGTGGGATTTTAGTGATTTATTCTGACTCTGCACAGGACTGTAATTTACCTGCAGTACTTTCTTTAACAATGAACAGGCGGAATCAGCTCTACTCCCTGTCTTTACACTTCATAGCGCACTCTTGTTTCATATAGGCATCTGTATTTTCCCCTGAATTGCTCATTCCCTGTGCCAGACACTCTGACACACACTTTCAGACCGGCAGGTAAAACGCTTGAATGCGTCATTAGTTTGTCATGTGACCTTACAGGAGAACATTTGATTTAGAGTATCTCTGTCATCAATATGTCACATTTGAATTATAGTAATGAACTCACTGCAACGGTTGCACAAGACTGAAAACAGAACGCTATTTTGCCCTGCAGACTCGCATACAAACTAAGCAAATAAAAACAAGAAAGCTTTTAACAGCCTCTGAACAGGCGCAGATACTGCCACGCCAACACAGACACACAGGCGCACACACAGACGGATACACAGGTATAACGTTACTACTTCAGTTTAAGGAATAAGATAACATCACTGCGAAGGAACAACAGCCCACTTCCCTGCCTGGTGTTACCTCACATGCATCCAGCTATTCTGTAAACTGACAGCTGGGAGATCTCAGCAGCTGGTCCTGAGGGCTGTGAAAAGCTCTGTTCACACAGCAGTGCTATGATCCCAAGTGCAAACTGTGGCAGCCACTTTTGAACTTCACACTTCAGGATCAAGCTATTTCCTATTTCGCTCAGACTTCCGAATGTGCCGAGTTGAAACGTGAAAAAAAAAGGGAACCAAATGGGACAAGTATCCCAGTATAGTGCAAAGGCATGGGTTGGATGACATTGGACCAGGAGGTAGTCTACTGATTAAACAGAAGAGACTTACAACGTGCAGCACAACTGGGATTCCGCTGCACTGCAGTGACATCTGTGAAGCAGACGTACTGGAAAACCTTCATTTGCAGGCAGTGGAGAGCGGCTGAAGTCATAAAAGCTATTTAAAACACTGCAGCAATTTGCTTTGAACATGCACAGAATGGCACTTTCCTTTGCTGCAGCCAAACATTTCCAAGAAAAAAAAGTGCTTCTACAAGGAGCACATTAACATTTTGTAGAAAATGTGACTATTTTGAAATCGGCAGCAATCGCAAAACACAAAGCTTCTGAACTACGCTAGAGCTCTAAACTTTAAGACTGGGTGAGGCAGCATGTACTTCTCGTTCACTTAGGGGCCAGGTTTCAACGTAAACACAAAGAACACCTTCCTCTGGAAGACTTGCTACAGACACTATCTTTTTTATTATGTTTATTGCATATTAAAACCACCTGTATGTTAAGGCCTCCAATAATCATAAGGCAGATTCGTCTATAAAAAAAAAAGCTATATAGTCTGATGCTAATAAAAATAATACTGTGGCAGCAGCACTGTGAAAATCACAGAATATTGCAACTGATGAGCAATAGTATATGCTTTAGTGCATTTCCTGTTCATGCAATAGGTCTGCATCCTTAGCGAAATGAAAACCTCTTGGTTGTGACCCCCAATCTTAGAATGACTCATCTTTAACTCAGGTGCAAAATTAAGTGTCTTGTGGAAGGTTGGGTGCTTACCTGGATGAGAAAATGTTTTTGCCTTGTGAAGTCTGTCATTTTAAAATATTTTAATAAACCAGTGCAACATTTTCATTTTTGATTTAGCTGTGCCTTAATTATTTAATCTTTTAATACGGTGGCAAGATAAATGAAACAGAAGGACATACACAGTGCATCTTGCACCAATGCATCTGACAGCATGTATATTTTTGCAGAAGAATCGCTTTGACAAATCGTGTAATTCTATGCGTCGTGCAGGCAGTGGTTTTGAACAGAAGCAACCGCAAGGCATCTTTCTGGTTAATCCAGGTGATTCCCTGCTTGTGGTTCATTAACTCAGGACTGAGAAATCGGCAGCTGGGAATAAATAGGGGTCCAGTCCTGTCTCTGAGGCAAACTATATATGTGGTAGAAACAAAGGGAAATGTTTTCAACACCTAAGTGCCAGAACTATAGAATTACGCAGATGTAACTGGTGACCCACACAAGCCAGCCATGGGTCAATGGCCACAAGCCACTCCATGTGCATTTAAAAAACAACAACAAAAAACAGCTTTACAAAAAAAACAAATCAGAAAATAAAATAAAAATAATAAACAGCTATTTCCTAAAAGATCTATGTGCCAGTATGGCAATAAATAAATAAATAAATAATAAAGCCCATTATGCGCTAAAACTGTGATTTTGAGAGTCAACAAACTGCATTGGAATTGTTATTATTTGTGGCCATCAGTGTGGCTCAGACATTATGTTTAAGGAGGCATTAGAAAGAGAAAGTATGTCTTGCATTTGGTACGATGCAAATGACTCTAAACCAGAGTGTCGTTAACTAAAACCCATAACTGGCCTTTTTAACCCGAGAACCTTTAACAAGGTGCAATGTATACTCCTGCGTGTGAGACACACATCAGAGCAGGGACTTTAGATAGTAGCTGCTTGGGTCCCATTCTTATCATCTCTATTTGAATAGAACCCAGCTGACTTTGTCATTTCCTCTTGTCCCTTTTTTCACTTCCCCCTTTCCCAGTTACTATGCAGTACGTTGGGAAACAACCCCCCCATGTCATGTTTTATAAGGGTTAATTGAAATATAGGCTATTCTCCTAAACTGTCATGTCAAACTGTATCTACATACTTTTTTGGTGTGAATTTTGGAGTGTTTGAAGGAAACATACCCTACAGAATGGAGAACAATCTCCCACAATATAAACAAGCATCTTTCCCTTTCCCATAGCAATCCAGAGAAAGCTGCTTATAATTATCAGGCTTGGGGAAGGTCAATTCAGATACTTTTAGCAGGTCTCTGAGGATTAAAAGGTCTAAGCTGGTCTGCCTGCCATTGTTTACCCACAGACTTAGGGTTGGTTTAACAAGCCAGTGTTAACAGTACTTCACAATGCGAAACAGGGACGTGTGATCCGGGAAAGCATAATCCATTTCTCTAAACATAACAGGGCCCTTGATCTAGAGAGATGACAAACACTCAAGGGTTAGCTAGCCTGGTGCAACAGTTAAACGACAAGGGATGAGTAATTTGACAAACATCCATAATTAAATGATTCCTCAACAACAAAACGAGGGAAATTCGAATACCACGCAGTTCTGCAAAAGTCCTTGTTTGTTTGGTCATCTACCCAGCATGCGCTGCTGAACTGGGATCCATTTTAGAGCCAGTTCCAGCTTGAAACAAGCTTGTGAACTGGGTGATCTGAGGGACAAGAAGGTGGGATGAATCTCCTCGCTGTCAGACTGCATTGCAGTAAGGGAGCTCATAGTGAAAACCCAAACCCCCAGAGCAGAAGCATACACGCTCTCTTCAGCTCTTCTGTTACCTGGGGGTTGCTTGTCTTCATTCTCAAACTGTATAAGATTGCTTTCAGATAGGAAACATTGAGTTTGCTCTTTGGAACAAGTATGTTTTCTAGAACATAAAATAAAAAAACTAAAAACAAAAACAACATTATATATATATATATATATATATATATATATATATATATATATATATATATATATATATATATATTCTTGCAGCTTTCCTAAGCAGACTTTCTGATCTGCTCTTGCAACTACAGCCTAACTGACTGATTTTCACCCCCCAAGCTGAGTACTTAAAGTGTTAAGTACAGTAGGTGGCAAAGGATCACCTGAATGGGTGTGAATGACCCGTCTCCCTCCCTCTCAGTGGGGGTGGGTCACTTTTTTCTTTATTTAACAATCACAGAGGCTCCTTGTGTCAACCTCATCCTTCAAATTTTGTGCCTGATTATCTAAACATTCCCTTCTTTTAGACAGAGAGAGATAAAGGAGTCCTCCGCTCTCTAGGTGTAGACAACTCAGCCTGCTGGTCAAAAAAAAAAAAAAAAACAGAGGAGCAGGAGACTCATTGAAATTATTGGTTGCTTTGAGCAAACAACTCATTGTGCTTCAGTAGTAAAACTCACAGAGAATGGTTAACAAAAATGCTTAAACTAAAGTGGTGCACTTGGCAATCTTCGTATTGAAATAACGAACAAGTTAAATAGACGGAATCCTTTATTTCATAAACTGATATAAGACGTGGGTAATTAGTTTCACCAGTTCCAGCCAAGCATCACAAGCAATCTTAAAAACAATTTTTTTTAAAAAAAATCCCCTAGAATCTTATTTTTAATAAAAAGTCTTTCAAGGTCTGTCGGATACATATCTGGTTGTATGTTATCCAACAGAGTTTGAGAAGATCCTCTGAATGGAGTGCATATTCCCCAGCCCTGTCCTTTTGTTCTGTGCTGATTAGATTGAGAGCCCCCTTCTCTAGCCAAACCAGCCATGGGCATCTTCTTAATCCCTCAGGGGACGACTGGCAGGGATGAGGAGAGACCTCTGAACTCCCAGGCTGACACTTGCTACCTCAACATTTCAACTTATTGAAAATGCTAACGAGCCGTGTACAGCAGCAACAAAAGTGCTATTATGAGAAGGCATTTCTATTCATTTTGCTTTGCTGATTTGCCTCTGACAAGTTTGAGGTATTTGTTGAGTTTGATGAATGCTAATCCTGTACATTTCAAACCCCTATCTGAAAACAAGAAGCATGCCAAACAATATGACAGAAGATATTTTCTTTTAGTTTCAGAATATGAACGTGATGCACAGCCAGTCTGTTCTGACTAGAACTTCATTTACCAGCCCTTTCTGCCTGTCGTTCTCCCTCTGATAACAGTTTTAATATATATGTGTTTATTGTTTCACATTAAAAATGCTCCATCAGAAGAAGCTTATTACCTTAGATTTAATTAATTTATTTATTTTTTAAACACTTTTCTTAAGTTGCTAGCTACCACTGTAGCAATATGCAGGAATGCTTATTTAAAATACTAATTTAAGGGTACTCAAACTACCTTTCAGTAATATGCATGAACATAAGGTTAAAGGGAATTAAATCCTAAATGTGATTTAAAAACACAACAGTCAAATAGACAGCATTTTATACTAAGAAATCTGTCACTGTAACTTTAACTATAAATGTTCATATACTGTATCTTGAAGATTCTTTTTTAAGATAATGTATTTAGTTAAATTAATTCACTTTTAAATAGCAATGACCTTAAATGACAATCACACTTTCTTAGATTTTTTGCAGTTAATATACAAGTGGCATAATCACAAAAATAAATCTTGTAAAGTTACTTGTTTGTCTGCTATAGACAGAAGATTTAATCTGACAACTTAAATGCTGTTTTTACATGAAAGTACATGAAAGGAAGTACAGTTAAAATATTTATATTCAAAATATTGGGTGTTATTCTTTAAGGACATTATTTTTACAGCAACAGAATAATAATAATAATAATAATAAAACAATGATAGGTTTGCTCATTGGAAATATCCAAGTTCCCTGTAAACCCTGCTGATACATGAATGAAATACCTTTCAAACCACTGGGATTTCTCTCCTAGACACCCATCCCTTCTGCTTGAATCTCTCTACACTTCCCTTTAATGTAGAGGGTATTAAGTAAAGCTGCTTATTAATTACAAAGAAACACCAGCAAAGCAAGCAGCATCCAAAGACAGAACACACAAGAACAGTCTACTTTACCCTCATGATTAGAAGCATTCGAGTATCTGTACACCTTGTTTGAACAATTCTTCTTCACATACTCAATACGTACTGCTCCCATATGCACCAAGTTACCAACCAAGCTTCTATAACCTTGCAATCTAAACACATTCTTACAACATAATAATATTGTAGTACCTCTTTAATATTCATTGGAATATATATAGATATATATATAAACTTTTTAACTTTGTGTCCAGCATCCAGATGTAAGTTAATGCCACTTAAGAACTGAATGAAAACATTTTATCTATCTATCTATCTATCTATCTATCTATCTATCTATCTATCTATATATATATATATATATATATATATATATATATATATATATATATATCTATATCTATATCTATATATATCTATATATATCTATATATCTATATATCTATATATATATATATATATATATATATAAAATTATAAATGATTAATAAGATATTTAAGGTAACAAACCTCTGAGTGGTTGTATTGTTCCTCTCCGGTATACATTGCTCTAATCGAATGAACTTCAGTTGTATTAATTTAAAGAACATAAAAACCTCCTAGTGGCTTGTAGCAGGAACCAATTAGTCCTTTATAGCTTTCTTTATAGTGGGCTGGGTATATATTTCCTTTCACATTGTACACCTTTCATCGCCATTTTGCCGTACAAAAATAAACAGGAACAAACCCCCTCTTCTTTAGATTTGAACACACTGTGGTATATTAGGACCATTTTAGAAAGGTTTTCAGTTCAGAAAATCTAATATTCCTCAAACAGACGCAATGAGATGTTTTCTGACCTATAATCTGACAAATTGCCAATCCTCGTTTGTGATTACAGTACTGTGTGTAAGGTCTAGTGTGGTATTATGTAATATAATTTGCTTTCTTGCTTGCACTGTGATTGTTTGTATTTACTAGTGCTGATAAATACGAGGCAATCAATTAGTTACTGGAGATGTTACATAGAACCACTTTGACATCCAGACAGTAAAATAATAAAATGCATCCACTGTATTTGTGTTTTGTACCAGGATGTTAGACTCTGTTTACATACAGTGTTCTTCCAAGGGGAGCACTGTGATACGATTAAAGGGGCAGAATTAGTAAATCACGAGTGGAAGTCTCAAACGCATTAGAACCATGGTAACGCTGCCTGTCCTTCAGATAGAACATCAGTGGAACTTTACAACATGTGCGATAATACTGAGCTTCTGGGGGTAGTCATTTCCACTTTTCAAGTCTTATTAGTTGCAAACAATATTCACCTTTTGACTGTTTAACATCTAATATTTCAAAGATATTTTGTAAATATATAACCACAGTAATGAAATTTTGTTGAAATAAACGCAGCAGCAATTGGTATGACTCTCTGTGTTTAAGGGTCTGATTGCAGTATACAGCTCCACAATGTCAATGTGCCCGGGTGATGTAGGCCCAACATCCGGCAACAATACAACCCTTAGCCCTTGCTAATAATGCTACAGTTTCAGCAGTGGAAAGTTTTTATTTTCATGTAAAATATTTTTATAGTTGAAAGCGAAGTACTTTTGTAGTTGGTTGGTCAAAGAATGATGTGCTTGTTTTATGGCTAATCACTGCACGAGAAAATGCAGTGCACTTTAATAATATAGCTGGACAAGAAGAGCAAATCTCAGGTAAAATAATCTTTCTCACCCCATAGAGAAAGTTGTTTGTTTTACTTGACTAAGCCTTAGTAGTAGTAAAGCCTCATTCTCTAAACAAAGCAAGTTTATGAAAAAACACTACCATGTGAACCAGACAATGTGTATTTAAATCCATTCAACACTTTAATGTATTAGGTTCAGGTCTAAATGATGTGAATGCATTTTGTTTTTTAGGCTGATATATACAGTAACTGTCACACCTTACAGATAAGCCGATCTTAAACATATGTTAAAATGTACCACCAAAACAGCACTTGCATCCATTCAAACCAATTCAATGCAGCAAATAAAATGCAACTTTTTTTTTTCTTTTTTTTTTGCAAGTCACAAAAGCTTATTCAGCTCCGTGGGGGGACCTTAAATACACATTTTAACAAGAATTCCCTCTGAAAATCTTGCTTTTTTCAGTACTGAAAATAGTATGTGGGAAAACAGACAGACTCACCGATGGAGACATAGGTCCATTCTGAAGGTACGGATCAGGCAGCATCAGGAACGGATATCCAGAATACGCAGGTCCTTTATACATTCCCCCATCTTGACGTTTTGACACTTTAGAAATACAACAGAAAGTCAACATATGTACAATAATGCGCTTAAAAAATGGACCTTCAGAACAATTTGTTGCATTTGACTATATGTCATATTATTTTAATGTTAAACATGCGTTATCATTTTTATTTTTACTGGCGACATCTGTGTGTTTCACATCCATTGGCACATACCTGTTTATTAAAAGTAAAACATGCGCGCACACACACACACAAAACAGCCGCTCTGGTGCTCTTGTTTCGAGGTGTATTTGGATCCTAACTTGGGAAAGTTAAACAAGGTGTACTCAACAAGTCAAGTGTCTCCCTGTCACTCAGAGGGCGGAACCACATTTAATAAACTGTGCTCTGTGTGGTACTGAGCGGGCCAGAACAAAGCAAGACTCCTCCACCATTCTCCTTCCCTCTGGCACTGCAGAACACCAGTAACTTCTGCTTGGTTAGTTGCTTTTTATTAGTATGTCTTTTGTTTTGGTCTTTCTCTATGTAGCACTGTTTGTGGTTTATTTGTACCAGTTGTGGTGGTGGATTTTCAGCGCACACTCCTATTTATATAAAATGATAGAGCTTAGTAGGTGAAAATAAAAAAAATGTACAATTAAAGAAAATAGCAGTCATTGCAGCTATGCGTATCTGTTAATCACGGTGGAAAGATTGAAAACAGAGTTCCTTTATCATGACAAGACCACTGACCGCCCCCCCCCCCCCCCAGACATCCCATTGAACCCTAGAGTAAAGCATTTGACCTATTATTGCTAGATTGTGTATCCTAGCACCATGTCTATCCTAGTATACACTATGAATCAAATGCAAGCACAATTGTGAAAAAGCATTAACATTTAGTAATAATAATAATAATAATAATAATAATAATAATAATAATAATAACAAAATAGTTCGAGTAATCTAAATGGCTTTAATATTTTTCAATTTAAATTCTTAATCAAATAAATTCCTTTTCACAAGTCCATGGCAATACCTGGGTATACAGTACTTAGGCATGCTAACCCTTTCTAGTTTTAGTCACATGTGACCTTAAAGTCTTGATTTTAAATCATTTGTTATTCCCAACTGTTTACTTGACAATATCAGTATTCATAATCGTGTAGCCGGGTTGCAGCGGCGCTGGCCCGCTGGAAAGCGAGTCCTGAAAACCACTGCATTTACCGAAGCCTACTGTATGTGTGTGATACGCATCCTAACAACACCTGTATGAAAGAAAAGTGTTGCAGACTCACGGTCTTCCAGGTGATCCCGGGCAAGTTTGTCTGTGTAGGCTCTCTCTTCTTCTGCATGTGCACGCCGGATTGCCTGTGAAATCCGGGCGGATAATAAAACTTTTTTTTAATGAAAACATCGGTACAAACTTTAACAAGGAAGAGAGATGAAAGAAGGCAATCTCATCAAATTAAAAACGATAACAGCGCAGAAATGATTCCTCACCCCATGGTCCGCTACAGCACCGGCATTCTGACTGATCTCGGATTCATTCACCAAAGAAGACTTAAGATCTGCCAAGTCCCTCTCGGTTAACGCGTTTTCTTGGATTTTTTCCTCTTGCTCCCCTTCATCTTTGAAGGCAATCATTTCATCGTTAGCTCCCAGATCATCTCCTCCACCACTATTTAACTGTGGCATTTTTGCTAAGAAACAAATACAATAGCTTGCTTTTGAAGAAAGCCTGACACCGAAACTTTTGGGTCTTTTTTCTCTTAATGCACACAGATCAGGCAAACGAAAAAATAAAATAACAAAATAAAGAAAAACAAACCTAAAGTTGTTAAGCTCAGAAGTGGCTCCGCACAGTGAAAGTAACGCAGCACAGCAGCAACAAATAATACATTTGCGCTGCGAGACAAGGCGAGAGCTCCAAACATCAAAGAGCACCGCCTGGTGATTGACAGATTCAATGACTTTGTTGGGGGTTGTACAATTGTTCCAGCAAAGGTTCTGCTCTTAAAGAGACACCGCTTCTTTTTTCAGTTTTTTTTTTTGCTCGTAGTTTGTAATATTCATGAGTTTAAAAACTTCCAAGAAGTATGCAAACCGCTAATGCTGGATTTGTGAATTGCAACAACAAATTAAGAGTCCTGGACCCGTTTTGAAATAGTCTTTGATTCAAAGTTGCAGATTTTGCAGTTTTAAAAAAGGTAACATGTGCAGTCTATCAATGTGTTGGATTCAATTTAACTCAGAAGGCTCTTTGCCACTATGACAACACTCCATTTGATTATTATTATTATTTTATAGATTGCATCAATCTCAAACCGAAAAAAAGAGATATATTTTATTTATTTATTCTGCTTGCCTTTAACATTAACGTTAGTCTTGCAGAACTCGAGTCTTTCCATTGTTATTTTTTTAATATTATCATTATTATTATTATTTTTATAATATCTTTACATGTAAATAGTGGCGAACAGGCACAAAAGGGCACATTTACATTGGGTTGACATTATAAAGCTGACGTCTGTTGGCCAGCACATTTACTGTTATTACAGGCCAATGCTGACTTCAAAGAACGGTTACAACGTTCGTGCGTGAGTGCGTGGAGGACCATCCCCTCTACCCTTTGACCACTCCTGAGCCATTGAAACAAAACGTGCCGTAACAAAACATTATCATCATCAACAACAACAACAACAACAACAACAATAATAATAATAATAATAATAATAATAATAATAATAATAATAATAATAATAATAATAATAATAATAATTAGTTGCTTTTAAATGAATGGTTAGGTCAGCCTTTAGTATTTTACAATTTGAGTTCTGTCCTTAACTTCGTTGTGTTTGTTTGAGACCCAGAGGCTGGCTGTCTAAAGTGAACAGTAATGGTGGTTTCTATTCTAGTCGACATTACTGTAAGTTTCCATTTAAAAACGGTTGTGCTCTTTCATTGTATCTATCATTCGGTTGCCCTGAATTAAAATGACAAGTCACAGCTGGTAAATAAAATGAAATGCAAACAGAAAATGTGTCGAATATTTGCATACAGCCGAATATTTATACACTATCGTTTCATGCAGATCAATACAAAGATTACAACTAGGACATGAATATATGCAAATCTAAATTATAAATGAGTTTTTTAAACTGCTTGTTGATTCGTCTTCATTAAATATAGACAGCTGTTTACCCATGTTCTTTCTTTCTTTCTTTCTTTCTTTCTTTCTTTCTTTCTTTCTTTCGATCGTCTTCAGTTTACTTTACATTATAATCATATATATTTGCGAATGTGTTGGCCAACTGTATTTTTTTTCTTTTCTTTTTCTGGTGTTTAATTATTTAATTGAGTTATTTTAATGTATTAATTTCTATTATCTGAGTCTGACTGGATCTTCTGTTTTGACTGCATGACTCATTCTTTCACTCAGCCTTATGTCTTTATCTCTTATCTGTTTCAGTAATTGCAGACATGACGTAAGATTTCAGTAAATTATTACTTTCTGTTTTGCCTTAGGGACAGGAAACTCAAAAAATAACCTTTTCAGATGCCGCCAACACCAGCAACTACTTATTTGGAATCAAGTGTATTTAATGGGCACCATTCCCACTGGCAAGCGTTTTAATCCCCTCCGCTTGTTTACTGTTTAAAATGTAAACTTTAAATCATCATGCTTTAAAATAACCATTAAAGAATGGTTATATTGCAGAATAATGGCGACACAGGTAGCTTTAAACACAGACTCTGCTCTTTTCAATAGGAACAATTCAAACTACATATTTATCATAACCATACTCTACAGAATATGTTTTTTTTTCAATAAATGTCTGAATTTATGGGAATAAATATTGTAAACTGGCAAATTTTACTGTAATAGTTAGAACTTACTGTAAAACTGCAGCATTTCATGTAGTTTTACATTTCTGTAAAAGAAAAAAATAAATATTTTTTCGCAAATTATATATACAGTATAATCATAATGATATTTATCAGAAATGTCCTCAATCATCAGATATTACCAGACTAATTGTGTTTTATTATAAACAAAAAAAAATTACAATAAGTTATACAACTACTGGTATTTAAAAAAAAGAAAAAAAAAGAAAAAGATTAACAAGCATTTTTTTCTGCCATGAGAGATGCTGAAGAAACTAGCACAAACTTGTGTCCATCATAAAGTGAAAGGTAAGTGATGCCTTGAATGAATAGATTACATATAATAAAAATAATAAAAAATATTAACAAATATATGCACACCCTGTACATACAGCCATAGACAAAGTTATTATTTTTTTTATACATATCTTGCATTGCTTATTATGGTATTCCTGCTATTCAAACGCTTACAGAAATAACAATCCACACACTAGAAGTTTATTCTGTTAACTCAGATACACATACCTGTGTTAGAGGCTACAATACAAGAGTGTTCTACAAAACATTACAGTATAAAAGTGACTTATTTGAATGTATTTGCTCTTTTAAAGCTGTGCTTCCGATAAATACTGTATTTCTCCCACAGCCCCCTTCTGAATGTTCTTGAACAGTACTGTACACAGTGTTTCTCATATTAGCCACATGGTTACAGCAATGCTTTCAAGAATTCCTAATTACATACAAGTGACTACTTAATTAATATATATATATATATATATATATATATATATATATATATATATATATATATATATATATATATATATATATATTCCAGCCCTAATAATAATTTAAACAAACTCTTCAAAACAAGAAAAGCTATTTGTAAAACAATATTTATAAAAAGAAAAATAACTTGGGAGTGAAAGATAATCTCATTATTTTTATGAGTTTCTATACAGTACCATGTCAACCTCAGATTAAACAGATAATTTATCCCATATTCTGTCTGACTGGCTCAAATAACTATAAGACAGGGCTAAAGCATTATCACTATATATAGTGGGGCTTTAAAATATCCAGGAGTGTATTTATTTCATGATAACTTACTCCTGTGGTTATATTATGGCTGATATACAATGACAGTGCCAGTATACAATATTGCTGTTACCTATAATTGCTACAATAAACACTGCTAACAGTTCAGTTAGAGTATATGTTTTGACAATAATGTTTCAGTTCCTTTTTTTCCTGGGCTATCCTGCAATTTATTGAAGTTAACAATGTATTATTATAACTTTAGAATGTCATTTAGCCTTGACTGTTACCAGAGGCAAGGCAGTTGAGTAGTATTATTAATTTAGTGAACCACACGTGTACGAGATGGAAATGTAACCCTTAGAATATTGGGGTTACAAAAAAATGACTTATTTTTCTCTGAATAAATATCCAGCCAAACCAAATATAATAACAATCAGCCCCATTTTACAGTTTAAAATGACCTTCCAGATGCACATTATATTAAGTAGTTATAGAACTACTCCATTGATGTTCATTGATTGTTATTTATACCACAGTGTACCAAAAGGGTGGCTGAATAGAAAATCAAAACTCAGTAACGTTCAAAATATTTCTTTAAAGCATCTCATTTTTTAAAAATCTTTTGACACATTTTTCAAAGTTTCTGTTTTATGCTCATGCTACATCGCATGTGTCTGCTGCAGGAGAATTGTGACTGAAGTTCTTCTCACTGAATAACCCAAGCTATACTCTGAGAGAGCTGAGCCACATGTGTGGTGAGACTCTGCATTTCATTGAAGGAAATAGCTCCTAACTCAAGCCTTTCAAACATGTTTTATTATTATTATTATTATTATTATTATTATTATTATTATTATTATTATTATTATTATAGCTCTGATAGGCTCATTCCCTCAGACAGCAAACTGTTTTTCTGGAGCAATACCAGGAATACCATGCAGAAGTAAAGCAGAGGAATATGTGTATACTGTATACTTATTACAAATAAATGCTAAAAGGGGAGGAGCACTATTTAAGTGGAAAAGTATTAATCTGATAAGAATTTGGATATGTGGGGCTTATTAAAATAAGTTCAATCATTGTACCAGAGCAACAATACATTTTGATTCTCTGTATGTTTTTTGATTGTATTTTGATTCCAGGATTGGTACTCAAATATGATATTTTTGATACATTGTATTTTGAACAAATGACAGGCGAAGTCACCTGGCACCATACTTATTGAAAGAAGAATGTCTAGGAAGTCCCTGTGGTTGTAAATCTCATCCCCAATACATGTTTTTAAACAGGGGCTGATAGTTAGGGCAGGCACACCTATGAACAGGAGCATGTCACAACTGGTTATTATAGGACATCAAAGTCGTAATGTTTCCTCTTCTTTTTAAATACAGTAAAAGCTGTTATAGACTTCCAGACCCATGCAATCCAACTTTAACATTCCCATTGTCATTCAAATGCTGTCCTTTAACATATGACAATATCTGTTAACACCTTTAAAGCATGTTTACAGATGCCTAGCAAGGGATACTTAAAATAAAGTATTGGCATAATAGCATTAGGAATTCCTAAACTAGATTGGGGGTGATATACCCTGAGAGGACAGAGAGTTTATCTTGCCTAGTGATGTTAGGAACAGGACCTGCTGAGCTGCACTGTTTGCCTGTGTCACTGGAGTAGAATGGTTCCACTATTCCGAACAGTACTGGAAGTCAAGTCCTCATTGGAACCTATAGCAGCAACTGCACTGTGTAGGTCTTACACTCAGAATGGCAACAAAGAAGCAGTCTAAAGGTTTGAACCACAACAGGTTTAATGGTTTATAGTATAGTGCATATACATTTGGGGCCTTTTATTACAATCCTGGTTGTCTCTGAAGTCGTTTTTTACTTGACATGTTCATATAAGAATAAAGCCAGTGTGCTTTATTTCCAGAATGCTGAACCAATGCAATAGTGTTGAGAAGCTCCCTGTGTGGTTTGTTCACAACACACAGAGAAGCTTGTGAGTGGGCCCGTGAGCCTATCAGAGCTGGCTCTCCTTCAGCTGCAGCTCATTTTGTACTTCTTGATACTAATTGTATCCTATGTGGGTTTGCATGAGAAGAAAGCCTTTAACTGAGATTATTCTGCCCTCCCAGATGGAGATTAAACCTTGGCAATAAATTGAAAACCTGTTGTAATCTGTGATCCAGGAAACAAAGGTCCTCGTTAATGCAGAGACTGCGAGAGCCTTTGAAGTTGAGCCAAGTCATTCACTCCTAGCTCCTTCTACACAAAAAAAATTCACAAAAACATCATCTCTCCTTCCTTTGCCTCAGGCAACTGTGGTTAAGTGTGCTTGCTATTTTTAAAGACACGCTATGTTGAAAACATACTGTATTCAAAAGGGTGCGGTGCGTTGCAGGTTAATTCAGTAGGAAGAACAGTGTTTGTCTAGTCTAGTGTGCATTTTTACCATTCAACGAGCTGCTTTTATGTTCAACTAAATCTCGTCATAGTTTGTGTGTGTGTGTTGAATGCAAGATGAAATGATGCATGTTGTTTTTTAATTGCTGCTCTTTTTATCCATGTACACAAAGCCAGGTACAACCCTCCCACAGAGACCCCTGCTGGAGAGGTAGGGGATTGATAGATGAGTGTCTTCTTGCCAGCAGTAGCACTAACCATCACATCTATTTCATTTTATTTTTGACATGTATGGATGGAAATCCACACTGTTCACTAAAAATAACTCTAAATGTCATTTTTAATTCAATATAATAATCTTTTTTGAAAACTCCTTTAGCACTTGGTTGCTCATGTTTTTAACTTTTACCAGGTGTCTGGAACAAGTTCAACTTGATATGAATAAAGCTCATCCTGGTAGGAGGGGTACAGATGAGCTGAATTGCTTAGGTTTGGCGGGTGAAGAAAAGCGCTTGCCTTGGCAGCACCAGGATCGGAGGTCACAGGTTAATCTTCAGTCCTCCTGATCTGTGAGTGGGATGCAGTTCAGACTGGCTTGAAAAACATATGATACAAAAATAGTTAAATAAAAAATAAATAAATATGTCTTGGATTTAGTTTTTTCACTGCATGTCTTTGATCATTCATCAGACATTTAGATTATTTTATTAACGGTCTTTGAAGGTGCAATAAAAGTTGGTTGCATTTGTGTTTGCTGTTGGAACTAAATTGAATAATAACTCCCTTTGAAATACTAAAGTAATTTTACTTTAAGGTTTTTGAAAGATGTTTATATTTCTCTTTTGACTGTATCAGTTGTGTTTTGAGTTATCCAATAGAAATCTAGTTGAGAGCGTGCATTAATAGGCATTGATTCATTACTTTCTAATCTTTCTGGACCCCTCACAGACTTTCTGCCAGCTTTCCCCCCTCCCTTCCTCCTCCTCCTCCTCCTCCTTCTCCTCCTCCTCCTCCTCCTCCTCCTCTCCCAGCCAGCCCCTGTGTTTACTACAGAGTCAGTTCAGAGGAATACCAGGCAGCATCTCCACAGAACAAACGGCTCTGTCTGAGAAAGAATAATCATCAGAGCCAGTCCAAAACAAATGAACAAACAGCCAGATAAAAACATCTTTGATAAACCGAACATCGCTGACCTGTTAAGTGTTGGGGTGTAGAGTAAATAATTGATAAGGACTGTTTGTATTAAAACAACATAGTGATAGCCAATTAGATTAAAACATTTGTAGAAGCACTGCAGTAAAACCTACATTAAAGTTCAGTTAAACTAAGCGATCGTCCGATCTTATTAACTGTAATCCCAGATCATGTTTCTGGTTAGCAATACAGTAAAAACACTTTGATGAGTAGTCATTTGTCTTCAGCAGCCAATTGAGTTCTGTCCCCTTTTCTGTCTGTCTGACTCAGTGATGTCAGCAATTGTCTCAAGGGGGTTGTGTCCCCCTTCTGGTGGACTAGGATCTATTTTTCTACAAAAGTCCACAACAATCCACTTTGGGCTGCGCTGAAATAGCAAGACCCTCAGCATTAAGAATTAAGCACAATTTAGTAGGAAGCTGTTTTAAAGTTTAATGCTGCCAAAAAGTGTTTAAAAATTCCTTCATGTTTTCAGGATCCATTAAGGCCATTAGATCAGGGTCAGTGCAAATAACATATTCATTGTATTTAAATTAAAGTTATTAAAGTGTGTTAATTGACATTGTGGAATGCTAATTCTTCAGATGTATAATATCTCATTAAGTTGAGGCGTTGAGTTTGGAACAATCATGTTTATCATCAGAAAGTTTAGATCAATTAACATTGCTATAAATAAGCATCAAAAGTCTCAGGATCTTTCTATACAATCAAGCTCTTGTTTTAAACATATATATCCTTTGAACCCTATATTTCAAATAATATCCTTCAATATTCATGGCTTTACTTTTAAGTGGACAGAATACATCTCATGCCAAGACATCTGCAACATCACAGACAGCCTCCTTAAGCTTACATAGAGTGAAACGACAAATCAAAAAGGTCTTCTCTCTGCTTACATAAACACTTCCAAATACTGCTTAATTAAGCAAGATTGCCTCATATGTATGTCATTAAATTGCTATTAAATCTTCAAAGTCACAATTGATTTGGTTTTAATTTGTTCTGCATTTGCCATTCCTTTATTTCCCCTCTCACTTTAAACAGCATTCAAGCTTCATAACGCATTTGGCTTTGTAACGTTTTGAAAAATGCAATGATTGTGTTTTTGGCACACAAGTTACTTCTAACTGTTTACAAAGCGTTTCCCATGCTTAGATTATGTACTGTACCTTGGTCTTTTGCAGACGCTTTGCCATACACCCCAGTGCTTTTGGATACTTTGCTATGCTCATACCCTGGTCTGCTTTTATAAGGGGGATGTTTTCATACTGTAGCTGACATCCCTTTATGATTCTTCCTGGCTGTTTCTGAAGCAGTGTCCCCATGGTCTTTAATGAAACAGCCTGCTTTCTGTTTGCTGGGTATTTGGGTGACGTAAGGAGATGAGGCTCGAGTAGTTACTGACACACTGTACCTCTCAGAAGCCTGCTCACATTGCTCCAGTCTCTGACCACAGCCACTGGTAGCTCAAGGCTGATCTCAGAGGCCCCCTTTGATTGCATTCCTTTGCGGTACCTTATATGGGCATGCCTGGAAGCCATGTGACAGGAAATCAGGGAGAAACAAGTTCAGTTTGAGCATGTGGTGGAACTCAGTGTGGCTTGAGCATATCTGAAGATCTTGGGAACTTGCTGAGGGTCACAGATACACTGGACTGCACTTTATGCAGCAATGGGAGACACATTTGTTCTAAATAAGTGACCACATCACAAGCCTATCTAACAATGTTCTGCTCTGTTCTTTTATTTATTTAACTATTGCAAAATTACAAATTACAATTTGTGGCTAAAGATCGGACACTATTATTGCAGAAGTATTAGGCAGAATCTGAATGTTCTTAACACATTATGTTTTGTGTTGGTCACGACACAAAACATAATGTGTTAAGAAGTAACTGTACAATGCCACTTTAATGTAGTTGTTACCCCCCCCCCCCCCCCACAAATTACACAGGGTTATCTAAGCATGTAGAGCTCCAAGTGTGTAGAGCTCTAAGTGTGTAGAGCTCAATGTCCTGGTTTTTATAAGGGCAAGACTAGACTTCACTGTCATGAGTTGGACCACTTGACACAAACTGACATAATCAATAAGTTGTGCTGCTGCTAGTCATTCTGTAAGAAAACAGGTCTACAGACATCCACAAGAAGAAATATATTTTAAAACTAGAATTTAAGCCTGGTTAAAGACATACTTTAGTCGAGGTGATGTACTTTAAAGATAAGACAAATGAAATAGGGTGATATCTTCAGCTCATTTATTATGAAGTATAAAACCACAGTATGTCTGACCAACTTGCACAAATAAATACAAGATTTTGAAATTTAAAAAGAAAGAAAGAAATCACCTTTGTTGAAATAAACATTTTTTTTTTTCTTGACTTGGTCTTGAATATGAACAGTAGTTTTCTACAGGGCTGCTGTAGTCTGGAATAGAACCACCCACAGGAACAGCAACGGAAGGTCTCATTAAAAACAGAATACAGGTTTTCTGTTTCGGAGGACATTTGGAAAACATAACCGTTTTTTTAAACCGAATGACCTACCCAGTACTTAGGCTTGTGGAATTTGAATTCTAAGAGCCCTCAGCACAAGCCCTTTCTAGTGGTTGGATGTCGGGTGGAGTTTTTAGCTTATGGTTGAGCAGGGATTCCAAGATAATTTATTCCAGTGGATGAGTGATGTGGCACTGGTGGAGGCTGCAGAGTTTCAGGATGCATCAGTGTTTGGAAAATAAATCGTGCAGAGATATTGCAAAACACTTCAGCTGGGTTTTGTTGAGTCCCTACTGAAATGTATTATGTTTTGATGGTGTTGATATTTCAAATCTCTGAATTACCTTTAGTAAGCGGGCATTCAAATGGCTCTCGATTGGTTTCTGACAAGCAGTTTAGGGGTGAGGGAATGTTAACTTCTTTTCAAATCTCTATTAAATATTTACTACCTCAATAATATATATATATATATATATATATATATATATATATATATATATATATATATATATATATATATATATATATATATATATATATATATTATATATAAAAATTACATGAATGAATCCAGTGATGTGTTGAACTGAGAAAAACAAGGTTTGTTACACGCAGTACGTTCTCCATAATAAGAAATGTCAAACTATTTCCCTCTTATACAAATACATTTTGTGATAAATGCATTCGTTTTAGGATCGTTTTATTTGTCCTTTTATATGGGGGTGTAAAAGTGATGAGTTTCTGTTGCAAGAATCTGCCCTGGGTTTCCATTTCCTATATGTGACATTAACATAATCAAACATACCTCCCTGTGAGCAATAATATCTAGCTGTGTTGACGAAAACAATGACTGTACAATTCCCAAACAGGCATGGTACATTTCCCAGATGCGTATCTCTAAAGAACCAAAACATCTATTTTAGTTTGAAATTAAACTAAATAAATGAAACAGACAGCCCAAGAAAGTAACAGAAAGCAAGGCATATATTCTCTCGCCTAACAATAGCTCCCTTCAAATAACTAAGAAGCTTGTTCTTAATTTAAAAATAGTCAATATTGTCTAAAGTAAATACCCATTAAATTAAGGGTTGCCAACTGGACTTTGTTTATGCAGAAATAAATATTATTTAACAATGAATTATGAACAAAACAGTATAAATGTGAACCTAAATATGTATCTTTCCTGTAGTTATGCTCTTTTTTTTTGCATCTCATAAACTAAACTTAAAAATAAAATGGGGTTAGGTGTTAAATTTGTAAAAAAAAAAAAAAAAAAAAAAAATCTCTTATAAGTGTGTGGGCTTGCTGGGTAGTTACAACGTTACCTTTGAGCTCAGTAAATCATAAAGGGAGGTGTAAAACCATTCTCAAGATCTGGGTTTGACTTCTGTTAAAGATGACAGTGTATGAAGGTGTGAACGGGTCCCGGCCTGTTTGCTAACTTGCACATGGCTTGATTTTGGTTTCATGCTGCTGCACAACAACTGCCTCGAAAGCTGTGAAGTTGCAGAAGTACCTTAAAACTAGAGGTGCTGTTTTCCTTTTCTGTGACCCTGCACCTTTCACTTCTCTACAAGCAGCCCTGTCTGTGTGATCATAGATTGAATCAGCCTGAGAATGCTTTGCAATACACAGGGGAACTACAGCGCGGCTTTTAAATGCTCAGCTCAAGCGGTGCTTTTTTTACACTGAAAGTAGGAAGAATTTGAAGATAGTTCTGTTACAGAGAAATGAAGGTAGATCTCCCTTTTGGGGTTGGGTATTCATAACTGGATTTTTCAATCACTCTGTCAAGGATGTATAATCAGTGTAGAGTAGTCTGATCACATGTTTTAAAAACTGTGAAAGGCTTACTGGTACATCCAGTGCTGCAGCTACTGTAGTCTTTAGGCAAAGGGATTGCATTTTAATTGAAAATGTTCAGATCAGGGCAGCCCCTAAGACAACAGCCAAACATCACCTTGAATTTTAGTATTGAGAAAAAAAAAAACCTATATGAACATCATTTAGATATTTTGTTTAACATCATGTAATCAAAGAAACTACAAAATTATATTGTAAAAGACTACTGGAAGCCATAATAGTAGTACAGTATTTCATTCCAATTTATGAAGCAAAATGTGTTAATTCTATAGGGTGATGCAAAACCTTTGGCCATCACTGTAGATCACATCAATACAGACCAAATGTCATCAACACAGTCAGTCCATACATCTGTTTGGGTTTACATTTGCACATATTGGATGAGTGGAGGCATGCTCCTGTAAGAACTGCTCGAAAACTTGACAGAAAAATCCTTGTTATCAGAAGTAATCTGAATTTCAAAAGCAGGCTGTTGTTGTATTGTTTACTCTGACGGAGTGCTGTGCCACTTTCAAAACAACAAAACAACAGTCATCAGGGAAGTACTTTCTTTTTCTTCTTTTTTTCTTTTTTTTTTTACCAGCTGCGGTTACAAAACCATTGGAAATAAAACAACGTGTGAAAACTCAAAACTCTAATTCTGTGGACTCTCACTTGCAATGTGGCGGTCAAGAAAGCGACCGCACATTAGTCTGTATTTGAGAGTGCTCCTGTGAGAGGAGATACAGCTGCGGGTTCAATGACTAAAAAACGGGGTCTAGCTATTCCTGTTCTAAATATGCCGGTTGGTTTCAGTTTGACTTGTCTAAAGGGGTTTGACTAAGGTTAGGACGGAGGTTGAACTGGTGGAAAAAAACGGCAATTTATAACCATACGGCAAGACTGCTTTAGAAGTAGCGGGGTTCCAAATAATATAGCGTTATGCATCCCTCTGTGTTGCTACAACTGTTTAAATAACGTAGCTGTAATTATTCTTTTCATTGTTAACATCTTGACAACTTTTTACACTTATAACTTTAAATTATTTTTTTAAATGGCCGCTCTAGTGCACAGGCATTTGCGATCTGTCCTCTAATCACCGCAGGATAATATAAAAAAACCCCATAACAACAAGTGCTCTAGGCTTTTCTGTTCCGTACCACATCATGCTGTGTTACCTGTTTGACAATATGGACAATATACCCTTACACTATCAGTGCACTAGAGCAGACATTTTGAAAAGAGCTTAAAGTTATAAGTGTAAAAAGTTGTCAGGATGTTAACAATGAAAATAAAAAATTACAGGTACGTTATTTAAACCGCTGTAGCAACATTTGCGGCCGTGTAACACTATATTTTTCCGAACCCCGCTACTTACTCTTTAAGATTAATTTAAGAGTAGAAAAAAAGTTTTTTTTAGCTAACATCTTATGCTTCACCGACTTTTAAAGGGAAAATGGTTTATATGAACAGAAATCCCAACAACCCATATGGTAATAATTTAGCAAAATATAGAAAAGCAGTGTTATGGTTATTAAGTGTATGCAATATATATATAAAGGAAGTAGAAAAAAAATCAAACCTCAGAAATGACACGTTTTTGTTTGTAGATTCCAGCAATTCAATCAAAGTTACTGTTTCAGTTTGTGCAAAAGAGAGGAAACCATTGTTCATTGTGCTCATAAGTCATCAGCATTCATAGGAATTATCACCACCCATTCTTGCATGCTGTTGCTAAAGCTCCCATCATCTCTAATGACAGAATGGAAATGTTGACTTGTGGAGCACAATATCACTACAGCAGGAGATTTGTTTTCCAAACTGTATGGATTGTGCAAAGGCTTGAATAGTAAACCTATTTGAAAATAATTCAAGCAGACAAACCTTTTGGCTACTGCCTTCAAAAGGATACTGACAACACAGTGAAGTATATTGACATCAGCAACAACAACAAAAACAAGTGCAATTAAAATGCAAGTTCTCCAGTTCTCTCCTTTCATATATAAACTCATTAAAAACACACACAAGAAAACTCTCATCTCCTGCTGCTGAACATTTCAAATCCAACAATTTTCAGTGTCAGGGTCCAGGACATTTCCGTTTGTAGTAAAGCTTATGTTTATTTATAGCTTGCCAGAAGAAACAAGGGATTGGATCTAGTAATCACTGTGTCTGCACTTCGTAAAACACACTATAAATCGCTATGATGTAACATCTTGTTAAACAAATGTATTCACTATTCATTCTCGTTTGAAATAAGTATTTTCTTAAAAAAAATATTTACTGAAGACAAATGCGTGTTTCTCTCAAGCTAATCAGCTTTGTAGAACAACTACTGTAGTTGGGCTAAAAATTGCAAAACCAAGTTTTAGATACCTCACAGTCCGCATCTGTCAGTTGATTGCACTCGAAGGGCAGCTGAAATATTTAACATGATAGAGACAAGTGTTTGCAGATTGTTGATGACCCAGGCAAAATACATTATTATTATTATTATTATTATTATTATTATTATTATTATTATTATTATTATTATTATTATTATTATTATTATTATTATAATAATAATAATAATAATAATAATAATAATAATAATAATAATAATAATGTGTTGGTATCACCTTAGCTCAAAGGGTGTAAATGACCATATTATTACATGGTAATAAATTGGTATTTACCAATGGTTACTGTGTAATAACATACTTGCCTTGTGAACATCTTGTTACATGGAGTATCTTCATGGTAACTCTATGGCACAGACTCAACCAGTCATTACCATGGGCGTGTCAGAACTGTTTGCAATTACCCAGTTGTTACTATGTTATAACACAAGTGAACAATTCTTATTTAAATGCAATCAGTTTATTTTCCTTTCTTGTATCTTCCTTTAAACTCTGTGAACCTTCATCTTGAGTTCTATTCTATCTAGATCTGTTGAAGACCTCATGGTTTCAATATTCACCAGCCAATGGGGATTTCTACCCAGTGGTCAAGAATAAATAAGGGGCTTTTTGTTGGTAAAATTGTGATGTGTAAGTGATGAAATAACTACATTTTTTTTTGCACAATGTTACCAGTAATCTTCACATGCATCAAAAAATCTGAGTAATTTATATAGCTACAAGATTGTTAAGATCTAATTTTAGTGCCCACTTAGTTATATAAAAAAAGTATATAAGTAAAGCTTTATGGTTCAGCAAACTTTATGTTTCAGCCCACATTTCTTTTAGGCTCAGTAATAATAATTCTTGCTTTATTACTCTGTGTCTGTTTCTTTTTAAGTAGAAACCAATAATATCAAAACAGTATATCTTAATTTTTTGATTCATTCCTGTTTTAATTTGATCTTTTATTTTCTAGAAATAGACAATTAATTAGTCATACAGGTAGTTTCATCAGATAAAAAAAATCTCTATTAAATGGCTTGGAAGATACATTCACAAAAAATTATATTTTATATATATATATATAATGTTATGTTAATTAAGACTGAAATAAATACTATGGTCTCTACAAAGCTTTAACTCATGAGTTTATGAAAGTTTTATAGTCATGAAAGTTTTGCTAACAAAACCAGCATCTGTTTTAGGAGTATCAAACTTACCTTAAATACCTTACTATAAAACAGACTTTTAAAAGTATTTACATAATTCATTGTTTAAAGGTTTTAAATCAGGCTTATACAAACCTACCAGTGCCCTTTGTTAGCATATATATTACAGAAAGGAAAACACACCCAATAAAGTTAACAAACCAGAAATAAACAACATAGCCATTTTATTTAAGTGCTTGTTTGTAGTCTTAAGCTGTTTGTAAATTTGTTTTAGAATCGTTTGCTTTTTCATTACAAAAAAAAAAAAGCGCTAATAACAATTTGGAATAAACAGCTTTGAGAATCTAACCCTCAGTGTTTCTGTGAAGAATAAACTTTGAGAATGGCTCCACACAACATCCTCTTATATCAAACAGTGCTTTAAAAAAACAATATAAACTAATAAACCCACCCTGAAACATCTGAAAAATGTTTCATGAACTGCAGCTTTTTGTTCAGATCTTTTCAAAGAGAAATGTATGGGTTAACCCAAAATGAATAAGAACCTGGTTGGATTAATTGTCCTGGAGTTGAAACAAGGATCAAGGGTCAAGCAATATTAAAATAAATCTGTTCCACATCTGTACTTTAAGAATTAAATGTTTAAATAAATCAACACACACACGCACGCACGCACTCACGCACGCACGCACGCACAGCATTATTAAAACCAGCTCTTCTGAAAGCATCCTTAGTGAGCTGTGTTGGACATGTGTGCTGGAAATGCTACTGCTTCCTACTGCTGTCCATTACAGAATTAGACAAAGCATGAAATGCAAATCGACTGGCAGGATCACCAGCAGCAGTGAGAACTCAGCTCAGGTCTGCTGCCCAGAATTTGCCTCTAATTCCTTTTGACTCAGCACACAGGCTGGGAGGGTGTTGCACAGCGAGTACAGCAACCATGTCTGCCAAAGGTATTAAGTAATAAGAATACCAGGAGAAACAGAAGCTCGGCAAATCAGCTTTTTGACTGGTAGGCAAAAGCACTTAGGCAGCATTACTGGGCCATTCAAGATAAGCACCCTCTGAGACACAACGCAGTCTACTTCGGATTTCAGCATTACCAAGCGAGCAGTAAAGGATGCTTATCTACCTTGTGGGTACACTGACATTCACAACACAGCAGCTGCACCTGTTTAGACCTTACATTTGATATCAAGCCTGAAGCTCTGGCTTATGAAGGAAAAAGTACCTGTTAAAACTTCCACCTGTTGATGTAATCAGACATCATTACAATAATCTGTAAACGGTAATTAAAAAAAAAAAAAAAAAAAAAAAAAAAAAAATTCTCTGGGCTTGGTTTAATAATTCAAAATGAAGTAAAGACTGTTTTTTAAGGACTGTGTTTTTAAAGCCAGTTCACGAAACCTTTATATATATTTATATTTATCTCATTCTTTACCTGGAGACAATGTTTATAGACATGCTTCAAATAACAGTCCTTAAAAAACAATCTTCCTTAAAACAATCCATAACGTTTGTGAATAAGGACCTTTTTCTCAAAAGAAACTTGTGTCGTCTTTTATTAAAGGAAGAAAAAGTCAACAAAACGACTCAGTAATGCTACTTAAAGAATATAAAAGGCAGTACATAAAGAAATACATTTTTGTTTCAGTGGAAAGGCAGCGGATGCTGTGTGTGTGTGTAATTTCATTTTTCAACAAGGGCAGATAATAAGCATATAATTATAGTTATACCGGTAGATATCTGCAACCTCAGTGCAATCACTTTGAAATGGATATATGAGATAAATGGTGTCTTTGCTCTTATCATTTTTTATGGCTTTACCGCACAGTGTGACATTAAAGTAATCCATAACAAATAAACTGCTGGCACATCATGAGAGCAAAATAAATGGCATGATAGCAACACCTCGCAGTCAGTTTGGGTAAATATTTATTAAAATCACGCTCTGATGGTTTTCAAAGTATTTATAGCATGTGTCTGTATATTTAGATTTTTTAATATGGTTAATACATGTGGAAACTCTATATAAACCATGTCCCACTCGTAAGTGGATTCTCACAGTGTCCATAACCCATTACACACCTAAGATAACTTTTGTAAAACTCTAACATTCCTTTAAAAGCATTCAAAGGTTGGTATTTCCGTTTTGAGAAGCTCACCATGGTAGGGTCAGATACTAACACATGACACACGGCTTTGGAGGGCAGCCATTTACTGTAGTGCCTCAACTGTGGTATATAACACTCAATACCCCCACTCCACACAACCCGCACCCTTCTTTACACTGCTCGTCCCCTGTAGAGAGTACACCTCTCCACTTGGTGCCTGAACTTTGCAACAGTATCAAGGAACGTGGAAACCCAATTGTTCACAGGTTATAACTTCGTTTATAATGATTGCAGGGTAAGCCAGACGATTGGCTCTGTGCAACCACCACACTGCTAAACAAAGTAACAGACGTTCTATGTCGTTATCCGTTAGTGCTTCAGCTTTATCTGGATGATGACCTTGTTTTAATTTCCCGTTCTCTGAGATACGAATGTACCAGCTTTACATGATTTTTTTTTAACGTATTCTCATTTTGTTGATCATTAATGAACATTTCTGTACTGTACTTTGAGCTAATATATATATATATATTTGGCATGTTATATTTTAAGGGACCCTAGTTTAGTTTCATAACAACTAGCTTACTAACATGTTAACAAACGCTGTGTATTTTTGTTAATGGTTAATTACTATATAGTGACCTATTTATAAACTAATAAGAAGCTATCAGCAAAACAGAACGTGTTCAGCAAACACCAGATCACTAGGGGAGATCACTATGATCATGTCATTGAAAAGGGGGAACATTTTAATGGCTTCTTTTAAAATGTTACTGTAGAAAGGGTTAGAAAACTAAATCAGGTTTTAGTTCATCATACCTTCTTTATTAGCTTATAAACAGGTTATTCTTCCATATTGTACATTATCTGATTTTATTTATTCTAAAATTACAAATTCTAGTTAATAATGTGTATTTCTTCATTGGTACCTTTCTCAGAAATATCTTCCAGACTATAAGCCTGAGAGGGGCTGCCTCTTTACTTGATCACATGACAGGAGTCACATGGTTTCCAGTCAGCCAGGAAACAGCAGCCAACGTCACCTGACATTTCGATTGTGAGGTACACCTACCCGGGCCACAAAATCATACCAGCTGTTGAGCTAACTGTGGAATTAAACGGATTTTAGTGTTTAGAAATTACCGTTATAAAGTGACTGCCATGTGCACATGTATGTGTTGCTGCTTCTGAGAAATGGAACATGTGCAGACACATAAATGGCATCACGGACAGGAAACTCATACTGCACAAACAGTGTAGAATTGAGTTGAATATTCAACCCCCTGATAACGTTTCAATTAAACCTTTTTAATAAAACTGCAAGGTTTTTGGACACTATTAAGAATTATGAATTATTGTGAATTTGCTCTTTTTACTTTGAATTAACATTTAAGTCACATATCTTTAGTAATGTGTGCTAGATTTAAAAGTTGGTAAGTGTCCTTGTTTCTTAACCATCAATGTTGGTCCCTTACTATGATTTACTTTTTATTAACTCTTTAAGTTGTTTATCATCTTCACTCCATTATTGTTTAATTGGTGTTGCTGATTTGTAAATGCTAAAACAATTTGACACATTCTTGAAAGGTGCTGTAATGGCTTGGCATGTTAGCCTATTGAACTGAATGGAAAGGCAAGGGATAAATGCGAACCAATAACCACACGTTTTAAAGAGTGGAGCAAGCCGTGTAGTCAAGAGGTAATTATGTGTCTTATGGTTATCTCATGGTTATTACATTGTAAATATACATGTGTAAATACAGTGTAATTACAACAGAAGTTAGCATCTGCTGCCCACATGTTTGATTTTGTAATAAAGCATGTTGTATTGTTACATTGTAATACAAGAAACTTAATATAAAGGTTTACTGTTTAGTTTTTTTAAGCAATGACCAAATAAGTATAAATAAATTGACCCCCTTCGATAAATCCATGCCCATTCTCTCTCATTCACAGTAGTATCAAATTAAAGAATATTATTATTAATAATAATAATAATAATAATAATAATAATAATAAAGTTGACTTACCTTTGCTATTTTGCCATTTCTGGTTATGTAGCTTTAATTAATAAACAACATTTATTCTATCGTTGGTGACAAATTAATAAAGACATTAAAATAAAAAGTATGAAACTCATCTCGTCCTGACTAGGAAACACAGAATTGTATAAAGTTGATTTTGAGCTGGTTGTGATTTCATGAAATCCATTGTGTCACAACAAACTACAAAAATGATGTGGCCTGCTTGTGATTTAGAGGTCATCTCAGGGTAAACATGGAAGTACAAGTTCCACAAACACAGCTGCTTTAAAATTGTTATACGTAGTGTATACTGGAACCCCGTGTGCTCAAAGTTGATAGTAAAAACTGGCATAAGACCCACATACTCATACTGAGCCCAAGCTTAACTGACCAGGTATGGGTTAGGGTTACTGTAGAACTTGAACGTTTCCGTCAGCACCTTCAACCTGAAACAGGGTTCCTGGCTGCTGTACATGATCTGGAGCTCAAACGCCGGGACAGCGCTCCTGGCTTCAGTTGTGCATTGTTTTTGTTTGTTTGCTTTTGATTATCCCTCCGGTTAAAGGTGCACATACAGTACATGAAAGGACTGAGATTGAACTTTCACAGTTACAGGCATTTAAGACTTGCATACATTTCCAATACCGATTGGGTTAGCAAGTTTGAGGTTTTATTGTTCAGCAGTGAAATGTCCTGAAAGCCCTTCATATGGTTTAATACCTTATAAAAGGTGCCTGCTGTATACAATGGTAGCAGTGTGGTAAAGGTTAATGAAAACATGGTAAAGCACAGTAAACCACATTAAGTGCATGGTAAACACATATTATAGGCATGGGAAAGTCCCATATTACCATGCAAATTAATCATGGCCCATTATTATATGCAAGGTTTTAAAAATGTATCATTTTGTGATTTCATAGATCCATACTGTGTTTTGTGCTAAAAAGATTGAGGTTGGGACCATGCTATGCATCCCAAGAGTTAACATACACAAGAAAACTCTTCTGTTTGACTTGTTCCCTGTGCTAGTGGGCTAAGATCACCCGCCACCAGCCTCCGAACGTAGTGTCAGACGAAACCACAACAAAAGGAAATGTTTCCATTCACAGCATTCAGACTTTCTACCCAGTATCTGTCTCTCTTCAACCTCCACAGCTGATCCTGTTTCTGGGAAGCCACATCACTGACATTGTGCTTTCCAGTGTTGTCATCAGCTATAGGAACATTAACATATTAGCAATGGGCAATTTCCTTTTCTTTGAATGATATCAGCGCAAAATTAAGGGCAGCAGTAGGAATTTTAAGACACACATTTTAGAAAGTGTGTTAAGGGTGAATATTGTCTTTTTTTATTTTTATTAAATCAATTTTGAATTCCTGTGTTCAAAATACACAATTGACAATACAAGTTAATTCTTCCACTTTAGCTCATGGCAATATACTGCTCCCTGCGGGCCACAGCCAATCAGTGCAAATGGGATTCGAACCATGCTCCTGTGACTCAGTCAGCATTCAATGTGGTAACACTTTTACAGCTGAAGCCCTAAAAACCTGAAAGCATCACGTTGTCAACACAGTCAAATACAAACTTCTAGGGTGCATATCAATCTCTGCAAAATATCCACATATCCCTGAAAAACCTGCCTCTCTGTTTGTGCTATTATTATCAGCAGTATACTGGTATACTCTATATTCTTGATATATACTATTTGCTTATTTTACAGTACATTTGTCATGATTAACTACACTTTGAAACAGCTCATTATAGTCATGTGGCTGTCATGTAAATGCCCTTTGTGTTTAAGGAAAGATGTCCCTTCTGATGCGTTTCCTTTGGAAACGTAATTGTAACGAATAAGGAGAAGTTACTCCCACAGTTTTTTTTTTTATTATGGATCCATTTTAAGTTCAGAAAAACATTACATAACTGGAAACATATTAGTCATGTGAGATCAAACTTAATTGCTTCTGGTGATAAGGGTTTACAGTACGACTGGAACAGAAGTTTTAGTGGAAAAACAACGCTACACACCTTTTGTTATCTTAATCTGGCCTACAGTATTGTGGCTTGGGTATTCAATGCGCTGCTCGTGTATTTTTTAAAAGCAAGTCTTGTTGCTTCAGAGCAGTTTTGCGTTTTTTTGAATCATTAACAGGAAGTTATATTTTTAAACTCTGAACTGTCAATACTTGCCATTCTCTTACCTACAGCACATGGCATTCGAAAGTTTCCAGTTGATAACGGCGTTGTTCAACCACATGTTTTTTTATGTGGCAGAGCTGCACATAAACAAAGTTATTTTTTTGTTTTGTTTTTAATTTGGTGTCAAAGGGATGATTTTCCACTCAAGAGGTGAGAACTGGGTGGTGTTTTTATTTACACATTACTATTTCAATGTTTTAAAATGACACTTGAAATACTGTAGATATCACTTTCTATTCCCCTGTGTATTCACACATGTTCAAATATGTCTTTCATTGTTTCATTGTTTACAGTTAGAAAGACAGGTCTCTGCCAGAGTTATTTATAGAACCCATTTGAAAGTAATGGAGTGTCCCTCTGTCACTGTAATGAAGTCCTGGGTATTGAAAAGGGAGTCGATGTCACTACCAAGTCCTGTCAGATTTGAATGATCCTGCAGATAGCGCTTGTTAACAGTCTTTAAGTTTATATATATATATATATATATATAGTATTTGTCAAGTTTTTTTTAGATAATAATCCGCAAATACATGCGTGCATATGTTTACACTAAATGTGTACCATAATTCAAATAATGTATTATTTATCTTTTTTTCATAAAATTATTTGAATTTGAATTGTCATTAAAAGTCAAAATAACACTGACCCTACATTTATAGCTGTTGGTTCTGTCCCCAGACTTGTATACAGAGATATAAGGAGAGGGTAATTAGTTGATGTCATCTGGAAAGAATGCTCTTTGTAATATTTTTTGTTTGTGGTGAGCTGTCCTCAAGGCTACCCTGGGATATTTTCAATTGGGAAAGCGTCACAAGCTCACCAGAAGAACACCGGAGAATGGAAGAGCTGCCTGTTAAAATGGACGACTGCCCAAGCGTCCGCCAGTCCCTTCCATGAATAGGGTCATTTTCACAGGTAATTATATGACAGGTAGACTAAACCCTGGCATCCTGCAGTAACCGAAGGGTGCTCGCATTGTACAAAATACAGATTGACACCAGTCGTCAATATCTAAAATCTGTACTACAACTCATTTTAAAAAAGACACACCACCCTGTCATTCTGTATATCCAGATATGCACGATCTGACACAGCAAACACTGGGAATGTACATGGCCTTTCTCAATGAGTTACACCTACAGCATGTACAATAAAGACACTTTGAGCTGTTATTAGAAAGCAGCCATATGAAAGATTGAATCATAGACAAACTCTTATTCTTAATACAATGGGATCTATTTATAGTATATTACTCATGGAGTGAGTAAAATGCAGACAGTTGTAAGGTAGAAGTGGGAATATCCACAGGTATTACTCAATAGAAAAAAACACGTTTTTCATTACTTACCAGCATCATTTGAGAATACTACCTTTAAATGGAAAATAAATGTTGCAAATCCCATTAGCTACACATAATTGCGAAACCCTTGTCCCAGGTGCACCTTTCAACAAGTTCATAGCAAAACAAAAACACTTTAGTCCTCAGAATACACCAATAGTAAAGCAATAAGAAGATCGCTGGTAGAAAGCTGTGTTGCCGATATAAAAGTTTGGACCCACGTCCACATAAACCTTATTAATACAGTGTGACACTTTGAAGTGCAAATTGTCATGTGCAATGTAACGAGAGCTATATCAAAAAGACAGAAAGTACTTCACTATTTAACTTTGTAAAAACTGGATATTTATTGAATACCAAGGGAATTAAAAGCCTGGAGGATTGAATTCAATCTATTTCACGAAAAACGATCAAATTCCATTCAATAGCATTTCTTGATGAAAAATGTACACATGGTACTCGTTAGTAAGGAACAGATCCTTCAGTTGTCCATTGGGTTTAGGCAAACCACATATTGTTTTGCAACTGGGGTGACCTGGTAAATAGAATTTTAGCAACAAATGATATTTGTAGTAGTTTTGCAAACTGTAATCTTCCATACCTTACACTTAGGTTGCAAAAATCCTTTTAGTTTGCTTAATACCATTTCCCTCCACACATCACCAAGGGAAACCAACAATTAAAAAAACATAGATAACAATTGTGCAATGGCAGTTGAAAAGCAAGCAGCCTATTGTTGCCATGCAACATTTTATTTACTTCAACTATACTTTGAGTGTATGAATAAACATGCTGAACAGGAAATCGTACCCCACTCGTGCACAATCGAGGCCAGTAGACTGGTTAAAATTCAGAAACTACAAAGAGATGAAGTGCACCTGGTCTCTTTATATGAGAACAAATTCCAGATACGATGCATAGAACAATGTTATTATCATAATTAGTACATTTATAGCCCTTGAGTTTAATATACAAGCAAACCAGCCCTCACGTAGCAAGCAGGATCATCTCTAAATGATGCACATTCAAATGAATCTGTGCACATTCATGCATTTTACTGGAGACTGAAATTGAAAAGATTGACAAAGAATCTAGTTCATTCAACACCCCCCGAACCAAAATTGTCTGAAACATACAAAGACATTAAGAGACAGTAAATTAACCAGAACACACTATTATAATGATCTAAAGAACACCTGTCTTTAAACCTTCAGTCCTAATATTTATCCACTTTATCAGAGATATAATAGTATTGTATGTCATGAAAATAATTGAATTGAATTTCCATGAAACACTATACATACATTTTTTTTTTTTTAAACAATGGTGCTTTTTATTGGATATCTGCATTCTGCTTGTGCAGTTGATATATTCTCAGTAGTGCTCTCAGGAGAAAATGCATAGAGGAACTCAATTCAATTCTTGGTGCTGTAACAGCAGTAATGGCTGCTACTGGTTATGGTGGAACCATCATTGGGATTTAATCCAGGTTTTGTACATTTCAGCTGCTTTTGAAAGCAGTGCTGCTGTAGCTGTGCTGTATGTTTGGCACAGCAGCTTCCCATACCCTGATGGTTCACCTCCTCACGTCACAGGCAGTCCATTGACGGTTCTTCTTCAAGCTGGCTTGCGTTTAACAATGCTCTGACCTCCTTCTGTCCTACTGTAGGAGAGTACAGACTCAATCCGAGATAAGAATGTGCATGGCCAGAGATTACTATCTTTTGCAGTAGGTTTCTGGTCTCAAAAGCTAGTGCTTTTTATATACACATGCAGCTAATACTTTTAAAAAAAAATTACAATAAATAACTTGGTTATTAATAAATGTAAGAGATTCTTTAACTTTAACAGAATTGTTTTATTTATTTTATTGTTTTTTAAATTTGTGTATATTTATATCTCAGACAACATGATTTCAGGCACATGGAGTGTGACATGTCATGTGCCTGAATCCAACAATGTCAAATTTTTATATACCAACATCTATAAACCACAGTAGGTTTGCGGGCTTCAGAAAGTGTCCTTTGATGTAAGTCTTGTCCTTCCTCAGGTCATGAACCAGTGCGTGAATGTTGATTACAGTCTCTAAATGTCGCTCTAGTTTCTTTTATCCATCCTCTTTCAATTACACTGGCCCTCCCTCCCTAGTTTAAAGACACGTTGTTTTCTGAACATTTAAACAGATCGGTGAGGTGCTCTTACTTTCTCGATACAATGCCCTGGAGTCCTAACCATGAAGCACAGGGCATCACTGTTCCCTTATCCACCAGGATGAGAGAATTTAAACATTTAAAAGTCACGTGCCAGATGTGGAAAAAGTGTGATTAATAAACTTTGCAGCATTTGGGGTGTATCCCAAAACACCCTCCTTTATATAGGCCTACCATGTAAAACGTTTTGTCTTTCCTATTCAAGTTTTTATCTATATAATTTATAACCATATGTTCAAAATGGTTTCTTTACTTGACTCTATCAACCTCCAGGCTTGCCTTTTCTTTGGGTTGCCATGGTTTCATGGGCCTTACATTGCAGATCTATGATTTAAAGGAGTCATGAGCATCTATACCATTTGTATCAGTGTAATCCATTGTATATCCCAAACCGATATAGAATGAGACACTGTGCATTTCAGCAAGTAAGCGAGTGATCCTTCTTTCCACTGCTCTTTGAAGTGAATCTGCCTGAAGCCCATGTTAAGACAAGAGCCAGGTTTGTGGATTGCATATTCAGCATGGGTTAGGATTGCGGGTTTGAAGTGGCTGAGCCACATGCTTTGCTGTATCAGCCTCTTGTTGCTCCAGTCTAGCTCTCAGGGTCTTGTTTCAGGGGTTGCTGCACTGCATGCCACACTCCCTTCTTTCTGATAACAGTCCTCAGGGCATCCTAGGGGATCCCAGCCAATCCGTTTTTAAGTGCACCTTGCTTTGCTATCAGCAGACGATAATGACCAAGTACCTTCTTAATAATCATTCGGCACTATATCAGTTATTTAGTTCATCCCAATGGGAGGATCAGAGTTCCTCTCTTGAATTCTGTTTAACTCTATAAGGGACTCATAGGCATCCCAGTAAATTCATTGAGCAAAACCAGCACATTTTTGGCACAGTAATTTATGAATGTGTCTAAATATGTAATGACTCTGAGTACCTGTACCTGGTTTCTGCTTTAAAGGGACAGTCCCTGGCAGTCTTTAGGGTGTAAGACTGGTCCCTGTATTTTCTGTGCACTATCTTCAATCTTTCAATGGGCTGGTGTCTCTCAAGTGTCCCTAATTTGCATCACAAGTGGTGCCTCTCTGCATGTGTCTGCACAGATTCACGTAGGGCCATATTCAGTTAAACAGGAATTTGTATGTCTAAGACAATGTTCTATTTTATTTAGACCTCGAATTTTGTTTTTTCTAAAGAGGAGCCTTAACTATATGAAGCATTATAAACGCGTGGATCATTTTGCAAAGAACTCTTAAGTACGCTGTACTAGAAGATGAACTGGGGTCGAGAGTAGGAAATGCAATTTAATATAAGTAATGATTATAGTACCCCTATGTAAATACTGCACAGCATACAAAGCACAGACCTAGCGTGAATCCATGTCATTGTAAAAATGGAAACAACAGACAAGCAACAACTTTTTAAACAGCAAAATAAACATAGCTGTATCTTCATATTCAGCTTGGACCTCCACAATAATCTATGCTTTTTTTCTTTTTACAACGGTATACTTTTGCACAACCAGCATGTCCTTCTATGTGTATCTCTGTGGCATCTATACCACACTAACTGCACGTGAAGCAGGTGACATCAAATACATCTCTATCATTTTGATCTCCCCCCCCCCCACCCTCCCCCTCCTTTTTCAATCTTCTTCATACATGTATATTTCATAACAACCTTTGCATTCCGATAAGGATCTTGCACTCTCTGAAATTTTTTTTTTTAAACAAGGTAGAGTGAAAATGATTCAAAGTTTGATCTACACAAATAATGTGAGAAACCCTTGACCACAGGCCGCCTTTCAAAACGACCAAGGTTAGACATTACTCATATCTTCCAGTACCTACCAAAGTTCAGACAGGAAACATGCTTTTTTTCCTATAGTGTCAACAACTTTTGTAATGTCTCAGGTGAAAAGAATTGAAGAAGAGAACAAATATACTTCACAACACGTCTATGGACACTTTCATGTGTTACGTCAGTCGTGGTATATATGACGGAGATAACATAAGTTTGCCAGAGTCAGGTACTAATACTGGTTAGGTATGTAGTATACTGTAATACAGTGTAACTCATATTAATTGGGCACTATTGTACCCTATGTCTTCAGTTTATTTCAGTTCCCTAAGTACAGAATAAAATAGGATAATGCATGTTATTAATCAAGGCATACCATTACTACTGCCATTCCCTTTGAATTATTGTTATAAATAATAATAAAAAAACTGCATGCAATCAAAGTAAAGCATTGGCCTCGGGAGTTAAAACCAACAAGGCTTGCTTGGCCCCACCACATTACTGTGGCCAGTACAAGCCAGATGACCAATAGGCTCAAGCGGACCCTTGCAGGGTGTCACCGACACCCCCTGCAGTTCACCGTATGTTCATTTGTACTTATTTAGATTTGTTTAGGGGGAATTGCATACTCAAGATGTGCAACTGCTATTCACTATCGCTGCGTTTGAATCACAACCACAACCATTAATGAGAACGCATAATCGATCTGGAATTCAGAGTTTCATTAAGTGAACAAATACTGTGTGGGAAACAGGATGCTTCAGATGGTTTTCTATTGTTATGAACGAAAGTTGAACTTTTCCACATTTAGCAAGAAATAAGAATATCGTTCTATATTCCATTGCCTGCCTTGTTTTGTAACAAGGTTAAGAGTTTCTGATGTTTTGTCGAAAGAATGATTAACATTTCCGGCAAAAAAAATAAAAAGTTTATTTTGATACAATATCTGGAAATAAGTCGATCATGCTTAGCAGTTTAAGAGTAAGAATCAGTGCTGTGCTTCCCAGTCAATATAATTGTAATTAAACCATCATGGTCAACAAGTGGAGCTATTGGATGGGTATAGAGAAAGAGGTCCAGGTGGTCAAGTTGCCCCAATTCTGTTTCGTTCACCTCGTTGCAAAAATAAGAAAGTTAGCATCATTTTATTTGTGGGACACATATGTCCCTTGTACCTCAAAGAGTTAAAATATGTATACAGTACCTGTAATATATATGTAAAGGTTTGACTTTGGATTTGGACTATGATTTTAAAATGCATTCGCAGTCAGTCAGTGTTGTTGAACAACAACAAAAAAGAAATGTGTAAAATATTACACATTATCTCCTATGTCACAAAGACAGTTCCTGAGATCAAGATAAATTCCAAAATATGTTTTGTTTGAGGGGGAAACAAGCTTACTGGAAGTTTCAGAAGATCTATGAGACACTTACTGAAACGAGGAGCAGTGACATTCTACAGCAGGTAGCTGATGAGCTGACACAGTGCTGAGCCCACTCACTTTACCACAGGAAGACAGACCCAGCTACATTTCAGGTGGAAAGTCTTGAAAAAGTTCCTGTAATGTTTAGAAAAATAACTCTGTAGATCCTGAATCAAATGGTGTATTTCCAGTTATTAATCACAGTTTGAGGCACTAGGAACATTTTGATTAAAAATAATAAAAATAATAATAATATACAGTAGTTTTACCACATGTTTTTTTCATCTCAAAAGTTTTAAAAGTAGAACATCTTGCCAGTCGAAAAAATAAGGACCCGCTCTTTCATAAACCTCATTCCGAAGTATTTTTTTTTTAAAGGGAATAAATCACCCCACGTTGAAGATACATGAGGACAGCATTTCCTAGAACTGCCAGAAAGGGATGAAATGTGCAGACAATACTGATTATAGGTTATTGAATTGAAAGAGGTTGTGATGTCATAAAGATACATATTTGTGTGTGTGTGTGTACATATTTGTATATATATATATGTAGATAAAAAAGAGACATTGAAAAATATACATCATTTGTCAATGAACTAATTATTTTTTGAATGGGGCCCATACTTTAATTACTGTGTTGATTCTGCTTTAGATTATGGACATTTTCTTTTGCTATAGTTGTTTGCTTGGGTGTGCTAACTGTGTGTTAGCTTGCCTTGAAAATGGGAATATTAATTCTCAAATGATACAACATGAACTGTATGCATGCTGCCTTTAGTTTAAACATGCAATTATTGTGTTATTAAATGTTTTTTTAATATGTTTTTTTCATGTTTATTACAAAGAAATAACAATATTTTAATGACACATTTGTGTAAAGCTTCATGTCATGTTGTAAAGAACGTTTCTTATAAATGACATGGTTACATATAAATAACTAGCTCATTGGCTAAAACCAGGTCCATAATGGGATAAAAGCCTGAGACTGCAGCACCTGAAGATAGAAAGGAATACTCCATGCACCACAATCAACAACAACAAAAGACAATTCCTGTATCCATATCTAGACTTCACATTTTTTACTGATATGGTGCGATTGTTCTCTATTGTGAACATGCATCAGAGGGGAGCAGAATTATAAAATGGTTTGGCAAATGAGCCCTTGATATTGTCTCTATATTTTTTTTGTCCCCTTGGCTTTTAGAATTATATATTTTTCACAACTCCTAAAGCTTTCAGCCCTACAAAGAAGCTTCTGTTCAGATCTACAGCATGTTAAAAATAAGTTAAGAATTCTATTTTAACCTCATAAACAAAATAAAACACTCTGCAATTACACAACAGTAGAACGATTTGATTAATGGTTAAAAGTACATCACCAGTACTTATAACTTCCAATACTATGTATAGTTTTAATGCCACTTAAAAACATAATTGATCATATTTTTCTGTATTATTCTGTCAAATGTAATTAAATAGTATTAATTTGTTACATAATTGCAAATAACTGGTAAGGTAACTGGCAAATTGCGAATAAGAAAAATTGTATCTGATAATCAAGAACAGAAACAAATGTTGTGATATTTTGGATGCCCTAAAAATTAGGCAATCTCAGCTTAATACATGCTAATGGTAGGCTTTCTGAGGCTGCACTACAAAATGGCTGCTTTCTGTCATTGCTTGTTTGTAAGCAAAACCCAGTCCAGATTATTGGAAATAACATATCTTTTAATAGACAGCCTTACATTCTTCACATAGAAGACCCTATTTATAGAGTTTCCATCACATCTCAACCACACAGATCAATAAGCATCCATGTTATCTGTATATTAATAAGTTGAAAACGTACTAGTTACTGGAATTAAAAAAAAAACAAAAAAAAAACACACACACACACACATTTTACAAACATGTATAGTGCAAGTTCATCGAAGATGACACAATTTGGTGAAAACCCTTTTTTAAAATCAGTATACTAACTATTACCTTTACAACTACTGGGTAAATGTCTTTGGGTCTAATTCAATTTACTTTGATCCATTTTAAGAAATGTAAATTAATGCAATAAACAAATCAAAGAGTAATAAAAATAAACAGGGTTAATTAAATTGTACCCTTTGATTAAGCCAGCTGTGTGCATGTATATATATATATATATATATATATATATATATATATATATATATATATATATAGATAGATAGATAGATAGATAGATAGATAGATAGATAGATAGATAGACACAAAATAATGGTAGTATTATAATAGTCTACAGTAATGAACACTGTAACGATAAATGAAAGGATCATCTGCTGTTCTTTTACCAGTAAACAATGGAATGTGGAATGAAACAGAACTGAATGGTTTATTATTATTATTATTATTATTATTATTATTATTATTATTATTATTAGTAGTAGTAGTAGAAGTAGTAGTAGTAGTTGTAGTAGTAGTAGTAGTAGTAGTAGTAGTAGTAGTAGTAGTGGTAGTGGTAGTATAAAGCTGTATACCATTAGTCAGTGTATAATAAGATATATTTGTGGCGTATTCTACAAGGTTTGTTAATTTTATGAAAAATAAGCAAATAATCCTTAATACAATACAAAAGTACCCCTGTTTTATGCTTAAAATAGCTCATATAAACAGGAAATAGTTAAGGCTGGATAACAGCAAGAATGAAATATAAGACGGAAGCAACTAACTAACCTGGTAATAATTCTATTGAATTATTTAGAGTTGATCAAGAAGTAACCATTTTACGAACCACAGTTCCCAGACTGGGTGCTACTTGCACTGCATTTTAACTGGCAAATCAGTCACGTGTTTAAGAGAGGGTTCATTTATATAATACAATTCCTGGACTGGGTGCTGCTTGCACTGCATTTTAACTGGTAAATCAGTCACGTGTTTAAGAGCGGGTTCCCTTATATAACACTGCATCTATAAAGCTTTCTCATTGAAATGAAGGGTGAGGTTTGCATACAGTCATCTTCAGCATTGGTACTGCAGTAAAATGAATCATGCTCTGGCCCTTCCTAATTTTCAGATATATTAAATGCCCTGGTTGTCCCTACAGAGGTGTGATGTGCACCATGATTTTTAAGTTAACTTCAGAATACACAAAAGGCCCTGAATGAAAAGGCTTTTCTATCTGTCCTTTTGCAGAAAAGATGTATGCCCCCCCCCCCCCCCCCAAACAAAAAAAGAAGAAAGAACTGTTTTTTTGGGTTACTGTTTTCTCACAAGAGATTTGACCCCCCAACCGAAACAGGTAAAGTGAAGGGTAAATTCCCCAATAAAAAAGAAAAACTCTTTTGCAGTGAAAGAGAACATTTCAGAAGAGGAAGATCCTGTCGCAAAGAATGTGTTTATTGAATGCAAATTCTATTTTAGTTGAATTGCTAGTTTAATATATTGCGTTTCTTGTTGTTTGCTGTGGGTGGTGTGAGCCTCTTGCCAGGCCGTCTTTGTAAATGAGAATTTGTTCTCAATTCACTCATCTGGATACATCCAGGTTTGCATTGATTTGATTGGTATTAATATATATATATATATCAAGGTTTTTGCTCAAAGAGCCGACATCCCAGCATTTTTGAAAACATGGTATTTATAGGCTTTTTGATGCCATGGTAACCACACATTTATTTCTCTTTAAATCTAATTGTGATGTCATTCAATGATGTAATGATCTACTGTTCCTTGTAAAGTGCTGAACTATTGGTTCATTTTTTTTTATATATATTTGATAAGTGGTCCTGTATTCTTTTATATAATAATGTACCTGTCTCTCCTGCATATTTTATTTTATTACATTTTATGTAAAATATACCAGATTGCTATCCTTACATGACAGATTTTTGTGAGACTGAATATTTATTTTCTTTATTTGCGATTTCACTTTTATCTTTACCAACATAATTCCACACTTTACATGTGCTTTTACAGGTTGCAATGTCCCTTCTATGACCCCTTTATGTTTACTGTGGACTCAAATGTCAGCTAAATTTGCATCCCTTCTAAAAGCTACAATCGGTGCTTTTGGAAATATTTTTTTTTCATTTTTTTTCTGAATTATGAAGTATACCTAAATGCCTCAAAACTATTATAATCAAGTAGTTCATTCCTGTGAGTTTGCAACTTTTCACAATTTTCTCTCAATAATTTATATATTAAATTTGGAATACACCTTGTTATTTAGGGATACATCAACAAAATCACATTCACCAGGTAATGTTAATCAAAAACTACTTTCCAATATTATTAATTATATATATATATATATATATATATATATATATATATATATATATATATATATATATATATATATATATATATATATATCAAATGTAGCAAATGTGTTATAAATAACTGGAACACTAATGTTAATTCATCAAATATATATATTTTAAATAATACGTTCCTATTGTCCCAAATACACTGTTATGCAAATGTGAAAAGTATTTCACCATCATCTTCTCATGTTAAAGGATATGGACAATTATGCTGGTAATAGCGCCATCTTCTGGCACTTCTATCACAGTACAGCACAAGGATTATTTGTCCCACTCTTCAAGCCATTACACTTTACAGTAGTTAAAGAAAATGAACTTACCAGTCAAGGTCAATTACAGAAATGTCTATGATGTCTGTCTTGGTTTTGAATCCTGAACCTTTGCCTTTTTTAAGTTTAGGAACATTTAATGACAGCAGTCCACAAATGCAAGTGTTACACAGACATCAGATGTGTAACACTCTGTGCATAGTATATTAAAGGAAGTTAAGGGGTTTGGCTTAGTTTCAAATGAACATTTTACCACATCCCTGCAATTCTGTAGAAACAACACGTTACCGTTAACAAGAAATATAGTAAATCATGCAAATCTTCTTTACCATTTTCACACTGTAGAAACTGCTCCCACGTGCTTGTATCCTGATGAGAAGTAGCAGTCAATTGAGTGATTTGATCAACGGTGAATATGATTAACAAATTGGATGGATACCATAATTTTTTTCTTAATAAAAAAACAAATACAAAAATTAAGCCTGATTCACAATGTGTATGTAGAAACTGTACAAATATGTTCATTTCGCAGCTAAAAACAAAAGCCTTGAAGTACTAAAAAAAAAAAAAAAAAAAAAAAAGACATGTACAAAACAAAGCTATGGTTTTTAAAGAAAATAATTTAAATATAAAAAATAATAAACTTTTAGCATTTGATATTTTTCTAAATATAGTGGCTTGTTGTATTTTATACAGTAGGTATTTCTGTATTTATATACTGTATACCTTCACTGTGCTTCTGCTTGATACAGGTTGATCAGTGGTTATTGAAATACCTTCCATCTACAGCTTCTCTACTCCTCAGAATGTGTCCTTGGGTGGTCTTGTTTTTCTAAAATGCAAGTCAGGGTTCTTTTTCTCTGTTTATTTATTGTTATTTCATTCATGTACTTCATTCCAATCCTGGTGCCTCCCAACACCTTGTACATACTCCTCCAGAAACTGAAATATTTTAAACCACCACACCCGGGACAGGTAAGTTACTGGGAGAAGCTATCTTCACATCCTTGGGTAAAAAAAAAAACATGATTAATCAGAAATGAGTTCTGGTTGGTGATCAATGCTTCAAAGCTAAACTGACACACGCGAAACAGATTCAGTGGAACACTGTTTATTACAGCAGTGTGGAAAACACCTAAATGAACTAGTGCTTTTTTTTTTAACCCTTTGAGTACCAAATTGTGATTATCATGTTATGAAATAAACAGAAGGTTGTGTTTCGTATGTATTTCTTGCCATTTAACTTTATTGTATTATATTTCTTTCTTTTAAAAATAAATGAGAGAAAAAAACTTGAATTGACACCAGAAGAAAGTGGGTGCTGAATTGTTGTGGATTACCCTGTTTATCAGTTACTAAAGGGGGTCAAAATGTAATGTTGGTAGTAGAAAGGAAGAATAACTGTTTATTAGCTTAACTTACCTGATTATTTGCCATTACCTGATTAATCGTGTTGTCGTATAAGGCACTACAGCTACGTCAGTGGTGTCGTGACCATGTGCAGACAGAATGCCAATCACCCCTGTGACACAAACATACAAATCCAATGGTAAATCCAGAATTTCTTTGGAGAATCTAAAACAAATAAATAAAACGGTATTAACTCGTCTCACAATGAATACCAGAAAATACAATACATGAGACAATACATGAGATTTGAAAGCCTTTACTGTGTAATTTGCACAAAAGTTTTTTTTTTTTTTAAATACAAACAAACTGCTGTCAATGATTTTAAAGATTTTTTTTCAAATTTGAAACACATCACGGAACATTTATAAATAATTACTTTTATATTCAGAATTTCATAATGAATGTCCCACTAGAATTAAAAACTTTAGTTGTTTGTTTTTGATGGTATTCTAATGAATCAGACTCTTATTCTGTGTATGAGTACAGGGTGTATGCACTGTATGCCACTTACATTCAGTGATAAAGAGGCAGCTCATAGTAAATATAACTGTGTGTCCACTGTGCCGATAATCTCCACACATTTTATGAGACCCTGTTATTGACAAACCCCCACCAGCCATCAGTTTCAAGTCCGTCTCAATAAAACTGCAGGCTTTCCAATTACCTTTGTAATGAAAAGACATTTGAAGAAAAAACTGTTAGCTTCACACGTCTCCTCTTTACACATCATTCAGTCAATTTAGAATTACAATCATGAGAGAATTATTAGAAGGGAAGTGCTCCACTGGACAAGGGAAGGGTGTAACCTATGGGCTAAATGTATAGATATATGGATACTTTATTACAAAGTTTAGTGCGTATGAGCTTGTGATAGGTCAGAAGGCGCCACGTGAACTTGCCCACACATTCAATCCTAACCTGATCACACCATGCCAAGGTTTGGCAATGCAAAGTCCAATGAGAAGGTAGAGAATTAGCATGCTGATCTTCGGTTTATCTGTCAATGCAGGCGTCCTGCTTCGTACAGTAAACATTGCCCCTGTTTTCTGAGTGCAACGCGAATGTTTTGCGTGACGTGATACCCATTGTTAACAAGATGGAAGTTCAGAGGAAACAAATTCGACACCCAAGCTGTATACAGGAGGCCTGAACTCTGTTAACAGAAGTTGACAAAACACTTCAGAAGACCACTTGAGGCTGTCGACTCACAGAGGCAATGAGACAAGAACTATGTGTGAATGTAACACTATGCCATTGTGGAAAGGCACTCATAAGAAAGAAGTGCTACTGAACGGCTGCAAAGCCGTCAACAGAGGCTGTTAAAGGTTCAAGAAAATTGACAGTTTAAAACATAAAAAGCCTCTGGACTAGAATTTCAGTCATTTTATCTGGAACTCACATCAGCTGTCAAGTTGCTAAAAATAAAACTGTAACAGTAACTAGTCAAAAAAAAAAAAAATGCAATTTAGTTTTGTTATTCTATGCCACAGTGCAATTAAAACTCTCTGACCTTTGATGCACACTCCAGAGACAGGAAGAATGGTGACATACATAGTCAGGCATCTGCATAGGAACAGTGTGCACATGAGGAACAGAAAACGCCTGCCCACTATGGACCGTCAGAAAACAAATAGCACAAGTTTCATAAACAGGGACCCATGTAAAAAAATAAATACATGTCAAACAGTATGAATATTTGTAGTATCAGACCTACTCTCAGAAAGCACCACTGACAGCTCCAAACTACTATCCGCAACAAGGCGTTCACTTCATATATATATATATATATATGTGTGTGTGTGTGTGTGTGTGTGTGTGTGTTAAAATGTTCTGATGTTTTTGGGGGCTACATTTCCCTGAGGTCATTGCGGTCATCGCAGATTGTGTGGGATAACAGCTAAACAGACAAGTGCTATGGGCAGCACTGGAAGGTTGCACCACATAAACAAACTACATAAGCTGTCAGGCCTGCTGAAAAACCATCCGCATTTTATACTGTGATTTCATTTTTTTTTTTCCAAGGTCATCGACACTACCCAGCCTTGAAGTTACAACAGCACACCATGAGGTCGCGGTCTGGGTATTCCCCGCCGAGTGAAAAAATGACGTGCCAATCACATTGACATAACGCATACTCTGTGGAAAGTAAAATTAAGCTTGTGTTTAAACACAGGGAACCGGGTTGTGTCTGGTGTCGGATTGTCATTTGCGAGTCAAACACGTTGGTACCTCATCATCCTGCATGTTTTTTTTAACTGTCTTTGAGAGGTGTGCGCTTGCTTCCTCCGCCCCTGCACGTATGCGTTTCGATGACAGTCAGGCAGTCACCTCCCCCCTTTTCATCCCCATCTGTGCTTGACAGGACTCTTGCCAGCGAGATCTTACAGCTGCGCTGAAGGTAAGTGGGAAATATACTTAATGGCCGTTAAAATACCTGAACTACACCCCCACAATCTGTGGTATGTCGATCTTGACGAAGCACAGACGTGTTAAAACACGCGAATGCCAGGAAACGGAGGTACATTTCCCCGCAAGTTACTGATGCTGCAGTGCAGCGGCTAAGGCCGCGGCGCAGTGGTGGTGTAATTCCTAGTAGTCTTGTGTCATTACAACAATTAAATATGTCACTGTTCTAGCTACCGCAATATCAGGCACCCACGTTGCTACAAGCGGAAAAAAAACGTGTTGAAGAAGATGCTGACAAGAGAATGAGACGGAGACCAAGCAATACTTACCTGTGTTGTGCAGTCATATATGTATCCACGCGTGGACAGCACGAAAATTTTATTCCGTTCATTAGATTTGTACAGTGTTGTTTTTCAAACCGTTGCCTGTACATATATAAAATGCAAGCTCGTTTTTCTTTCGTGTATTGCTAGCAGTACTGTACACTTCTACAAATCAAATGCGGACTATTAACTAGGGTATATTAATAATAATCTACGGTAACCAGCGTATTTGGAAACCAGCTAATTTTAATAATACGGCAGATCTGCGGCGGTTCTAATGTGTGTCTCTTTTTTTTAAAATGAACCGAGATGACCTCTAAAATACAATACGACAGGCATGACAGTGACACAGACTGACACTAGTATTGCACGAGTGCAACACTGGTCTGACGTGACCTCTGTACATTGAAAAAGGTTAGGTACTGCCTGCATCATTTATCTTCAGGGGTGAACTGCACGGCATTGTTATATCAATGCTTATTATTAAAATCTTGCTGTTTCACGGCTTACAAAAAAAAAAAAAAAAAAAAAAACAGTCTTAGGTAATCTCATATGTATATATGTTCAGTCGCATTTCCACAAGACCCTATGACTAGAGGAAGGTGGGTGTGTGCATGGCTACAGTTTAACAGGGAGAAGAAATGGAGACAAGCTCTCTGCCTGTTAGTACAGGGATTTGATTTGTTATCATTGTGTTTACTATGTGAGGAGCTATCCATCAAGGTTGGAGCATCACCAGGGTTATCTTTGTATCCTCTATGCTAAAGGCTGCTTGGGACTAGCTCTTCCCCCCCTCTGGGAATTTATTATGGAAGTGGCACTCCTTGAGAAACTACACACACACACACACACACACACGCCACTGCCATGAATTATACATGCCTGATATTGCTCATATTTTTGCATTCGTTTGTTTGCCTTTGAAACACAATTTGGCTTGCAGTGAAAATAAGGAGTGGGATACTTTGAGTCTGTCAGCTGAAGATCAGATTGGGATCGCGATGTTTCCTAGATTCCTACTCCTACGTTAGGCTCTGTTATATCGGTCAGAAGCAACATTTTAAATGAATTCGTGCTTGTGTATGTAGAGGCAAAATATTTTAAACTGTGGTGTGTTCCTGTGAAATTGCTGAGGTTGTTAAAACATTTTTTTTTTTTTTTAACTCTTTCATTCCTAAATTATTTTTGTCAAAATGAAGCTATATAATTGAAAAAGGAAACTCCTTTACTGAGTATACATGAGAACAAGACAACATTTTTTTTACACATTTATTTCCACGCTATCTCAGACTGGGACCTTGGAGTCCGGTGAGGTGCTGATGGCATACGCAAACATACAAGATAAGGCGGGACTGGTTAAATTTGTCAGTCATACAAAATGATGACACAGTTTCCAATAGCAGGGTCCTTAATAACCTGTGGTGCTTGTCTTAGAATCTGCTTTCCCATCATTGGATACCTCCACCAACCAAATGTAATTATTCTGCAGGTTGTGGGTAATTTATTTTTTCTGTCCGTGTTTAACAAAGCACTGACAAGAGCCTGATTCCTAAATGATAGGCATGTTCTGTGTGTGCCCTATTTTTGCTCCACTTACACTATCTCGAAATGCCTTGGCAATTTAGTGTCAGTTCAGGTAAACTGTCACTGACAGCAGTTTTGGTAAGCCGCTGTCTGTAACTAAGGAGCAGGGAGGGAGGGAGGACTATGCGATAAAACACTGCTGGATATAATTCTCTACAAACCTTGCAGTCTTTGAACCAAGACAAAAACAACTGGTCACACTCTGTTGCAGTCAAACACATCAGTGTTATGAAGTATTTTGACTTTTTTTTTTTGATGAAGTAATTGGCCAGAGGAGGAAAATCACATAGTTCTAAATTCAAATATTTTAAAAAGACATTATCTGTGGCAGCTGATTGATCCAGTTTATTTTACAATTATTAGTATTAATAATAATAATAATAATAATAATAATAATAATAATAATAATACTTTTTAAAATTGGAATTTAGTTTGCAAGGATGGGAATAAAACGTTCCAGCTTCACACAGTTTACTGCATCAAAAAACCTACTAATTTTGTAGGATTTTGTAGATTTTGTAGTGACTGTAAGTATGAAGGTTGAGGGAGTTGCTTGCTTCAGTACCCTGGCAATGGGATAATACGCCTCTCACCAGTTTAAATCTGTTCATCAGCAGTAATAGAAGTTTATACTGCTCTTGTGATGGTTGGGAATGCCTCGCTGTTCTGGTGCACTCAATCCAGTTTATTGTACTGCACAAAGTCTTCTTGGAGCAGTGTGTGGGACACCAGGATTAAAAGTGTCTGCAGCATTTATCCCTGGTCATAACAGTCATGAGTTCCATGAACCAGCTTGGAGAATGTTGATTCACAACATCAGTTTCTTCAGGCACACCCAGCAAAAGGCTGCTGTGAAATCTATTTTATAAAATGTAGCCTCTCTATGTGAATGTATTGCTTGTAAAGACAGCTAGATAATGGCTGGTTGCCTGGGAGATAAAATAGTTAAACACTGATGCAGTAACTTTTGTAGAGTTTAATAAACTAAAATATTGGATACACAATACCTGATAATACAGCACCTAACAATAGTGCATCAGAACGGTGATTCATTTGGAAATCCTACCCTTGTTAGTTTCCAATTTTAATAAATGTGCTTGCTTGTTTTCAGATAATGGCAGTCCCACCAACTTATATTGATCTTGGCAAGTCAGCCAGAGATGTGTTCACTAAGGGATATGGTAAATATCTTGATTTTCATATATTTTTCCCAAATGTGCTTTTCATTTCTATTATTATGGCTTTGAAAGACTGTATACTACTTTTTAACACATTACAGCGCACATAATCAGTACTAGATTTTAGAGTAAATAATAAAAAGATAAGGAGGCTGCTTGAACAAGTTGTTTTGAAGATGTCAGTATCGATTAGCAACCCCTTCGCGGAGTCCATGTCTTAATTCTTGTGAGATGCCAGGGTGTTTTAATATTCAATATTCTTTTATTTTCTTAAAGGTTTTGGCCTGATCAAGCTTGATTTGAAAACAAAGTCAGAAAATGGACTGGTAGGTTGGTCTGCTTTTACTAATGTCATACATACCATCAGACACTATTTTATTGGTGATGTGAATAGCACCAATAAAATCCACTGGTGGCTAATCCTTGCGGAGTGTACGGTTGATTAAAAATGACCCCTAATTCTAGTAGACAAATATTTTGGCTAATGATTTATAGAACACTGAAGATTAGAACTTTCAGCACCTAAGCATTATGCAGGATCCTAATCTTGCCTAATGCTTAGGTGCTACTGTAGAATCAAACTGTTACATTTACTATATAAAGTATTACGTGTGTACTCAGCATGTATCTCTTATGAATATTAATGTGAATGTTCAATATGGGAAAGCCTGAGGCCACTATATCCCAGTCTGCAGTGTTGCATGGTTAAAGAAAGGGTTCCATCAGCAATTATAAACTGTTTACTGGTGCGTATAGAGGTAGGTTTTAGGATTGTATTACTGCAGTCGGGGATAAATGCAGGGGATTCATAAGCTTCTCTTTTCAAATCCAAATGACTTTAGGAATTCACAAGCTCGGGGTCTGCAAACACAGAGACCAGCAAAGTGGCGGGCAGCCTTGAAACCAAGTACAAGTGGGCGGAGCACGGCCTGGCATTCACAGAGAAGTGGAACACAGACAACACCTTGGGCACAGAGATAACCATCGAAGACCAGGTAACTGAACGCAGAGAGGACATTCACTTTGAAATGTAGTCTGTCTGAAATAAATACAAACCCTTACATGCAAAACTTGGATTTCCTTTCTGTTCAGCTTGCCAAAGGACTGAAGCTGACTTTCGATTCTTCATTTTCACCAAACACTGGGTAAGCAGTTTTAAAGACAGCATTATAGATATTTTACCTGGTTACAAAAAGTACTGGTGGAATACTTTTTAAAAATTGAATTTATGTACAAATGTATAGTGAGGCAGCTTCATAGATAACCCGAGCCAACATTTTAATTTAATTTTTTTTTTAATGACTCAATCTGTCAATGTGCCATTTCTATTGGATTTGTTTTCCAAGCCGAAGTGACTTGATATAGTTTAAAAAGCAATGGTTTGTGTTCAAGCACGTAAGCCATGGGTTTTATTCTTTTGACACAGGAAAAAGAGTGGTAAGATTAAGACCGGTTACAAAAGGGAGCATATCAACGTCGGCTGTGACGTGGACTTTGACATCGCCGGGCCCTCTGTGCGCGGAGCGGCGGTCTTCGGCTACGAGGGCTGGCTCGCTGGCTACCAGATGACCTTTGAGGCAGGGAAATCCAGGGTCACACAGAGCAACTTCGCAGTCGGCTACAAGACAGACGAGTTCCAGCTTCACACAAATGTGTAAGTGTACCAGCGGGGGAGAAAGGAAGAGCGACAGTACTAGGCATAGTGTTACAAACATACGCATGGATAAATACAGTCACATTGGCAATCAGTAATGTGCAGTAACATGAATCAACCAAGATGATACTTGAACTAGAAGGGGTGTTTGTGTAAAAACATACTAAAGCTTGCTTGCCAATCCATTCAGATCTTTTAATATCCAGTGTTAAGGGGGGGTGCTTTGTTTTAATAATCTCCAATTGCATGTGTATCCTTCCCCCCCCACATTATAAAGGCATATACAAATTCTCATTAGTCGTTCATTAGTCAAGCTTTCACAGAAATAAACACCTGAACCTTGTAAACTTGAAAAGCCCACAAGCACTGCAGGTCCTCAAGCACATACATGTGTGTCTTCATTTAAATCTTTGACAAGTGGAAGTTATACCTCAACCCCCAAACGAATCATTTCTGAGTTAAGTACCTAATGGTTCAAAGCAGCTATTGTTGTCAAATTGTGTATTGATTTTGGTTCATATACATGTTCTGTTTGACCACAAGCAAGTGAAAGTTCCCCCAGTGTAAACCTGCTGGCTCCACGAGCCATAATACTGTAGCAGTAAAGCTTGGTGATGTGGAAACCCCATGTTGCTGTAGGCTTATGTGAAATGCTAATCCTTTAAAGGGAATTATAGATTGCTTAGGTGCTTCTACCAATGGGAGCACACATTTTACGTGCCGTAAGCTGTGACATCACAAACCCTATTCTGACATCATCTTTCTACCACCCTTTATTCTCAGTATTGGGATGGTTCTCGTCACCTGCTTGAAACATCACACCTTAGGGAAGCCAGTTAAAAACAGCGACATTCCCTTTCAAACATATTGTAAACAAACCTAAATATTGTGATTTTAAAGGCCAAATGACTACAAATAAAAGTTTGTTTTTGTTAGAGACATTTCTGTTTTGATTTTGTAACAAATATTCTAAAAATGTAGGACCCCCGAGTGTGTCTGTGTGGATTATATTGACACTTTAAATGGTGAATAAGACCCAGGCTTTCAGCCTCGGGTAGTTCTCTTCACCTCTCACACACACATATAGCCATGTAGTACCACTTGTTCTAGTAGTGCACTGTAACCATGATGTCCAGGACTAGTGCTGCTGGATCTCAGTTGTTTAATGTGGGTTCTTCACTGCAGGAATGATGGGACAGAGTTCGGAGGCTCCATTTATCAGAAGGTGAATGACAATCTGGAAACGGCTGTCAATCTGGCGTGGACTGCTGGAAACAGCAACACCCGCTTCGGAATTGCAGCTAAATATCAGATCGACGCTGATGCATCGTTCTCGGTAGGTACCAGACACTGCTAGGGCAAGAATCCCAAAGCTATTTACTCCAAATCAACAAAAGCATTTTTTAAAAAAATGTATTTTCGAATTGTAATGTGTGTTTTTTCCCTTAACCTCTTTTAGGTAAAGTGTTCCTGATGATCATACATGAGAATATAGCTGTAATAAGCCATCAATAATTAATTAATTAACTTGTATTAAGGTTGTTTTAAACATTACTAGGCAGTTAATAACAATAACATTGCATAGCGGTACAGTGTTCCTGTAACAGGCATTTTATAAGAAACCTTTCCTGTTCAATATGTCATGAAGCTTTAATTATATATTGTAATAAACTGGTATTCCTTGTTAAGAATAATCAAAACATTTGAGATGTTTTATAAGTGGTTCCCCAAAAGTGAAGGGTCACCATGCATTAACCTGTTTTTCAAAGGTGCATTCCATTGTGTTTAATGAAGCGATATATTCCCAATGTGAATTTTCTATTCTTTAGTAGACTGTGTATTTGTGATTTCAATGTCTTAAAAACAAATGTAATATATTTTTTATTTACAGGCCAAAGTGAACAACTCCAGTCTAATTGGATTAGGATACACTCAAACCCTAAAGCCAGGTGAGAGTTTGAGCAGTGGGCTTTGCTACAGTAAACATCCAGAACATAACTTTTATTTTTTATTTTCCTCTGTAAAGCATTTTATGTACAGGCCAGGTTACGTACATTTTTCAAGGGTTTATTCAAATTAAACTTAGCAAAGCTTGCATTTTGAAAGCTTTAAACCACCCTGATGAATTTCTCTTATTTCCTGCAGGTATTAAACTGACACTCTCAGCTCTTCTTGATGGTAAAAATGTCAATGCTGGTGGCCATAAACTGGGTCTAGGACTGGAGTTTGAAGCATAGGCACTCTCCGTGCACAATCATTACCTTCCAAATATTTTAATGAATAGCTACCTTCACAACCTGGTGTTTGACCTTGTATGTGTACCATGTGGGATGCAAGTATTATTGTACTGTCAATCCTGTTACTGATGATCCTCAATTGTAAAAGGACAACTGAACCTTAACGATACAGGACCGTTTCTTAACCCTTGTAAGCTCTGCTAGAAACACAGTTCAGAGGAATCTAGATTTTTTCAAATGCATCACAGTTGCTGTGTTTTGTTTTTATTTTATCTTATTTTGTGAACACTATTTTATTTTTCATATCATATTGCAAAGAACTGGGGTAAAAAAAAAAAAAAAACACCCAAAGAAACATGTATATATTTTTGGCTTCAACTTGAAAGAATACATATTTTGGCAAACAAAACAAAGAAACTGCTGCGTTCTAGCCAGTAGGTGGCGCTGCTGTGCATAAATGTCACGTTACACTCTTGCGGCCTGTTGGAACAGCATGAGGGCTTGATGGCTGCTGTTTAATGCTACCATTTGAATTCAAAAGCAAAAAACATGAATAAGGTGGGAATTGTTTATTTCAAACTATCTGTTGTTGGTAGGTTTAGTTGTCCTTAACTTTATGCAACTGTAGTTTTAAAAGGCACTAAATTGTGGTGTACATTTCATGCATTTGTTTCAATAGTAATCGTGTGTGTAATATTTTTATGTAAATCTTCTCTTTTTTGGTACTCGGAGGTCTATCATGGTATTATAGGCACGCTTGTCCTATTCCCCAGGATACAAGGGAAACATGCTGTTGAGAGAGCCATAAGAAGGGAAGGATCATTGTAACTGACCCTATAACCATCAACCTTTCAATAGGAAATGTATGGTAATTTTCCATTGTTGGTGTATAATAGGTACACAACACGCTCTACTTGACAGTACTGCAAAACCCTGAAAATAAATAACTTTATCTTTACATTGTCTGTGGTTGCTTTTTTGAAATATAAGCATACTCATCAAAGTAGAATATAAATTGCAATAAAGGGCTGTGGGTGGTTCTGACCATGCAGCCTTTTAACATTTGCTATACAGTAGTGCTGTAGTCTAAACGAACCACTAGATGGCATCGGTTTCACATGTATATGTTGTCCTTTCATAGGTTTCATGTGTTCAGTGTATGTAGTTATTTCTGTGCAGGGTTGTGATCAAGTCCTTTTTTCAATTCTAATTCCATTTGTCAATTCCTTTTCAAAATCGATTCCCAGTTCCAATCCCCTTTTAATCAATTACAACACTTCATTGATCAAAATTGCAATTAGCAGTATTCTGTTGAAATTGGCTTCTCGCAGAGGCAACACATTTAAATGGAAATCACTGTGAGTCAATTCAATTGGCTTCAAGCTAAAGTAGTTATCATTCATAACAATTATATCGGTATTATATAACGCTGTATTTCAGGTTTTCACAGGACTTGTTTCATTGCGTTGTAGGCTTCCAGGGTTGTTTCTTTCAAGGTGTGCTGCCCTATGCAAAATATGTCTTCATAACAGAGTACATACAAAACTGGTTACCTTTTGTGCCCGTGGGTGTTGAAAACAAGAATGATGTGTTCCTGTCAACTCTAATCAATACACAGTGCAAATGTATTTTTATACAACGCCCTTCGCACTGTACAAAATTTAAAAAAAAAACAAGATAGCTCATATATACAATACACTAGAGTTACACTGAGTTACATAAAAGCACATTTAATAAGAATGTTTTCAATTACGACTGAAAAGAATCCATTGTTTCAACCTGCCTAATGTCAACCGGAATAGAGTTCCACAAACGAGAAGCATAGCAGCAGAAAGCTCCGACTCCAGCTGATTTGTTCCATTTTTTGGAACAACTTAAAGTTCAGCATTTTCTCATCTGATAGAATCAAAGGGAATATACGGAATATTGACCAACTACCTGAGGAGTTTGTGACCAATCAGAAGCAGCCAGGATAGAACAGCAGCATGCCTCAGCAAAATGCTGTCTTAATCCTCCTTGCAGATTCACCAAGTCCCCCCTGCCTTATATATATATATAATGTCCACTTGTAATGTTTTTTTTTTTTTTTTTCATAGTCAACTGTTAGCTATGTGTTGTAATTTCACCACATATTTTAATGGATCTCAAATCTGGATTTTCTGGTGCATAAGGTTACACACGTGACTGGTTACATATTACATTAGAACATAAGAAAGCTTACAAACAAGAGGAGGCCATTCAGCCCATCTTGCTCGTTTGCTGAACACTGAACACAATATTCTAGATGAGGTCTAACTAATGCATTCTAAAGTTTTAACATTACTTCCCTTGATTTAAATTCACTTAAATTCAACATCTTTCACTATATATCCGAGCATTTTGTTGGCCTTTTTATAGCTTCCCCACATTGTCTTGATGGAGATATTTCTGAGTCAACATAAACTCCTAGGTCTTTTTCATAGATTCCTTCTTCAATTTCAGTATCTCCCATACGGTATTTATAATGCACATTTTTATTGCCTGGCGTGCAGTACCTTACACTTTTTCTATATTAAATGTCATTTGCCATGTGTCTGCCCAGTTCTGATCATTTTGAATGACCTTTGCTGCTGCAACGGTGTTTGCCACCCTCCTATTTTTGTGTCGTCTGAAAATTTAACAAAGGCAGAGGACCTAATACTGATCCCTGTGGTACTCCACTGGATACCTCGCTCCATTTTGAGGTTTCCCCTCCATTCAGTACTTTATGTTTTCAACTTGTTAACCACTCCCTAATCCATGTGCATGCATTTACTCGAATCCCTGCTGCGCTCAGTTAATAGTTAACAAAATACAATATATTTGCGATCCCTTTGATGAAAAAAAAGCCAGGAGGCGTGACGACACGTATACCTTCAGTCTTACGTCATTTGTTTCGTCACTGGGTGAATCAGTGGATTTTAACCGCGCCCACTGCTTTCGCCGTTTGGAAGATGGCTGCCTGTAGGAAAATGGAGTGTCGTCTGACTTGTCTCTCTGTATTTTTGCTATTTTCGTTGTTACTTCCTTCGAGCTCAACGAACGATAGTAAGTGAATTGATTAATTAATTAAGGGTTGAACAATAAATCACACTAGGTCAAAATAATACTGAGGAAAATTAACCACGAACTCTGCCCGAGGGGGTGGGGCCGTACTGTGATGCAGCTCGGTATAGGAAGTACTGCAATATTGAAATTACAAAATTCCGTTTTCAGGTTATGTCCTTTTGTTAATTTGAATAAAAGACACGTATCTCTCTCAGCGGTGGTATTATATTATTACTATACATACGGTATCCGACACGTTTGTTGAATAAATCAAACAAGTGCAGTAAACTTTAGTTTCAATTTTCTGGTACGAACAACATTAACAGTTTTGTTTCGTCATACTGCTGGAACACTACCGTAACAACAAACTATTTCTAAACAGGACCTTACATTTTTTTTTTTTTTTTATTATTATTTATTTATTTATTTTTTTTAAGTAATACAGATCTTAATGTTGGACTTGTCTGTAATGGTACTAAACATCAAAGACGTGTAAATGTTTCAGAATTGGAGAATGTTGTTCAAGAACAGGTTATTCATGACAGCAGACAGGGCTTGTCTAGAAACAGTGTGTACAGATATGAGTACAGGTTTAGCATCACTATAGAAATAACTAATTTTGCTTCATAAAGTCGAATGAAATCTGCAGAATAATATTACGTTAAATATATTGAACTACATGCCACATTGTAGTTTTCCATATACTTAACGAAGGTGCGCTTCCTTGAAAACAAACAGCTTTAGTGACCTGATTGAAATAAAGGTTTTACCAAGAGCTATTTGGATTGAACTACATAATGTGATTTGCATTTTATGTTTTTTTTAAAGCGCATAAAAATAGATTTCTTTTAGTTCTAATGTAGGTAATAACATGCTTTATGCTGTGGTTGTTTTTATCGATCACTTTTATTCCACATTTAAATGTTCATCGTCACAGCATCGAAAACTATTCCATGAACAAGCAACAAACGTCTTTGCAGAAATAGCTAGAATTAGTTGTGTTTCATTTATAGCCTGTACCATTTCACATGTGAATGGCCCTGTTGAAAGCCAGAACTCATGCAGTGTGCTGCTCTGTAACAGCCAGTCTTAATCATTTTCCAGCGTCTAATATGTGTCCTCAGTGTGAATCATTTCATTGATATAAACTGTTGACCTCGGGAGAATTTAGCAGTAAGAGTGTGTGTATATATATATATATATATATATATATATATATATATATATATATATATATATATATATATATATATATATATGAGCAAACGTAATTACTTTTAGACCTGCATGTCAATGGTTCATTGAAATGGTCAGCCTTTTTTTTTCTGGGCTTGGATAAATAAGAATCTGTTGCCCCATATTTATTCTACAGTAAAAGTATGTTGCATTTAAGATCTGTTATGTTTTTAATAGCTCGTTTTTTAAATTCCAGGTTTTGTTGCTTTCTGAACAAATCGTGACACACTTTGGCACTGATATTTGTGTTTATAACATTTGAATATATATTTTTTTTCTCTCACAGCATCAAACGTAATAGCTTCCTCTCCAAAAAATGTGTCGGTAAAGGCAATTATCCCTGAAGTTGCAACTAAAAATGAAACTGTCAAAACTGATTTGAAGACTGTGAACTCTCCGCCATTGAAAACAGATAACATAGACAAAGAAAAACCCTTAAATATATCAACAGTGACCAACAAAACTCAAAGCATAACACCTAAAGACAACAAGCCAGCAGCAAAAGCTACAAATACAGACAAAAAGATAACCACCACAACACCAGCACCACCACCAGTTACGTCTGTGGCAGCTCCTACAACAGCTAAGAGCACTACTATTACCACTACAACAACTAGGAGGACTACCACCACCACCACCACTACAACAACTGCCAAACCAAAACCCAAGAAACCCCCAGTTCTCCTCACCACTATCCTTACTGCAACCGAAGCAAAGATTTTGAAGGAAGATAACTTATTACCAACGCGGCCTGGTTACGAAGACAGTTCTCCCACCACCATCATAGATATTGACGTTTATGAAGAGGATTATCTGGGTTTGCAGTCGCCCATTGACCAGGAGCAGATAGGCAAGATGAATGACGTAAATGCCAAGAGTGAGCTTATTGAAGACGTGGACAAAGGCAGTGACCTGCCTGAGATTGCAGTCCACATCAAGGACACCACCATTTACTCTTCTGAAGACGAAGACTCTCACTTTTTTTTCCACCTGGTGATCATTGCCTTCCTGGTTGCCATTGTGTACATTACTTACCATAACAAGAGAAAGGTAAGACTTGACAGAATGGTCTGAGGTCATGGTTTTCCTTGCATCCTCTGAAGTGATATATGAAAAAATGTTATTTCTTTTGCAGATTGTGCTGTTGGCTCAAAGTAGACGATGGAAAGATGGCTTATGCTCAAGGAGCGTGGAATATCACAGGCTGGACCAGAATGTTCAAGATGCCATGCCATCACTCAAAATGACAAATGATTACATTTTCTGAACCAGCTGGACAAACTTGTAATGCTCTCTTTTAGTGTGAAAAACTGCTTTAATTAAAGGTGTTGCTAATTTATTACATTGTACTTGACAGGAGCTGTTAAAAGCACCTGAGAGGTCTAATTTTAAATAGTACACATTGATGTTAAAGTTGACTACTTTTTAGTTCTTAAACTGAGCTCTCTATGTACCTCGGTTACTACTAAATGTATAGCTTGCAATATGGAATTCCTGTTTCTGTATAATATTGATTCTTTATCGTCAAAATAAATCGGAATAATATGCATATCAAATGCTTCAATTGGCTTCCAAATTTTACAACTAGAGTTGCAACGAGAACATTTTGCCAAGTCAAACACATCTGTTTTTCTCTACATCTATGTGAGATTCAGTTAGACAATTCTAAATACCGTTTCCAGATTTAACATTATAATCGAATAAAAAAGTACTCCAGTTTGCCTTATTAGTGAAGTGTTGTAAAGGCGTTATGTAGTATAGTACACTTGGATTTTGGGTTTGTATGTTTCTGTTCTATAAAATAAGAAAGCAATAGAGATCTAGTGTAATTAAATGAAGGTGTGAAGGTAAAGCAGTGGAGTAATGCCTCTGGAGGTACAGATATATATCATTTTAATGTGAGGACTTTGTTGGGATTGTAGGAAACATGTTTTGGTTTTTATATAAATATGTTTTTTTATTTTTTTTGCCAAGGTGATTTGTGGCCATATTGGAATACTTTTTTTTTTTTAAGTCAGCCTTAGCAAACAAATTTAAACATCTTATCAATGACTTATTATATGTAATCAGTACAGTTCCTATTTTCTGTACATTGTTTTTTTTTTCTTTTTCATGATGTACTTTCTATTTATAACACAACCATTTAATGCTTGTGTTCTGCTCAAATTGTGGAAAATGTAAGACAATTGTACATAATGCAGATTTGAAGCACGGTGTAGTGTAAGTTATAGTATTTCTACAAGTTGTAAATACAAATTAAAACAATATTTTCTAGTTAATTAGCATGAGTATGAAACTTGTGGTGCATGGTACTGCAGTATAGGTTTCAAAGCAGATTTAATGGGCAGTCTTTTCAAAAGAAATGTTTAAATTGTTAAAAATATATTGACAAAAGCACACTTGTAAATGAGACTTTAAATGTGTTACAGTACATCTTAAAGCTGTGTTTTCTTTTCAAATAAATATAATCAATGCTTTATTTATGACTTGTTGTTTCTCTTTGTGGCAAGTAAAAGTGGTTGATGTAACTAGGTAGCAGGTTTATTGGAGGATGACAATTCTTAAACCAAGTTGAACACGAAGCCACCACCTATGCGGATCCCTAGGCTGCTAGTATAAGGGGTTTAACAGATACTACATGCAGTAGAACAAAATAGGTATTTTTTCAGGATTGTGTGCGAATTGCAGACACTGATGGATGATAAGTTTGGTCAACCCATTTTGTCCACCTAGACAGATATAACATGAAAGATACTATATACTTGAATTGATAGATGTCAGATATTACAATGCATACTCAATAGTCTTATGGTGTTAATATAATTAATTATTTGTTCATGTATTATAATAAAATAGATTAGAATAGTTCACCTAGGGTTTTGGAGACCAACTCAATCGAATTTCACAGTTACCAGTACATGCAGACCATGTAAAACAAATACAAAGAAGAGAGCACCCATCTCGTGTTTTACATGGGGCTGGAACAGAATCTGTTATTTGTTTCAAATCTGTAAAGAATGAGAATAGATAAGAGGAGGGTGGAGAGGCAGCTCTCGGGATCCCTAATCTCTTTGCCAGACTAGGACTGTCGAGTCCTCTTTGATTTTAAGAGTGGGTGCATAATTGTTTAATCAGAGCTGTAGGTTTCACATAATAGAATGTTAAATAGTACAAGAAGAAGCAGATTGAGGTGTACATTCAAACATCAGCAGGCTAATGGAGACTTTTCCACGAGGCGGAACATGCAACCCAGATCTCTTGTCTTAAGAGGGTGGGTGGGGGAAGTGATGATAAGCATAAACAATTAATTTAAGTTAATTAGCACTGCTTACATTTTATAATCGTCTGCTTATAAAATGTGCAGCTCTAGCAAAGTAGGAACAGTCTACAGAGACTGCCGTTTCGAAGCTTTGATTTTTCTAAATGTGAAGCACCTGTTTGACCCTGAGCAGTCATTATAATGTTGGTTAATTGTTTTCTTTGTCATAAAAATAAACTGCATGCCACTGAAATTGCTCTTTAGGTGATTGATCTGTAGCCTGTCCTGTAAATCTTGTTATGCGACATTCCACCCTTTCAATACTTTAAAATACAGCATAAATACGTCTAACTTGGCCCTGTGTGATGCACAACAATGTTGTATCCCCCTGGCCAAATAAGTAACCCTAAAGCTGCTGTAGTTCATACCACTGAAGTCTTTTGAATACATACAGTAGTACTAGAGAAAAAAAAGCTTTCAGAAAAGTTATAAAATTAGGCAAACGGTCTGTAGTGTGAAAGACATGAAGAGCTGAAGGCTATGTTTGTTCTGGTTGATGTAAACTATTTGAACCCTTTCAGTCCTTTTTTTCCACTCCTTATCTTAGCACTGTATGTTAACATATGCTGTCAGAAATCACATTTGAATCTCACAGGAATACTAGGTCCCAGTCTGAGGTAGTGTGTATAAATATATGTAGACTCAGTGTATGTCTACTCAATCAAATAGTTTATTCTTCAGCACGACAAAAATAATTCAGGACTTTAAGGGTTCAATTATTACTGTACTTCAGTTGAATACATTGCTACTAGAATTAATAAAAAAAGGTTAATTCAATTCACTCAAACTATTTACATGAGAAATGTACTGACAACTTGACATATATGTGTACAATATCACTGTCAAGTAATTATCATAAAACACTAATGATAATTAACTTAAACAGAACATTCATTTATACATAAACTAGTTGCGCTACTTTAACTGACAAGTAGAGGGCAGTGAATGCTTACAAAATAGTATAACAAAAGCTCTGGTATTGGGTGCCAATTGAAGCCCAAATGCTCCCTTTTCTACTTGAGTTTACTTGTACACTAATTCTGTGGGTTTTAGTTGTAATGTGTTTAATATGAATACAGGCAATAAAAGCAATATTCTACGCAAATGATACCACAGAAATGCAAAGCAATGCATTGTATGTGCCAGTTTGCTTTTTGAGGAAAGCATCCAGTTTCTGAATACATGCATTGAATATCATTTATGGTTACAAATACCTGAAACGAATTGGTGGGTTGTCAACTAAAAATAATGGCAAACAACCTGAAATGGGATGCATATATAATGTATAGGCTGTGCTTTACATACTTACATAAACAGACTAGAATAAATTGTATTGGCATGCTCAATACACTCAGTGCAACTATCTTCAGGCTCTTAAAATCTAGGCACTTTAATCATGTTAACTCGCACTATACCACCCAGGAGATTCAGTACAGTGATGCACAGCAGGACTGTGGCAGCCTTGCACGCTACAATCTGATGACTTGATCTAACTGTCTATGGAATAGCGTAAAGAAAAAGGATGCAGTTCATTTGCACACTCCTCAGCTAAGCCAGCGCGCAGAAGCCCAGCTCTTGCTGGAGTAATTCATCACAGTGCATGCAGATACAATTAACTGTAAGAACATCTTGTTATTTTTTTTAATACTAATTCGCTAATCCCTTGCCAACACTAGCAGCAGGCTATGCTTCACCTAAATCGTTAATGTAGTTCTGAGGAGTGAGGCAATTAGCTGGAACATGGAGCACTACTGATACCCTGAAGTTTTAACTAAGACCTTAATGAGACAATTGGGATCCGGAGGGATAGCAAGTGGTTTCCTCGGCTATAAAATCCACATCTGCATTTTCATTTTTCTTAAGCTGACAGGCTTTATTACATGTATAGCTGTATTGATTTAATTAAAAACAGTTCCATTTTATTGTTAGTTTTAAAGACAAGGAATACTGTACTGTAAGTGAACAGTCTGTACAGCCATTGTGTCTGTGGCCAGGGTTCTGAAAAAGCTTCTTTATTGCTGGTATTTAAAGGGCTCTCACTATGGGAACACAAGTCATTAGTTCAATGTGCCATATCTTTAGCTAGTTTTTTGTGTTACATTTAGTTTTTTTCTATTTTACCCCACACCCCGCTGTTCTGGATTGGGACGACCGCTGTTGGTGAGATGAGGTTAAAAGCTCTAGAACCACACACAAGCCTGGCTCTTTTGCATAGTTGTGAAGAAGCTGACTTGGTAGTGCATGGTCACCGGTTCACATTCCATGGCAACATTCCACATTCCATTTAGATATAAATTAGTTCAGTCATGATTTCTTTTAAACACCTGGAGGGCCAGTCCCTCCGGGGATATGTCTCTGAAACAACACTTTAAATCTGCACAGCAATCTTGCAGTGTTCCCATGCTTTTCACTTGTTATACCTGCTTTTACCACATTTAGCATAGTTTACATTGGCTTGCCACCATTTTTAATATGCTTTACCGTACCTCTCTGGGCTTTACAAACCTATGCTTTATTGCACTTTGCTATGCTTTTACTTGGAAACTTCAAAAAGGCATATTTATATTTAAAGGCATATTAATATTTACTAATAACAAATACACATAACAAATGCATCAGAAAAAATGTCAACATTCCCATTCTTACAAAACACATGGCAACAGGCTTCAGCTATTCAGTACTCAGAGCACCAGGTTTTTAATGTATTTCCATACTCAAAAAAACGCATTTCTTCAGCATCATGTTTGTGACCTTTCCAGCTATGCTAGATGGTTGACAGATGCCACTGTCTGAGTAAGCAGTTCTCTCAACATACCAAGTGAAATGGAGGCTCTCCGATCATTACTTCCATTAATATGCTGTGTTACAGGGGACGGTTTTTAAATCTTGATATATCTGTGGGGCCTGCATGCCCATCGTTATTATAGTGTTCTTGTTAATGACTGCCAGTAGGAGGAAAAGAATCCAAATGGAAAATCACTTTCAGGGCAATAGAATCTAGCTGTGCATTACATACTTACTTTAATACCTTCTGGATGGGTATCAGACTCTGTGTCACTATAAAACAATAGAACATCTGTATTATTATTTTTGAAAATCCAGCCTCACAAGCCAGAATTTGTCATATGCAGAACATTATGTGTTGCTGGCTAAGAAACGGAATCTAGTTACATAAATTAAAGTAGCTTTTCTCATTTCAAAAAGGCTTGGACATTATTTATAAGTTTACATTTGTACCTATGGAACCTACAATACATTTCATACAGGAAGTATGGAACCTGCTGCACATGAATGTATTGAAGCAAGCAACTGGCTCTGAATGGATTTTAAGGCTAGGTGTGGGTTGACAGCGCTATGAAAGCACTGTGACTTGCTGTTGATCCTTATTTCATATTTTACTCCAGTCTGTTTTCATGGCCTGTTTGTGAGTCCAGCACTGAAAGACACTCACAGAAAGGAAGTCCTCTATCACTGACCCAGACAGAGCCAGTCTAGACATTCATTGGGAACTGAAGCACGCTCATCTGGGGCAGGTTCAGTGATGACCTGGATCCATTCATTCTGATTAACACACTGTTCCTCTTCTCACTCCACATCCCAGAAGCACAGTGAACGTCTGCGTAATTAGTTTGTTTACTTTGTGCTGTGTGACTCCAGGGAGCCAGAAAACCGTTGCTTGGTGCTTGGTGTTGTGAGTTTGTCTGTTAAGGATTGAGTTATCTGAATTTGTAATTAAGGAGTTTTATAAATCTGCTGCAGTGGTGGTGTTAAGGATGTGATATTCAATGCATTTCAACAGTAAACAGCTTCAAATGACAGAATTAAAAGGGTGTTTAAACCATTCGTTGTTTAACCATCCTGAAGATAATACCCAGCCTACAGCAAGGAAACACAAGTAATTCACACAGAATTAATTCAAGGCATCCCTTATGCTTTATTTATTTTTTCTTCCCGGTATTTGTTTTATTTATTTATTCAACATGTTTTTAATGTGTTTTCCACAGTTTTGCTTTGGAAACAGTTTGTATTTGAAATCCTCTCACGCCATCATGTGTGGGATAATAACATATAGCTCGCTATTTAAAACAAAACATTTTACAACTTCTAAAGCCCCGGCAGCATTCGATAGTAGCACACCCATCTCAGTGGGAGACCCTATGTGATCAAATCCATTTACTAGGAGTGTTCACAGATTGAATTGTATTTCGTCCAAAGCCATCCTGGATTCTCAAATTTGTGAAATTGCTTCTGAAATGCTGCTGAGCATGGAATCAACATCTCTCCACCTAGACAGCTTCCCGGGTGGGGGTAGCTATACACCAGGCTGAGAACATGTAAATGATCCAGTGTTTTCTTCTACTTCTGCAGTAATACCCAAACACAAAACACAAATAAATACATCAAACAGTGTGTGTTGGAATTGAACTGGGGGGGGGGGGATTCTAGATCCGCTTATTAGAACGAGAATCATCTCTTGTTTCTAACTGCATTACTTTCCACGGTTCAGATTTAAAACAATACTAAAATGAATCAATAAACACTTTGTTCCTGCTGCTTCTACAACAAAGCAGGAATGGAGCCCCTTGACCTTCAGTCCTGATTGGTAAATGGGTTTGCACGGCCACAACCGAAATGGGTAGAAAAACTGGAGCAAAATGATTGGTATGTAACCACCCACTACCCTCCAAATAACATGTCACACACACAAATGACACTAAAACACTCACAGTGTCTTAAAATAATACAAGGAGGAGAGTGCATACTAAGAGTGCATCTTAACAACTTGTCATTGCATTAGAAATAAGAAGTGATTGCATTACGAGAAAGTTATCAATATGTTCTTGATTTCCAATGCATCTGTTTGATTTCATTTCAGGAGCATTTGCGACAAATTAAAGTGTAATGCGACTTTTCCAAAAGCTCTCATTGAAGCTCAATATCTTTTTTTCAGGCTCTGTCATGGGACAGCTGATGGAATACTAATGCCAGATTAAGACACAGGGAGAATTTTAAAGGGCTTCGGAGCGACTTGAATGTCAAGTATAGCACTAATGCTGCTGACATGATCCCGGGCTCCGTGTGAAAGTACGCAGAGACTCTAGCAAATGGATTAGGAAAAGAAAAAAGAGTCAAAGTTTGGTTTGTTACATACTGAAAATGTAACAATTAACTCCTAAACATAGTCCAGTAGACATGTTTTAACATGACATTGCATAAGAAATGATCTTGTGGACTTTAGTTTACAATGTGGAAATGCATTTTAAGAGTTGACTAGGCTATAGGCTTTTTAAAGCTTGTTCTTATTTAGTTTTTTTTTCCAGATATCAAACGGTAAATGATCACATTCTTTCTCTTTACCCCGTTGCTTTTTAAAACAAAGCATTCCACAAAGCAGACCGTCTTACTAGAGTGTAATAATTCAAGAAACAGCATAGGAGGCTTTTGATTTGGTTGATCACATGGCTGCCTCTTCAAAAAGGCTGGAGTCAAAGCTCCACTTGTATAATACAAGATACCATGGGGGAATATATGTGAGAGATGAGGAGCCCCCCAGGCACCATGCTGGGTCCACTCCTTTTGAAGTTATTACTAATCCCCCTGCTGCAGCGGATTGCATGCTCTAATACAATGCAGTGCTGCAGTCCTTGGCCGCACTGTGGACGAGGTGAGCATTTGTTCTATTGTTGGACTTTAACAGTATTGATGGCTGGTTGATGAATGTTTTGTTTGTTTGTTATGGGCATTCGCTTTAATTAGTTTCATCAATACACAAATGCAAGAAATGAGTTTATCATCAGATTACAGAACAAGCTTTAACCTGGGTGCTAACAAACCAATTACGTCTCAGAATTGTAACAGACTTCTTAAACAAGCCACAAAGTTATATAATATGGGGTTTACAGCCCTTCTTAGTTTACACATTGACAATTTTTTTAATTCTCCTTGCCAGACCGTAAGGGTCTATGTAAGCCTGTTTGTTTGAACTGCAAAAAAGTTCTTTCTTTGATATCGTAATCTGAAAGCCCTGGATACAAAAGCTGCTTGAGTTTTCTACAATAGTAATTGGGATTAAAAAAAAATGTTATTAGGGTGAAGTGCTAATGGAATAAATACAGGAAGAGAACACCTGCAGAGTGTTCTTTCTCTCTCTTTTTTCAATTTGCTTTTGTCTGCATTTATTTATTCTGCTGTTGACTTCAGTGATGCACACAGCAGAGCTGCTAACATAGCATCAGAAAGCTAATTGATTGCTGGTGGAAAGAGGAGCACGCTCCTCCCCCGCAAAAGAAAGGAGTGTGTGTGAATATTTAAAGCTGCTAATGCAACTTCTTTTAAAGAAATGGCCAGTGGGAATACAACATTAAATGAGTTATTAGGCTATAAAATAAATACAAATAAGTAAAATGATCTGCTACAAACCAGTTCTGACAGGAGTTTAATCACAGCATTAATGCTTTTATTCTTATTCCCAGTTCATGCATAATTCAAATGAATATAATGTTATGTAATTCTATAGCAGCTACTGTCCCAGCATGCTCTGGATAGTGAGTGCAGTAGAGTTCAAATCCGATTTATTTTCTGTGCACATCAATGTACAATATAAACAGCTAATTACATTTATACTCCAGGTATTTCCCAGAATGTTCTGTTTGTAATCTCCATGGTAATGAGTATACTGATACTAGTCTGAAATGACTTTCAATGATCTCCTGGTATTAGTTTTCTGGGATATCACAGTAATTACCTTGGGAAATGCAGGTCACCCAGGTAAAGGAAAAGTGCAAGTGTTAAAGATAAAGTGAAAGATTGCTTTAGCACAGAGAAAGTGTAAATTACCTGGGTAATGGGGAAGCATTTTCTATCATAGGGAAAGTGCAAGTTACGTGGATAATGGGAAATGGTACTGTAACAGGATGGAGGCTGGGCATGAACTGGCAACCCCCGCGCACCGCAAGCAAGCACCTTAACCACAATACAAAAGAGCCAGGCTCGTCTGCATTCGTGGGTTCATCTCATTTCAGTGACTGGGGACAAGACAGAATCCGTAACGGCAGTGTATCAGCCGATCTCTGAGGTTAAAGGGGGTAAGCGTGTAACAGGCAGGGTTGTGTCATACACTGCTGTTACAGATTCTGCCCTGCCTCTTTAGCATTGTGTTTAAGACACTCTCTTGCAGTGTGCAGAGTTGCTGATTCACACCCAGCCTCTGCCCTGCTACATGACTCTAGCAAAGGGAAAGTGTAGGCTACCCAGACAATGGGGAACATAATGTTTTCCAGGACTTTAGAAATGTATCCCTGTATAAGGAACATTTTCATCAATTTATTTTTCAGACTGGCATATAAATTATATAGCAGCTGATGCTGATTTCTCTTCACTATCCTTACATTCTTAAGTTGTTTTTTCGGGTTAATACACCTGCAGTATCTTTTTCAAATTCATATGAACTTTTTATTAGTCTGGAAACCAGCTTCGACACCTCAGTGATTGGAAAGAGAGCAGGGAAATGCACAATAGAATCAACACCTTCTCTAACAACACCTGAAGCCCAGCTTGGAAATGTCAGCTCTGCATGGAGAAAAGTGTTAACAGGAAGAAATGTGTAATTTCTGCCATGGGTGGTGTGGAATATCAGCAGGATAATAAATAAAAACACATCATCTAATAACTTAAAACCAAACTTTTTTTTTAATTATTTGAGAAGGTGTTACTAAATGACTGGAGACTTCAAACTCATGACCTCCAGAATATAAGCTTGAAACTATATGGTACATACAGTGACAAATACTGACATTAGGAATTAGGCTTGCACAATTAATTAAAAACAGATTACAGCATATATATATATATATATATATATATATATATATATATATATATATATTTCTGATATGCACATGCAAGATTAAGAACAAGCTATTTCATTTGTTCTTGAGTGTGTATTAAAACAATGACAGGCTAATGTGTAAGCTGTCTGCAGTTCCTAGCTCCTTTGATTTCCATGCTGTAGTCTATCAAGTTTGTTGGGTGTATCAGCAGATTGCCTACTGGAATTTACCATTGAGATTCAGAACTGTATTCTTAAACGCAAGAATAAAGAAACCACAGCTACACTAAACACGTATTTGCAGATATTAGGCATTTTTCTCACATAGCTGGGTTTGAAATTATTTTTGTATTTTGTTCTATCTATCCATCTAACACAACCAGTAGAGCCTTATCATACAACCTGGGAGAAAAAAAAAATGAACAGGTTATTTTTCATTGCACTGTTGTTGACTAATGTTTATTTCAAGCCTAGACTTGCTTGCTTGAATTTAAATGCAAATTAATCTGCAACTTGTATTATATGTGTCTGACTGAAGATAACTTGTTGTGAGGAACAAAGCCTAAGAAAGCCAAGATAAAAAATGGTTTTGTACCAGTGCCTTTATTATTGTACTTATTGGCACTATGTGGTGTTGTATTTGTGTAGGAATGGCCTAATTGGTTACTATGCTAAGTAAAATGGAATACATGAATTGTACACATATACAGTGATATAGGGCGTCCCCAGTGGTTCAGGTTTTGTCTTCTCTGAGTTGCCCATCTGGACTGGGGACTCACAGGAAGGGCTGCATTGTTTTGTATTGGGTTAGGGGTGAAAATCCAATGGGGATAGTTCACCTTCAGCGACCCTTACTAGTCAGGCACCTGACGAGTCTAGGCGGAGAATTCATGGTTAGTAATATCTATTATTTAGGCTTAGCGGCTGAAAGGAGGTAGATTGGTTCAATGGTTGGAACACAGGTTGCTGGCTGATCTTCAGTCCTCCAACATTTTAATTTGAGTAGAAATTGGATTGAAAAACGGGGGTCAAATAAGACAGAAAGAAAGAAAATATTCCTCAAATCGGACTCTTTGTGCCTCTGCAAAGACTGCGAGATTTGCGAGCTGTATATGAAACAACAAGACACCTCTATATGCATTCGGTCAGACTTATCTAAGCAGCACACATCAAGCTTTCAGCTGAGCCCCTGTCTACAGGAATGGGAAGCACTCCTGGCACACAAGATAACCCTCAGTCGCACACACTGGTTGGTGTAAATCTCCAGAGAAGGCCCATAAGGTCTGGTGATGTCAGGAGAGAAGGGCTCTGCTTGTCAGATGATAAGGGAATAGCCACATCTCATTTCTAAGATAGATTTTCACTAATGGATCTGATTAGAAGTGTGTCCACACCTCTGAGCTATTGACCCAAAGGGTTGCTTTGAAGGTGCCAGTTTATTTTACCGCCATGGAGGATCTGTTCCTGTGGATCTGGTCTGTCCTTAGCAATTCATATTTCCTGAATACTGACAAGCGCAGCTAGCTGTCTATGAAGCAGGGAATCACCTGCATGGCTTTTATTGGCTCAGTTGTCAGGAATCATTAGCGATTCTGAAGTTGAAAACTTGGATGTGAGATCCATTGATTATTCAATCTCTACAGAGCAAAGCTGCCAAGCTTCCAAAAGACCAACATATTTGATGGGGAAAAAAAGCTTTGGTTTCAGATAAGAAATATAAAGGTTCCTAGCTGCTGAAACACTCACTTTTTCATCCTTTCCCAGAAGGAAGATGCTTCCATGATGTTCCTCGATTAAATAAGAAATGTAAATGCATATTTTACAAGGCCCAGAAACAACAGTGAAGGCAGATAATAAACATCACTGGGGACATTAACTTCTTCGCATTGCTTTGAGTTAATCTGTCTTCTACTGACCTCTGTAATAGCTTAAATCTTAAAAAGTAAATACTAGTAGATAATCCTGTAGCAAAGAAGAAATAATACCTTTACTGTAAATGTTTATCTATTAAAGTTTGAAGGCAGACCTATCCACAGTCCTGCCAAGTGTACAATTCCTTCAGGGATATTGCTACAGAATTCAGGAATGGCATTAGAGAAAAGCTTCACTACTATCTTCATCTGTATTTATAACATTCTTTAAAGATTTAAACTGAAGAACAACATCAGATGAATAAGTGCCCCTTTTATTACTATAAAACAAGGATATACGGAGACAATATTTTAGGAAATATTTTAGTGTTATAAATTTGTGAATATAATGTCAGTAGATAAACAGGCATTGACGATTAATCAGTCACAGATTAATTCAATCTTCCTACATTGTGATAGTTTAATGATTAATAGCATGTATGATACTGAGCCAGCTGATCAGCTCTTTATTGACAATATTTTGACACTTAAAGACTTAAGATTTGCCAGCGGTCCATCCCTTCTTTTCCACACCTATAATCATTTAACCTTACTGCTCAGAAGTCCTTAAGCATAAAATGTGTGGAAATGTATCCATTTAGTGCAAATGCTTTTTTTTGTATTCATCTCGTAGTCTGAGCTCTTAAATCATTTAAAATGGGTTAGGCTTCAATCTAACATCTGCCTGTTAAGCGACAGGAAAAATAATCACATGTAAATTTATTTTCTTTACAAACTACCTTCTTTAAAGTGTGAAAATGCGTGAAAATATTCTTATATTAAAGTAAGATTGAATATTCATAGTGTGAATTTACATAGCCTGCAGATGGCTGCACAGATGCTCGTTAAAACAAGTGACAATTTAAGAAACTGCTTAAAGAAAAGAAAGAAGGACCGAGAGGCAGAGTAAAGATCTATATGATGATTCAACTTGTGCTGTGGATAGGGCTTTGTTTTGTTTTAATACCAGCAATTCCCAGGCTACAAGATTCAATGACTGAAAATAGTTGTGGATTTTAATAAGGTGTCATTCTCACTATATCTAAGCAGCTTGGGTGTGCTAGTTGCTAGAGTGTTCCTGTCCAAACTGCTACAAAAGAGACACTAATTCATTATAACTGACAAGTCTGGTTTAAACAGCTTAATCTGAATATATGACTAAAATTAGCTACTCAACATTATTGCATGCTATTTTAGAGGCATCTTAAGCAAACATTAGCCCAGAATACAGATCTACAATACAGAACACAGTGGAAAATAGCATTTTTTAAAAAATTGGTAAGAACATTTTTATAGTTAGCTCTGAAAAGAATGTAATAAATGAGATAGCTGAATTTTATTGATTGATCTATGCGCTTTATGAAGCATCGCTTTAGTACATAGTTGTGAAAAACTAATGGGGGGAAAAAATGGATGAGAAATGTCTTGTAAAGGTAATTTATTCTCTAAAGCAAAACAAATATAAACTGCTATTAGTAAAAAGAAAAAAAAAACTCTTGGATGAATGAACTAGACATTGCAAAGTCTTGCTTTCACCCTGGGAATGATAAAGTCATCTGGTTAACACACCTAAGAGAATGTGATACAGTGAGATTATCAATTAGCTAAATGGACTGGAAGAACGTACGGTGTGACTTTCTTAATTAATACAAGTAGTTTAAATTTACAATGTAATGTGGCTGCATTAGACTGATGGCTTTCAGGGGGCCGATACACCAAGATATGCTCACAGCAGCATCTTGCTGGAGAAATTCACAGCACCATTTACTCCAAAGTGACAAGAACGTGTAGTGTCCAGACATGTTAGATATTTGTAATAGTAAATAGTTGCTATTCTGCTTGAATCTGTGCCACTGTGCCTATTAAATGTAACAGTTATGCTTATATACAGTGTATACTGTAGAATGTAGCAATTATGTTTGTAATATAGAATTAATAGCAGCAGCTTTAATCAGTTTGAGTTGGCTTATTCTGAGTGCTTAAGCAAATCTAAATAATTCATGAGGTTTAACACAATGGTATCTTTTTCGTAATGACTCTTCAACACGGACAGTGTAATACATGAGTGGTCTTTTCTCATTGAGTCTGGCATGGCCCTGGATTGTTGTGATTATTCATCACAGAACAATACGCTTCAGATTTTCATCTGACTCTGGAAAAATGTTCTCTGTTCGCTCAAGCATTATTACCCACTGTCTGTCGCTTTTGCAACCATCACAGAAACACGTTTCCTCTAGAATCTCAATATTTGCAGAGTAAAAAAGTATTTGGTGGATTAAAATAAGTTTGATATTGTTAAAGAAAACAGCTGTAGTCATTTTTCTGAGAATCATTTACTTTATATCACTAAGCACTTTCAATACTTTCATTTAAATATCTGATACTCTCAATCCAGTAGCAAGGAACTTCAATACCATAATGTGACAGTAGATGGCAGTCCTTTAACAGTCTTGAGTCTTGAATTCCCCACATCTTAACCTTGAAACACTGAAGACAATGCCGTCTACCTCAGTGAAGAGTTAGCATTGCAGTTTTAATTCCACATCAATGTGTTATCCCTCTAGTATTAAACACGGTAATTGAATTAAGCCCAACATGCACAAAGAGGTTGTAGTTTTCTATGTTGTTATTGTCGTGGTGTATATGGCACCTTCATTCTCTTTCTCTCTTTTATTGACATTTCGTTTGTATTGCTTTTAATTTGTACCAAAGTACTGGATTATATTTGAACCCCTCTTTTTCATGAAAGAAGGGTTGCACATTCTAATTCAGTTCTTTAATTGATACACTTTATTTTGGAATACGCCTCCATGCTCTCATTAAGCTGTAAATAGAAGTACAGAGGACACTCGTTGAACAGCTTATTCAGTGCAGCTTCTTTGTTTGTTTGCTTCTAAGGGTATTTCAGTTTGTAAATTGCATTCCAGGACGGATCACCCTTAACAAGTGAAATATCATCTGGATAAGTTAGGGCAGTGCATTCTCTCAATAGTTATATTTCTATGCATTTAATATATTCAATTATTTACAACCAAAAAGAGACAAACGTTATATTTGAGTGTATTTGTTTTAACTCATTTTACCATATGTGTGTGTGTGTATGTGTCATTTTTTTTTTAAACTAAGTTTAGATGCATTCTCTTAAAAGCCATAAAACACAGATGTGAATATATTGAAAGCTCATTGAACCTTGAAACAGTATATAAGGGAATGAAGAAGGTAATTAAATGTAATGGACAGAAAGAAATCGTTCCTCGTTTAAATTTATTGCTGAGTCTTGAGAGAACAGGAGAAGATACTCAATTACTTTCCCCTTTAAATAGCCCAAATCTATCCAATTCAAAAACAGGCCTTAATGACAGCTGACTGATATTCATATTTGATAATGTGCATTAACTCTAACTCTAAACCTAACCCTTACCCTTTTCTGATACAATTGTGTACTTATATACATCATGCAAAAATATTGACATGTTAAGTACATCGTAACAATGCATAATAACATTTTAATTATGTGTAAGTACACATGTAATTACTATGTAACTACTATGTAAATACACAGTAATTAGAAACTCATAATGTAAAGTGTTACCTAATTCTTTGGAGAGTAAAAAAATGTAAATTGCTTTCAGCACAGCAAAAAATTCTTACGTTAAAGAAACGGATAACAATCAATAACATAACCTCGCTCTTCTCCAAAAAGGGAGCATTTCCAATGCTTTGCCTGAATGGTTTCTAATTAATGATTGTTTGTTTTTATTAGGTTTTTAAAACTCGAGCGGAGAGGACATTGTATACAAGCCTGGGAAATTTGTCTTTAAAATGATTTTCTCTCTCTCTCATTATCTGACTCTGCTCCAATTTACCAGCCCCAGCTGAGCAGCAAAGCAGCAAAACAGCCAAATACAAACGCTAATGGATCGCTAGTCAAGCTTTGATGTTTGGAAAACAAAAACAGAGCTGACTCTTTATTTTTTCACCTTTTAAAACTCACATTGTTTAAAACTGAGCAAGAGTGGCTTTCAATGTCGTACAGATCAAGTCTGTAGAATCAGAGTTTCATTGTTCCCTCCCACCTGTCAGTGCTACAGTAATGCAGATGTTAGTGGAGAGGCAGAAACAGGTGTGTGCCCATGGAAATGTCACCTCAGATATTTCACCTGGTTTTCAACATCCATTAACAACTGAAATCAACAGGGCTTCTCCCTCTACATATGGGCTGTGACCCTAATAAGGACGGATTAGTATCCTCACACATCCTTCCAATATGACGTGGACTCAGTTAAAAAAAAAAAAGCACAACTCATTTTGTTCATGTATCCCATAATTTAGCCTAATCTTTATTTGAATAACCAATCCGAGCTATATGAAATTAGCTCCTATAAAGGAACTTCTCATTGCTTTTCTGGCTGTTTTACGACCGCCTTGGCATGGGCCTTGTACTTATCATTTCTGTTATTGATTATTGTGATTAATCTTCCCATCTGGGTTGCCATGGCTTCCTCTTGATTACATGGTGATGATCAATCTGGACATCCTGCAAAGCTTACAGTCAGGTCCTGCCTAGAACACTAAACAGAGCAGACAGTGCAACAGTGCAGTAATGTCTTCAAAATACTGAATTCTGTGATTGCTTCCCATCACACTCCAAAAAGAAGCCACTGCACAGGATAGCTTGCCCGTCTGTCCTGGGTGGAAGACCCAGGGTTATCTTGACAAACAGGCCTCTGCTGTAAGTTGACTTATTACATATGTAACTGGCTTTAGCAACCTAAGCATTTCACAATGCCATAGCATGTAAAGAATATATAGCTTTCATATACAGAGCTTTATATTATAGTGCTCCTGAGAGGAACATTTCTATAGTTACATAGAACATTCCCAGAACACACACACACAACATTGTAGAAAATATAGCAATCAGCTAGTGATGGATTTCCAGCGTTTCCCTTTTTTGTGCTTTATTTTTATTTGCTACACTTGCACAGAAAGCTATAAACAGATGCCTGCACTGAACTTACAGGCTTTTATAGTTAGAGGAACAAACGTTAATATGATTGGAAAACTGAGTGCTTCGTGTCTAGCAGAAATGTAATGCTTGACTATTGTTTACTGAATGCTTAAGCAAACTACATTTAACTAATGTTGTGATTTACTTTCCCCTTTGAAAGAACATGTACAAAAAACGAACACACACACACACACACACATATATATATATATATATATATATATATATATATATATATATATATATATATATATATATATATATATATATATATATATATTTTGCACATTTGGGGAGGGGGGGTTGGGGGGTGGGTTATACTACCATAGAATCAACCTGCTTTAATACTACCATAGAATCAACCTGCTTTAATACTACCATAGAATCAACCTGCTTTAATATTACCATAGAATCAACCCGCACAATCTACAGAACGTCATGTCATGTATACATTTTAAATAAAAAAAAAAGGTTTTACTTTTTTTTAATTTTATTTTAGGACGCTTCTCGGGAATGAAGAAGGTAATTTAATGTAATGGACAAAAGAAATTGTTCCTCGTTTAAATTTATTGCTGAGTCTTGAGAGAACAGGAGAAGACACTTAATTACGTCCCCTTTTTAATAGCTCAATCTATCTAATTCAAAAAAGGGCCTTAATGGTATCTGACTGTTATTTATATTTGATAATGTGCATTTTAAATACTCCAGTTGTTGTCTACCCTTAGCATTTTAAGCAATCCGTAGTGTCCATAAAACTTTTTCTTTCTCTATTTATAGAAAATGTCATGAATGAAAAGATAACTGGATGAGAACAGGCTGGCTTTTTTTACTGTTTCAGTCATTTCAGAGCGTGACTCAGTGTTCAGCAAAAACACAGAGAGAAAGCCTTAAAATAAAAATGCATGTAAGGTTTAGTTTCACAGAGTTTGCAGGTTCTTAGCTATTTTATATCATGAGATCCAGACTGACGGTGCATCTCATTGCATGGAAATAATAATATGTATAATTAAGTGTTATATGGTGATCTCTTGGGATGCCTTGTACATTTTGTTGCACAGTTTGTAAGTCCCACAATGTTTGTCTTCTGTTCTAGAACCAGCACTCTTAAAATTACAAAAGCCTGCCCTGAAACTCATCTGAAGGCATTATTATCTGAAGTCTGATTCACCTTTTTTCTTTAAATGTGAATGACCTACTGCTTGTCTTTCATATACAGGTTAGTGTAGAGTTTTATGTTTAGAAATGTATTTATACAACTGTACATGAGATGACTGATCCCAAACACACAGCCAGTTTCTACATTTTAGTTGTCTGGGGAATTGGAGAGACTTTAGAGAGTGACAGGAATCAGAAAGGATATCAAACCTGGGTCTTCTTTGGGAACACTAGCTGTAGTTCAGTAAGCATTCTCAGACTTATATAATATAATAACTGCGCTTTGCGGATGCATTTACAGGTATAGCTGGCTATCTGAAAGCTCCAATAATGCTTTGCTTGTTTACCGCATTATCATTCAATCGATAAGTCCAGAGTTGGTGGTATTTTATTTTCCAATACTCCCAAACAAAGGTGATGTATGAGCCCATGAGAAAAGATTGGCTTATGAAATGTCTGATAAATTATCCATCAAAATACAAACAATTTTTTTTTTTTTCTAAAGTTATGGGCCGTGTTTATTTTACATGGTGACCTACTATGACCTACTGTGGATTAATATTTTAGATTATCTGACATTTTCACATTCAACCAGAAACATGAAGGATTTTTTCAGCTACCAGTTTTATGATGCCACATGTTTTAAATTCATTTTTGTTATTGTTGTTGTTGCATCTAAAGAGATAATCTATACAAGAAAGGCACATAATACAGTATTAGTGAGCCACAAAACACTGTCTTTCCAATGGCAACATACTCCAGTGAAACAGTGATGTTCATGTTTGTTGTTAATTTTATTTTAATGATCGAAAAAGGGGCTCATCTAAACACCACCCCTTTATAACTCTGTTCCTGTTGGTGGTAATAAATTGATGTGACTACTTTAGCAGCACAAAATAAGTCTTAAAACAACTGCAATCCATCGTCGGAGCCTATCAGGACAAACAACTGCACATTCTTAATTTAAATATAGATGAGGGCTGATTACAATACTATATCTGAATGTGAGATGCCGTCCTTAGACAAGTGCTTGTAGGTACCTACTGGCACATACCAGTGCAAGGCTAACCTATGATAATGTTGCATTGAAGAGGCTGATAACAATCAGAGCATGTGTTCAACACAGCATCGTGATTCTCACTCCGAGGAGTTCATTTACAATGCTCCTGTTTTGATAATGTACTGCATGTCGTGGGCGGGCTGCCTCAATGCGCAGCAAATCTGTAAATTTACAGTCATGTGGATCAATATTAAGTAGACTGTCTCGACTCCCAGTGGTGCCTCTAATGCTAAGTGTATTCAATCAATAGCCCCAATCAGTGATGGAGACCTTTGATACTGTAAAGCGGTTTATATTTGTTAGCTCCAGCTATGATACAGTAAGGTGGGGGTGGGGTGGAGGTGGGGGGTGCCTAAGGTGACAACAGTGGTGGGTTACTGTGGCAAAGTGGTTAACAGTGTGCTGGTGCATGAATGCAGCAGTGATTAATGAACAGACAGACAACGATAATCCAGGTGCAATGATGTTTATTTTTACAATCCAATTGGTCTGATGACCCAAATACAGCGGTAAAGAATAAACAATGATAATGAGAAGCAATACAGCGGTGTGTATTACTTTATTGTAATCCATGGGTTTGGTCCCGAAATAATAAACAGTCCAGTTTCCTAAACACCCACACGTAACACAAAACACAAACACAGTGAGCGCTACAGTTCTCTGTGAAATAGTGCAGTGTTGTCCGGGTTAAGGGCTGGCCTTTGGCGACAGCTCCGGATCGTGTTAGCCGTCTAAATAACAAACAAGTACACTTTAGACACGACAAACAAAACAAACAAAACACTCACGGTTCACAACACAGGTCTCCTTTTGGTTTTGCTTTAACCATTACAAAGGAACAGATCACTTCGCTCCGTCCCCTTTTGTAACATTAATCATGACCCCTTGGTTAACGAGTGCAACAGCTCCTCCAATCTGCGGCTGCCACATTGTTTCCCTTCCGGGTCGATGAGTTAGTGCACCGGAGCACCGCCCCTTTCCTAGATGACCAACCCTGGGAATGAATTGTCTGGCCATCCAGTCCAGGGTACTCTGTTCCCTTTACACAGCGCCCTCACAGGTTGGCAGGGAGATGTATCACCAAGAATCATTTTGCCTGTCACAGTTACACACAATATTTACATTTATTAAAAAAAAAAAATTATATTAAAAAAAAAAGTGTTATAATTTTTAAAACTTCTGAATAACACTGCACAGCAACCGTCCAGCATTGTTTAAAGCAAGTCTATGTACCAGTAATTAGGAACCCAACTGTCTCACATTGCACTGCACCGCATATGTTTTTTAACCTAAAATGTGCTTAGCCTACTACTTTACGTATATGTTATTCTGTTGTGTGATTTATGCTCATTCCTGTATTGTGTTTTTAGTTATCTATGCAAAATAAAGTTTGCCTGCAATTAATCTGAACTCCTTAATTATCATGAGGATCTTGTGTTGTTCATTAAACTGCATTTTTTATTCCCATATTATACCACAGTTACAATAGTATGCTAACTTGACAAATTGGGAGCACAGCTAATTTAATCACAAAAGCATTGAACAAATGACGGAACTTTACACTCGTATCTCAGAGAATGGAAGTGTGTAAGATTGGGGGGAAAAGGTCAAAGTCGAATGGCAATGGTGCATTAATTAAGCAAATCAGTGTGGTTCTGGCGGGGTAGTGTAAATATAACGCAGTAGTGTTGTCTAGTCTATATTTTACTAAATAATCTATTGCATGAGTTTCCTGACTGAAATAATTGTCTCTCTTTCGCTCGCACACCCACTCTGAAAATCAAAACACTGATTCACAAGCAATGTCAGCCTCCTCAACTGAATGCCATTTTACGGCTCTAGCAAAAACACCAAAGTGTACTATATATAAGTGGGACACTGTTGTTCACTCGAGATTACTTTTCAAGGGGCAATAGTTTTCACTTCAATGTGTCAATATATGTTAACATATATTTCCACCGGAATGAAGCACACGCTGGAGTGTGATGTGAGGGGGCAATGGATGTTTGCCTATCAACCACTAGAGTGATTGTAGGCTGGCTTTGTTGTCTAAAGTACATTAAAAAAAATAATTCTACTTTGTAAAAATGTGCAAAACCTCATGGGACTCCTTCACTACTACAATACCATACTCCATTTTTTTTTAGCCACGTGTTTGGCTACACATTCTTCATCCACTTGGAATGTATGACTTGCTGATTTTATATAGTGGTGTAGATCATTGGTTCTCATATCTGTTGATTTCACACTTTCTGGAGTTAATGTTCAGCTTTGTTCAAAAGCTGCCCCTGACAGTGGCTCAGGCTCCCTGTCCCATTCATGCACCTGGAAGAAAGGACACGCAGGTAAGCAATCTGCAGATTGAGCTCCAGAACCCCTATTCTAGTTCACTGTTTCTAGTATGTGTGTGTGTGTGTGTGTTTTGTAGTTGCAGTTCACTTAATTATTCTCATTGAGGCTTGTTACTTGAACTCCTGCTCCATTAACACAATCTGCAGGTTACCTCTTATCCCTCCAATTGATTTATTTAATCCTTGTAGGTGCTATTTTTTATGCAGCACCCACTTTGATAATTCATGGCACTGCTACGATTTAAAAACAGATGGTCAACCAAACCAATTAACCTTTTCTGCTCTCCATTTCACTTTTTTTTTTCTTACTTCCAGTCTCCAGATCTTCCGCAGAAATTACTATAAAATACCAGGAGGCTTAGTGCCACTATGTGATGAATAGCAAAGCTTGTTGGCTCATACGCAACTTGGGCAAACATAGTAATACCCAATGGGTAGTAATAAGTTAACATCATTTAGAATGTGTCAGAAAGGGGAGGAAAGGTGTAGAAGACTGGGGGCTGAGTGACACTGTGTAATGTTAGAGCTGTGGGCAACATAACCCTTTCTTCACCAAACACTTTAAAATTGGTGACAATAAAGATAGAGGGGGTAACAAGCTCTGGAAACGTAAAGGGCTCAAGAATATTTCAAGAATATAGAAAGGGAATTGGGAGTTACAAATGGAGAGAATATTAAAATGATAATGCAATGGCATCACAGAAGTGTGGATGGACTGATATTTGATTTTAAAGATCACTGTCATTATTTATACAGTCTCTGTAATTCACTGCTCCATTTTCCTCTGCTTTCATTCATGGGGATGTCATGTAAATACTCAACAGAAATGGTCTCTTTTTTAAAAACACACACACACAAACTGACTGTAACCCATACACCTGCTCTGAACATGCCCTCCTCTAACCCTAACCCCGACCATGCCCTCTTCCATAGTATGTATTCAAATGTGTTTTGTACCAGTCAAGGCTCACATTTCTGCTGCAGTGTGGGATGCACAAAAGCAAATACCTAATCTCCTGTCGTATTTGCGAATACAATACCATTGTTCAATTTGGTGTTTAATCTGTGTTGGTAGGATAGATTGGATTAATGTGTGTGTGTTTTATTTTGGCTTCCATTATTAGATATAACTCTTTTGTTATGGTATGAAGACTCTTGTACATGTATGTTCACAATCTCCTGAGCGATACAGTATAGAAGCATTTGTCAGATGGGTGTTGAAAGGGAGATGTTATTAGGGAGTAAACAAGAGAGATGAGGTACAGTGATACAATGTTAATGCTAAACATATACAAAGCACAAAGGTTTACAATGTCTGCTTTTTTTATTTTGCTTGTTCATGATGGTACAAGGTACAGTAATGTGGTGAATACCTTCTAGGGAATCTGGGGCAGCATATAATGTAATCATTTTTATTTTTATTTTGATATTGCAGTTGTGGAGGCTAGCAGTATTTCCTACCCTAGAAAGTTATCAGTCTTTCAAAATGTGCCTGCATGAAATCTCTGAATGCTGTGTGGTTTGACATAGGTGTGACCGAGGTTGCTGTGTGTGTCTTTCTTTTTCGACAGATAGGATTTCTGATGTGAAATCGATTGCAGGGTGGCTATGGAATGGGAATGTATCTCCCAGCTATATGTGATCTTTAGCGCACACATTTTGTTCACCGCTCTTCAAGGTAGGGTTTTGATGGAAAATTCACATGGCATTTTGAGTGTATTATTGTGCTTACAAATGGCAGAGCTTTTCAGATGGGTTAAAGGAGCCAATCTGTTGGAGGAGTAAATAGAAATTGTGATATTTATGCTTATTCTGTCATTTGCAATCAGACCAAAATCTATACATGAACGCAATAAAACTCAGCAAAAGATATTTATTTAGATTACATTTTCTTATCATTGATAATGCATTACTTTAATCAAAATGTACCCTGCATATCCACCATTAATAAAATTAATCTGTATTTTTTCCAAGATGATTCCCTCCCAACTAAAAATGTAATTGAATTTGGACCTTAGACTGAGCATCATGAAGCTTTGTCTCGGGGTAATAGTCCCACCTTGCCACAATCATGCTAATGTAGTGCTTTATAATGGTTTCTGTCTAATTGTGAAGGACCAGAAGTACTTGAAAGGGGATAACAAGGGGTTATGAAGGTCTATTTATAAAGCAATGGCAATTTTATTCGCTTGGAGGAAGGCAATTTCCAATAAGTGGAAGAGGTAGCTTAATGTATTTGATGGTCTATAGAGGTGAACAGTCAAAGCATGCTTTCAGTTAAAATTAAAGACTGCAGCTGGCAATTGTACAGTAAAATATTATTATTATTATTATTATTATTATTATTATTATTATTATTATTATTATTATTATTATTATAATTGTGTGCAAGTTTTTGAATCAGGCCCAGTGAAGTAGATGGTAAGAGGGAAAGACTGTGGTTTTGAAAGTCTTTTCCTAAAGTGAAATCGGAAGTCTACAGGAGCATTCTCAGAAAATGACCTATTTAGGAATCGCTTACCCAGAAAAGGTCACCTGAGGAGCAGTTTACCTTTCCCAGCAAGGCCCTGCTTCTACTCATTGTTCAGCTGGATGGGACAGAGGTACAAGAAGATCAGATGACCTCCCTCCGCAGGTCAGACAATGAGTTAGTAGCCGAGCGCCTGGCCTTTTGTTCTTGACCACACTGTGTTTCTTTAGTGCATACGCCACATGCAAGTACACACGTAGTGCAGAGATGCATGATCCTCCAAAGTAAATCATCCAAATGTGATTTGTGACGTTCCTTTACAATGCATTGTCATTGTTTTTCTTTAACAAGCAAGACTGCTCAAATTGAGACCGCAAAGTTCCTAAAATAAATGAGTCTCATTCCTCAGTAATTCCTGTGATATCAATCGACTGCTCTCTTCATCATATATCTCAATATATGTAACAGGGCTGAGGCTGGGCGTGAACAGGCGACCCTGCACACTGCAAGTGAGCTTCTTAACCACAGTGCCACAGAGTCGGCCTCATCAGCATTCATGGTTTTAAAGCGTTTAACCTTTTAACCATGTTTGTAAATGTAATCTATAAACATGCTTGGTAATGTGTTTTCTGGAAAAGGGAGAGCCGGCAGGTAAAAGCTCTACGGACCTCTTTGAGTGATTATGAGACAATGCTGTCTTGTGACAGCATTGCAATATAGCTGGCTGTGCAATATTAACCAACATAAGAACAAGAAAAGGCCATTTGTCCCATCCACTTCACCTGGTAGGCTATTCTGTGCATTTATAAAATACCTTAATAGCTTGTTTCAAATCCCTGTAAAATGCAGAGAAAAACAGAAACCAGACTACAGAATGGACAGAGTGGTCTGTCAAACTCTGAGACACTCACTCACTGGATTTGCTGGGATATGTCTCTCATACTTAGAAGTACTCTGAGTTTCACTTATTCACTAATTACAAGCTGTGTTTGGCAGGGGAAGATCAGCATTGCTGGCACAGCTGGGTTGTACAGGAATATTCCACTATTTATCCGTTTTAAACATCCCCATTATTCCTATTAAGTGTTGGATTTGCACAGACCCTCAGAAGCAGGTTTGAACGTGCCCTTAATAAACAAAGTTAAAGTTTAATGAATAGGGCCCACAATCACTAACACAGCATGAAGTGTATGAGATCGAAAGAGACAGAATGAGCATGTCCCCGGTGGATATCTGCAATTATATTAGTAGAGAATGCTTGAGCACTGAAAGAACGCTTAAAGTATGTAACAGACCTAATTGTAAGGAACAGTCAGTCAAGCAGCAAAACCTTTAAAGTAAGCATGCATCTGACCTAACAGCAATGGGAGAAGGACATCTAACTACATTTAGTTTCCTTACAGTAGACAGGAGTTTGGCTCGTCAGTTGACAGACAGCATCTTTTACAGCACAGTGTAGCCTACAGCGATGCTGGGGCATTATTGGAGCTTTGGTCTAGAGTGCCTCCTACTGACAGACCAATGCCCCTGCCACTGGCCTTCTCTATTTTACTCATCTGCCCACCGACTCGTCCTGCCCTAGCTTTACTTCTGAGAGTAGATGAACTACTGTATGGTTTCATTCGTTGCTTATTTAATAAACTGCAGATTGATTCTTCTTTATGTGTATATGTATATATATATATATATATATATATATATATATATATATATATATATATATATATATATATACATACACACACATGTATTTTTCTGAGCAATGACATGCAGAGGCATGGACTGGAAAGAGCCTGTTTCCCTTATCAGGTAATTTGCAGTAGCCTGGTGGTATTGAAGTGGAACGAATAAGAGCTGACACTGCTGTCCTGTTTCAGGGGGTCACACAACCATGTGACCCCAGTCTCTATAGTCATTCCATTTATAAGGCTTTCAGGAAACAGTGAATTTCAATAAATCTGCTGTAATGCTTGAGTCTGACATTTATTAGTCTTTTTATGTTTGGGCATTCAGTCATGCAGTCATTCCCATATTGAACAGGCATGCATGCCTCATATAGGATAGTGTATGTTTATTACACCTTGCATACATCCATTGCAACATCCATTTAATATGGAATGACATACAGTACTGTACATACCATATATGTATGAAACAAGAAATATATTGCATTCTATATACAGGCATGTTGCATTAACATACAGTTGACCAACAGTATATAACATTATGTAAATAGATTTTCTTTCAGTGGACGCTACATAAAAAAGAGTGCTAACTGTATTCGAAGAAGCCTATAATGCAGAAATATTGATTGATAAGCTTTCCCTTTCAGATTGTATAGGGAATAAAAACATATAACTATGATGAATTACTCTATCTTGCTCTACCATCAATTTTTATCATTTTACAGAGCTCTGATGTTATTTCATGATTTGACAATTCACGGTTAGGTATACAGAACATTGCTGTGTTCTATAATTTGCTGTATAAGAGCCTTTCACAATTTCAAGACAGATACAAAAGAGGGAGCAAATTTAGCAGACCTGCAGAATCTAAAATCGAGGTGGAGAGCGGTTGCGTTGGATCTTAACAACAAAGAGACTATTCTTCATATTGTGCCCCACAAATATACCTGGGGCGTGCAGTACGAATGGTCTTATCACACACCCTAGAGTGGGTTACATATTACACTAGTTCTGTGCCAAAAAACTGGCAACTCTTAAGATCCATATTTTCAAAGTATGTTTAGATAGGCCTAACCAAAAGACTGAGAACACTAACATTACCTCTATAGAATTAATGCATTTATTATTTAAAAAAAAAAAGTCAATTTGATGTCCAAGAAGAAGAGCAAGAGTGACTTTTGTAAAGAAATGGCCTTTTCCATCAATTCAACAAACGACTACAAACAATGAGCTTAAACAGAAGAGAGAAAAAAAGCTTTGATTGTGTTCAGGTCCCTGGTGCACAAAGGCTTCTATTATAGGAGGTATTCTGTTGAACAAAGACAGAGTGTAACAAGCACTATAACAAATTCACTGCAGAGCATTAGATGATTTAATATTGAGCCACAATAAGATCTAGAAATCAATGGGAGCACAAGGGAACAGAAGATGAGGAGAGTGTTTACACCAGCTTTGTCACAAGGTGATAGGAGTTTTTGGTTGTGTTTTTTTTTTCCCCAACAGACAGCCTCTGTTCACTGAAGGGAACTACTGATTGCTAGCATTTTAAACACATTTCCCTACTGGCCCAACAAAATGACTTCTAAGATGTACCCTGTGTTGAGCCAGCTATTTTGGAAGAACGGTGTGTTCAAGGTTAAATCCTGAAAAATATCAAGACGATAGCTTGCAAGAGACATACCTGTTTGCCAAGTGCTGGGTTTGAATAAATGTGCACCGTATTTTGAATTGAAGTTTATTTCAAATGGATATCGCATTTTTTTCATTTTAAAGGAAATATCAGCAAGCAATAAAAATCAGAAAGGCAAAAATGATACGTTGAATCCAGGAAAGCAGCAGGATTAAGCAAATGCAAACAAATAGGTAGTGCTTGAATTAAAATTGACTTTCCCCAGCAAATGTTAATTGAATTGGGCTCTACGCTGATGTTCTGTGCATGTGTTGTTTTCACAGACGGCCACCCAAACCAAGCAAAGTGGTGTGCTGTATAGACTTCCCAGAAGCCTGTCTGGCTTTCCCTTAGGGACCCTTTTATCTGTCAAATGCAGAAAGACATACTTTGTAGTTCACTTCTGCTATTATCTAAATGCCATTGTAGCTTTTGAAGTTGACACTTTTCAATCTCTCACCACTCTATAACAATGGAGTGATGTCGTCTTATCCATTTTGTTTCTAGGTTTCTCCGTGGGATCATGCATGTTCTTATGATTCACTTTCATTTTGTTCAGTTCATTGATCTTTAAGTTCATGCCTGGTGGATTTCCTCTCTTCTTCTCTTCATGGTTTATATTCAAGTCCAGTCAAATATCCTCTTTCTTCATTTCTTGTACTGGCTTCTCCCTATTCTGCGTTTCTGCAGGTTCTCTGCTTTCTGGGCTTTTGTAAGAATCCCTTTCCTTTCTAGATTGTATTGTTTCGTCTTATTCTGATAGCAACTGTAATATTTCTCTTTCTGTCGCATTCAATCACACCAGCTATTCCTTGGTCCAATATAGACCAGCCCAATACCACATTTGAAATCTATACTGCTCTCCAAGTGAAATTAGATATAATTCAGATTTGATAAGCAGTACACTGAGGTATGATGAAGAAGTGATGTGCAATTAAATAACACCTTCACCTTAGTTGAATCAATAGAGACTGCAATTACAGATCATTGTAATGACGTGGTACCATTACAGCTACTAACACAACTCAAAATATTTCAGATGTTTCAAATGTCCACTTACTGGTCAGAAGGACTAAAGATCAGGGGGTGACCTCTGTTCCCCCTGTCAAGCCAATTGCCTCGTTAAGCTACTGAACCCTGGAGACTGGGGCCCAGTCTGAACAGTCTCTCCAGATTCATTGATGCGCACTCAGGTGAGCGGTCCCCAGACATCCCCCATGCGTCTCAATTGTATGTTACTGTTTTATATTGCAGTGGATTATGGTGCTGAAGGAAAGGACGAGGAGTGTGTGACATGAACAGGCACTTTTATTCAGCATACACACAGGTGAGGGACCAACAACACACTCCACCCCCAACCAGGCCCCCCACTCTCTTATATACAGCTCAGGAGGACCTGGCTGGGGACAACCACACATGAAATCAGAAACAAAGTATGCGTAAATTAGACACAGAAAACAGACCCAACACCACCCATGAGAACTAACACACTCAGTCCACAGTCCCGGGGCCATGCCCCCCTGCTCCTTGTGCCACAGCTGCTGTCTCTGACTGCGCTGCCCTGAACAGTGCTGCCGCCACTCCGCTACGACATGTAACGATCAGTGATTGTTTTATTATTAGCATCACAAGAAACATCCTGAAAACCTGCTGGGCTGTTGATACAAATAACCCCATTCCTGGTTCCTGCATCTTTACAAATTGCATTACTGTTGGAATATTTGCTGTATTAAAGTTTTTAATAGACTAATTCATCTTCTCAGTGTAGATACCATCTGGCTGACCCAAAAACACAATTACATTTTGTACCTCGTGATTGAGATGAATACCACACAGTCTACTTTTGTTTAGTTTTTCTTCCGAGATGGCAAATTGTTACATTTTCTCCTGAATGAAGAGCTTTTATGTACTGTTCCTAACCAAAGGGATTAGTACAGTTTTGTGTTACATTAAATGTGTAAAGTTGAATGCTGCAACCAAAAACATGATCTTGTTAGAAGCATTTGTTGAGTACTATGGTCCATACCCACTCAGCTGCTCTCAAAGTAATACTACAATTTGGCAGCATTTGTCAAATACTTGGCAAGAACAGTGAAAATGTCTAAGAATTCTTTCTACATTATTTCCATCAGAGCTATTAGTGAATTAAACACTGCCATAGAGCACTGTGTTTTCCAGTGCCTACATTCTTTCTATTTGTAACATGCCATATGTTGCATTCATACATTCTGACATCCCAGGCATCTGTGTTCAATTCATCTTCATCATCAACAAATTCTCAAAAAGTATCTGTCTCCCAATTATAGCTATCGTTTTGGTACTTGTATTTAATTTAATGAATGTCAATGAAGCATAATCCAGATGTAATTAAAAACTAGATCAAGTTTACGACCATCCTGCTTTCAGAGATGCACCCCAAAACTAGCATCGATACTTCACCAAGAACACATTTCAGAATTGGGTTTTATGCATTGTTTGTCCTACACCTCCCACACCTTTCTTTTATATAGAGCTTTGAAATAATCTCTAGACACATTTTCAAGCAATGCCTGATCATTCCCACTGCAGGAATGGCAAGGTTTTGATTATTGTATATTCTTGTCTTGTTAAAATGACAGGGCCTGTCCAGAGTACATATCAATGCATGCTTTAATTTAGCAGCTATCCAAACTATGTTGTCATCTTGCATAGTCACATGATCAATGAGTCATATGGCAAAGGCAGTATGCCTCTTGGTTTTACAGAGTTTACAGTCTTCTTTATGGAAACATATTTACTTACTAGAACATCAACCAACCAATTACTCTGTGGCACTAGTAGTCTAGGATGAAAACACTTAATAATAATGTACATTACAGTTGTCATATCTCCAGTAATCTTTACACTGACAGAGTGTGCTTATGGGAGATATTGGATGTCAGATCCCACAGACTGTAAAAAAAATATGCTTACAAATCATTCGTAAGCACATTTCATTCCCAGATGTTATGTATATTACTTCACATTGGATTTCTGAAGCCTGATTACTTATGAACCTTAAAATGTAACCTGGAATTGAACTGACTCTAAATGGAAAGCCATGAAGGATCTATAGGATATCATAGGCTTTAACTAGTGACAGAATCACTTGATGCTAATTGGTTGTGTACCAGAAATGTGCTAAGACAGAGTACTATAAGGTAGTTATATCTACCCAGCTGTGACTGTAATCAGGGCAGGCAGAGGTCTCTGACAGATGGCATTGTGTTTAGTCTTATTATAACTTCTAGTTCTAGCCATCATGAACTAAACTAGATCTAAACAATGCTTAATTCTTGTAAACTCTTTTTTTCTACATCATGTTGTGATAAAAGAGAGAGGGGGTTAAAAGCACCATCTGGTACGGTTAAGCTTTAATATCGGACAAAAAAAGACTGAAATTGGCTTTCAAAATTAAAGTGCTATTATAAAACCTAGTGAAGAAAAATCTATTCAAGCACAGAGACACATGAACGAGCCACCCGCATAGATCCTCATGTAACTGCAGCTTGTTTCCATCATTTTGCATGTTACTGACAAGGATCAAGGATCAAGGATCTGTGAACGCTAATATCACAACACTGGTGATGCTGTGGAAATATTTACAACATAGCAAGCAAACACCTGAAACAAATGTGTTTTTATTGTAATACTGTTGTAATGTTGTTTTAATTAGGTGAATCCGTTTACAAGAGATTTTGTATTTAACATTCAACTGTAATGGTTTAGGACAATAATGGAACTGCCTGAAACTCTAAGCAGATTACCTACTGCTCTGGAATATCTGTTGTCCAAGATATTTTGCAGTTATACACTTGATAAAGACTTTCTGTTTCAGTTGTATGTTAGTCAAAATATGGACCAGCTGTACTAATATTTTTCTGTAGTGTAACATTTTCACCATCTGGTTTTTTTTTGGTTTTTTTTAAGAAACACAAGCTGTTAAGATGCACAAAAGGATCCCTGAAATTAGCAATCACAATTTCTATCCTTTAAATGTGTGTCAAGATTGCGTTCTCGCTTATTGTGTGTTCTTGCATGTATGGGTGGATGGGAATGTGAGTATTTCAGCAAGATTTCTTGACTCTGCTGGTAGGTGAAATTTGTACATTTAGAGGGAGATATTGAAAAAACAAGATCGCACAGATAGCAAGCATGCAAATCTACCTGAATCTTAAACCAAACCTTAACCCTTAACCCAGCAACATTTGACAGTAATACTTTACATTAAGTGTCTCTCTGTGTATTTACAAAGTAGTTACATAGTAAATACATGTGTACTTACACATAATTACAATGTTATTATGCATAGTTAATTCTCACAGGGTCACACCCTATTTACTAACTATATCTATACCTTCAGCCGCCTATGCTCTCTGCTTTGCGGCAGCATTCAGTCGTGGGAATGTTTGGGTTATTTTTGCCTGTACAAAACCCTTGTCAGACCTTTGTGAATAGCTCATGAATGTATGGCAGCTCATTATCTGTGTTTAACATGCTGCTTTGCAGACATCATTAATGCAATGCAAATGAGCTGGCGGCGCTGCTCCGCCCCTTTCATTTTGCATCTGCTAAATCCTTGTTTTCCGCACGGAAAGAGGAATATTAAATAGGACGAGGACAGAACTGCACATGGTAATCATGTTTTGCGTATGGTAAACGCTTCATAAATGAGGCCCTAAGAGTCTATAATTACTGTGTAGTTACTTAGTAGTTATTTAGTAAATACTGTACATATGTACTTACACATCATTATGTTATTATACATAGTTACAATGTACTTAATGTGTACTTCTTTTTGCATGTACACATGTATTTACTAAGTAACTACTATGCAAATACACAGTAATTAGAGACTCTTATGTAAAATGTTACTTACCCTCAGTGCAAATCTTTCCTTAGATATTGCAGTGGATGATTCCTTACTTCTTTGTATAGCCAGTTAAACCACCTAATGGTGTTTTCTTTAAACCCCATGTGATTTGAATTATTAATAACCTTTAGGTCATTTTTTAAGTATAACCCCTCAGGCTCCCAGTTTGGTCTGCATACCTCATGATTTCCCTATATACACAGATTTGTTGAGCATGACCTGTGTGTCTAACATTCTCCCAGGTGATCTGCAGCTGAAATTCTTAGTTTGGTCTCTCAAGATATTACTTGCAATAGTTCAGCTTGCTAGTCTGCAGTGTGATGCTCCTCCCTGTATGTACCAGTGTCTAGTGTGGAACAGTGCAGTCTACTCCAACAGTGCCTAGTGTGGCACAGTGCGGTCTACACCAACAGCGCCTAGTGTAGCACAGTGCGGTCTACTCCAACAGTGCCTAGTGTCGAACAGTGCGGTCTACTCCAACAGTGCCTAGTGTGGAACAGTGCGGTCTACTCCAGCAGTGTCTAGTGTGGAACAGTGCGGTCTACTCCAACAGTGCCTAGTGTGGCACAGTGCAGTCTACTCCAACAGTGCCTAGTGTGGAACAGTGCAGTCTACTCCAACAGTGCCTAGTGTGGAACAGTGCGGTCTACTTCAACAGTGCCTAGTGTGGAACAGTGCGGTCTACTCCAACAGTGCCTAGTGTGGAACAGTGCGGTCTACTTCAACAGTGCCTAGTGTGGAACAGTGGGGTCTACTCCAATCTTCAGCAGCCTCCCTGTTCTTTCTTTCTATTTATTTACTTTTGCATATCTTTTCTTTCTGGTCCTTGAAATTGTTCAGTTTATAACTCTCCTGCAACTAAAATATTTTCCAATTCTGATGCCCCTTGGCAATTTCATTTTTTAGCTGTGATATGTTATTACAGCCTTCCTTCGTAAACCCTGACAAAATGAACTCCATTCAGAACCCCTCTGATGTCCTAGATGTGCAGTTATATTGCCTCTCATCCACAATTGGAACAGGTTTTTTTGTCTTTGATAGTTGGTGTCTTTCAAGAGGCCTTGAAAAGCAGTTCACAATGCCTTCAGCAATATCCATCTCAAACAACCTCCAGGCATTTTTTTTTTAATTTCTATTTGGCAGCATCACAAAATTGTTTGTATCCTGTGTCCTTTCCCCTTTTATCTGCATGAAGTTCATCTTTCCATTGCTTTCGCACTCGTTTACATTTCACAGACAGGGCGAAAAGCCCTCCAGCTGATTGCTGCCGTTATTAAACTCCCTTTCATCTTTAACTACTATTGGTAACAACTGCCTTAACAATTACTGAAAAACTCAAGTCAAATTTATACCACCAACCACATACCTGTCTGCATTTTCATGTGTGATTTAAGCAAACGAGCCACAATACTTAAAAATACCTTCAGGCACCTTGTGGCAAAAGTTTTGGGGACCTAACAAAGTATCCATTGAGTGTTCTTTGTGATTCTCATAACTACACTAAATATTACAACTGTGACTGTAAGACCTACAGTCTTAGTATGTCTGCTGTGCTAACCCTGCAATACATTTCTATGGTCCCTATTTATTTTTGGCTGTCACAATGATGTTACACCTGGTTTGTCAAGCTAACATGTGCTGTTTCGCCCCTTTTCTTACGAATCTAAAGGGTCAGACCCCTCTGTCTCTGAATAATTAGAATTCATTGTCAAGAACTATGTCTTAACCGACCCCAATTTTTTAGGTTGCATAAAAGACTGGGTGAAAAAATCTGTGTTTCAAAATGAAAACCCTAAATGCTGCCCCGGCAGGTTCCCAATTTTCTTGTGAATAGATGCAGACTGGCATTATCACGGCCTACACATCTTTAGCACCACCTGCCTGTCTCCTTACAATGCATTTCCATCACCTTATTATTCTGCCCCGAAGGTCTGTAAAAAAAAAAAAAAAAAATCTCATTACATTCCCAAAAATGTTTTCACCAATTTCAACTTCTAGGTTTGTCATCTTTTCTTTTCCAAAGACTATATAATTGAAGCAGAAACCAGGTTCCTGAAAATATATGATGTCACAACCTTTATCCTACTTTATTTGGAATTGCACGTCAGATTTTGCAGCTGGTACCACAGTATTTTTTTTTTTTTATCTTTCTGTTTCTTTTGCTCCTGGGCTGCCTAGTGTCTTTTCAACAACTTGATTAATTTTGGAATGATGCTGGTGGGTTTATAAATCTCTCTGAAACTTGAAAGGTGTTACAACCACCCTAGGAAATTTGAGAAACTAGGATAATAGAACAAAACAGTATAAACCTTGCATTTTCTTGAGTATGCGTTGTTTTAAAAAGAGATGGCTTACACACCCCATCCCAAAGTACAGTGCTTTCTTATTTAGAGAACGCTTATAAATGTTGTGATAGGGCTTACATGTATTATTTCATACCTTTGTAACTTTTAATTCAAATGAAGTGGAGAAAGCTCTATAATATCAAATAACTAGTCTGTTAGTGTGGCATTTCTCTGGGGACAGAACTTAATGTAGTGTTACTTGTAAAGATAAGGGAAGTGTAGTTCAAAGAATGAGAGCAATGCAGTGTACAGCACCAGGCAGTGTGTTGGGCAGAGTTAGAAAAGCAATCTTTACCATGGTTTTTTAAAGCTGTTGTAGGGTGCAGGTAAAGACTATCTCTAGCACAAAATGGCTGTTTTATGTTTTTTTTAAGCTTACTGGTACAATGAGCCAATAATGCATTCTTTTTTTTTAAATTCATTTTTGAAGTGCATAATCTGTTTCTTGAATGGGATGGTTCTGTGATGAACATTGCTGGTGTTTGGTGAAAATAATTTTTGACGCAGATAGAGCTAGCTATTTTTCCATATCGATGTCAATAAGGTGTGCCATCTATGCGTCTGTCAGTCTAGAATTACTTTTGGTTTATTAAATTAACATACTGAGTCTTTAAACTGCCTGGAAATCATGTCAAAACATATGTGAAACCCTCTAATGCACTACTTGATTATATGCACCATGAAATGTAATTATTTCTCATTAATTCACCCACACCTAATATGACAAGGTTAATGGTGGTCCTGAGGATAATGGTAATGATAAACCCCCTCTATGTAATTTAGAGGAACAAAGATTGCACTGTGTTGACCTTGTTGTTAATTTCGAATGACCTGTCACAAAATCTCCCTTGATGACTTCTAAATTGCGCAACGTGTTATCAACAAATCAATAGGCAAACACTCATACAGTTTGACCAGCATCTACATGAAAAACAGCAATCACTTGCTGCCACAATGCCAACAATATTGACTTCTGAAGATAATGCTGGGCCAACTCAATCATGTAGTGGGACTGGAACAGGAGATTCTGCAAATCACTGGAAGATTTCTGTCGATTTCAGAGAGTCAAGTGTTTCGCTTTGCTTGGTTGGATAAACATAAATTAAAGACACTGGGATGGATTCTAAACAATCACATGTAAAAAAACATATTTAATGCTCTCATTCAAAAGCTTTTTCCATTGTTGACAAATTATATGTATGACTGTATGTATAGACTCTATATACTATAGTCTGCAATTATCATTTATGTCACTCACTTAAAAAGCTGCTAGCAATATGCACTGCATGCTAGCATATCATTTGTACTCCCCAAGGCCTGAAAATAGAATACTTAAGAACTATTTGCAGCTGATCTCTTTAGAACCTGCTGGGTGTTCTTTTTCAGAAATCTCAGATTCCTTTATTTTATTGTTGTAACAGATCCTTATCTTCTTAGCAAGCAGCTTGGTTTTTGTTTTCATTGTCTCTCCCTATCGTTTGATCTTACATCGTTTAACATGGCTTGCAACCGCGTCAGTAAAGACAATCAATACTTGGTGTAATGAGTCACTTCTGAGGTGAATAGGAGTTTTATGTGCACATTACAGTGTTTTAAAAGCATTGTGCATGTTGCCCTTTTTCAAAGAACAGACATGCACACACAAAAAGTCTATATATGCAATAATATGTGCCCAAACATCTGTACTAGCTCTAAATACCATTTTATAGTTTATTATTTTATTGCAGTTCTGGTGAAATTCCATTGCTCATAGCTTCATTCAGCTCTTTTAAAGCAATTGTCCTGAATCCTTTGTGATTAAAAAAAAAAAAAAAAGGTAATTGCACTCTGTGAGCATTACAGATCAAAGCTGTGATGCCGTGAAATTTACTTTGTTGAGAGACTCTGGCATCCATATGATTGTGCTTTGAATGTCTGAGCATTAAATTGCCCCAATTCTCTCCAATTAATTCCTACAGAGTGACTCTTTCATTTTTTTTAGCGGTGAGCTGGTTTTATATCAATGAAGATAGATTCCAAAAATGAGATCCGCCAGCCTTAAATATGAAAAAGTTCTATCTTTTAACATTTGTATATTTGTCTATTTTATGCTTCATTAATACAGTATATGCATGTTGTATTTGTTATTCTTAGTAGTTTCAATTTAATATTTGTTAATATAAGTATAAAACCTAATATTGGAGTGTTATTTGTGCCAGATCTTTGTTCATTATATTTGTGCAGTATCAAAGTATAAATGGGAGATTTTGATATTACTGAAATGTTATTTCTGATAGGCTTCTGATTTTTGTTTCCATTGAAAATGCAACATTGCTGCAGATGATAAATAGCTTTTTTAAGAGGCTGCATTGTACATATTTTCCTGAAAGCATTGTAATTACTTGTTTAAGGACCTTGTTGAACTAGTGCCATGCCAAGGTCAAGGGTAAAAAGAAATATTAAATTATAAGTGCATCCTAACAGCATTCTTTAATGTATGATGCAAAATCAGATTGCTATTCATGTTAGTCAAGTAACATATTAATAGTTGGAAAAAACAGCAAATTCACACATTTCGCAAATCCCACGAATGGATAAAAAAAAACTGAACTACATGCTAAATTACCTGAATTAACGATGGCTGCAAAACACAAGGTTGTTTATACTCATTTTCTGTGAAATACAACACTGGCAGTTGCAGTGGTTGGCTTCGGAATTATTATTATTTTTTTACATTGACAATTGTTGTTCTTGAATCGCAAAATCCTCATAATAACACAAATGGCATTAAAAGTGATCTCAAGCATGACCGATTAAATCAATACGACTTGATTAATATCCTTTAAATTGCAATATATTGCTAATCAATAGGGGTTACTATAAGATCTTCTTAATAAGAGAAGAGTGTGAATGTATAATGACATAAACAGTGTAAAAAACAGTGGCACAGACCCATGTACTGGTATATTGTAAACTCCCTCCTTACTTTCAATCTACTCGCTATAGCGTTTTAAAGAAAGATCACAAACCACAAACCAGTGTAGTTATTCAATTACATCCGTGGTGTCTAAATTGGAATTTGTAATACAATGGAATGCAACGATTTTTCCACAGCGCTCACAAGGGTGTTTATAATCAAGAGCAGTGGGCGATGAGAGGTAGAAAAAATGAGTATTTTGAAATGTTGTGCTTCTTTCCATGAAGATTGCAAACCTTTCCAATTTAATACAAAAGTGTACAGACATTACAACAAAGAAGACACTGAAGACACGACTTTATAAGCATCATCTCATTTATTTAAAATAGACATACATCCTTGCAGATAGATTGCCTTGTACAATTGCCTTAAAAAATGATTTGGTGCATTTTAAATGCATGTGTCCAAAATAATGTAACGTAAATGCCAGCCCTGGTTTGCATGGAACAAATGCTAAAAAAGAAGAGCCCAAAAGGTTTAAAGTTGCAAAGCAATGCAAAAGTGAAATGCTAATTTTGCATCACATTTACCAATGTCTATTTTTTAGATTTGAGTGACCCTGATTTTGCCTTGGAGACAATGGCAAAACCTAATGCAAGAATCTATCAGTCGTATTCAACTGCAGGCAAATCATTTGCCAAACTATTCTACTAATGGATTCTACTACAAAAATAACTTGGCACTTTTTTTTTAGACAAGCATTCACCTACCCTTTGCTGAGCGTTTGTGGAATACAGTTCCATCAAGTGATATCTTGAAACCAGTGAGGAAAGCATCTATCACAGTGAATGGAAGATATATGGGGAGCCCTGTATATCAGCAAGTAATCACTGTTTGACTCTGGGACACAGGTGTCAAATATTTTACAGTGAACAAACACCTGAGTGAGCACACAGCTCTGTAAGGATCCTCCATATGACCGTGCTACGTGTGTTGGGGATTTGAAGGGTACCGTTTTGAGATGGTTCACATTGCACAGCTCACAGGACTCCTGAAGGTTTGTCATTTCCTAATCTTCTCTACCTGTATGCTAGCTACCACGGTACAGCCTGGTCAGGTGTACAGCTATGGCCAAACATTTAGCAGCACCCTATAGAATTAACAAAGTTAGCTTCATAAAGTCGAATGAAACCTGCTGAATAGTGTTACGATAACATATTGAATTGCATACCGCTTTGTAGTTTTCCATATACTTAACAAAAAACTGACAACATTGAAAAATGTGGCATTTCTAAATTTAACATGAAATACTGTACTACTATTATGGCAGACTTTTGATTACATGATGTTAAATTAAAAATACAAAACTTTTGGATATACAGTAGCTGTATGTTCAGTATATTAAAAATATATATATTTTCATTCAATTACATTAAACCGTATGAAGACTATGCATTGTTGATAAAGTGTCTAAATGTATGACTAAGTTGCCTTTTAGCACTACTGCATAATGTAAATGGAGCTTGATAAAAAGTAAAAATGTACAACACATGCTTTATTTGTGCTGCAAAAGCCTGAGAAGATACTACAAACTGCAATACAAGTCTGTTGGTTTTATAAGCCAGTTCAGTAGGGCTTGTAAAGAACAGATATGAATATTAGTACGAGTGCTTTCTACAGCCTGTTGAGTCGCTGCAGAGTGACAGAGTTTAAACTGAGTTAAGTGCATTAACACACACTAGCTGCAATATGAAATAGTGTGTCTTTATTTCAAAGGACATGGATGTTTGTTACCACATCAGTGTGATAAACGGTTAAAAAAAATAAGAGTGAAAAAAAAGCATTTCTATTATTTTAAATGACAGCGTTAAGCTTCAAATAATTAATGGGAAGCGGAACAAATTTTTCTCACACACTTAATCAACCCTTTTTGAGTCGAGTAACAACATCGGACAGGCTTCTATGGAAAACACAATTCATTGTTATTGAATCTGTCTTTTATAGTCAGCCTGTATGCTATGAAGTGACAGACCTCTGACTGGTGATAGGCTGAGTTTAACTGGAACATTGCAGCAAAGGGCTTAATATTACATCTGAAATGAAATCTAGAAGCAATTGAGGGATCCATGGCCCGAAATAAAAACTCAGAGGGTTGGTGATAAGAATCATTAAATGGATGAAACAGTGAGTGACATTTTTGCAGCTTTATTTTGGCTTGCTCAGTGGTAGGGTTCGTTTTTATTTGATGAAAGTCTAGAATAAAGCACAGTTCCAGCAAGATAAATATACCAAGCATGTACAGAAAATGTACCATTACTAGCAGGACTTAGTTAATAAAAACAAATGTTTCCCTGGAGGTTTGTGTGATTTAGTGTACTGATATTAACAGACATCCCACTAGGTTTCTAAATAAAAATCCCAGATTTGTTACAATGTAACTATGTCTGTTACCATAAAAAGAGTGCTGTGTTACTACAATGTAATGCCTATGTAACCACATGTGCAATTTAATTTTAGAGGAACACTTTGCTTCCATTCCTTTACAATAAAACTCATTGTCAAACAGGCCTTTCATCTCTCTCATTATAAACAGCCTCTAAAATGTCGTCTTCTGGGTGTTATCGCAATTTTCAAGGCTGTGTATTTAAATTATAGATACATATCGAATACAAGTTTCTTTTAGTATTTCTACATCTTATTAACTGACAAAAATAAATACAGATCCATTGAGTTTTTCTGCTGCGTATCACAACTGACAAGATTTGTCAGGCCTTAATTGGAGTGGGTCATCATCTATTTCTGAATGGGCTTCTCTAGAACTACAATGTTTTTCTTTCAATGCATTTAGTTGCCTTGCTGTGGATGTTTCAAACTTCCTTTAACAGCCCTTCACTTTCTCTCCCGTTCGTTCTCAGTAATTCCATATGACACTCTCACAATACTCTCTAGTTTTTTTGTTGTTGTTGTTCTGTCCCTGAATAGAACTGTGATAGTGTTATCAGAAAAAAAGGATTGGTGAGAACGAATCTTCCCCCAGGTCTTTTGTGTTTAAACTGGACACAATTTAGACAATATCTACACATTGGTAAAGCAAGGCAAGCAATTCTATTGTAAAACTGCAAAAAGAAATAAAAAGCTATAGCAGTATACTATTAGCTTTCCGTTAGAGATCCATGACTATTTACACTTCTACAGTATCAGGTAGACTGGGCAAGTTTCTATCAGATTTACACATAAATCGTTTCAAATAAAATAGGCAGCTGTATGCTCTGTGCTGAATGACGGTCTGCGGTAGTGAACATGTGAAATGGACAAGAGATTTGAGTGAAGGCTGGAAAATTCTTGTAAGGAATTTAAATTTTCACAAGGAATTATACACTGCCTGATAACAATTACTCGGCAATAACATAATAAGCAGTTGCTGTCCATGAAAGAGTACATTATTAAGTAATTCAATGTATTTTGCATTATAGTGAATCTGATGACCCTGAAAACCTTTAAAAAGTTCCCACTGAAATATCTTGTAAAATGATGTACTTGTTGAGCACTTATTTGTTCCTTTTCTTTTCTCCTAAACGCCTCCCTCGAAGCACAGGAGGGTTATCATTATTTCAATTGTTGCTGAAGGGGTTCAAAAATAAAGTAGAGAATGTCAAACTGCCAGGACCTGGGCACTTAATCACTGTATGATTAGTCTGATTATACTTGACATCATTTCCAGCCCTGCAGTCACAATGATTGGGTGACGGAAGAGGAGAAACGGGTTCCTAAAATATAATGAAATTGCTAGAACGGTCGAAGAGGCAACATGGGGCCACAGTCTGTTTTCCATGTAATAACTGTTCAATAGGAATTCATTCCCATTATGTTTGGTAAGTAGAAATAGTCGACCTTTAAGGTTTTGTTGGCTCCCCAAAACTAATTGAATGGATAATACTGTGAACCTGTGTGACAGTTCTGCCCATACCTGTACATACTGACACCCTCTATTCATTTCACTGCGAGTCCCTTGATTAGCATGCATGGTGATTTTGATCACAAATACATTTTAAATTGCACAACCATATGCAGTTTAATTGCAAAAGACGGTAGCAACTGACAACATTTTTCCTTTTTTAATTATATAAAGCTTGTGAGGTTTTCAGGTAGGAAATCTATAGTACAAGTGCCTGCTACATTCATTGGTTAATCTACAAGCCTATTACCAGTAAGTTTCAATTAACCTAGAAGGTATATAAACCTATTTCACAAACTGCCATGGTTTGCTTTTTTTAGCAGCGCCGGGATGCTCCAAGGGATGAGACTCCCCCTTTCTTTTTACATTACTTAATTTTCTTCCCCCATTGTTGGGTTAAATGTTTTTTTTAATCTATGACATTGTGTATTATAATAAAGGTGGCTATTTAACGCAAGATTGTCCTCACTGAAAACATGTTGTTGCACTGCGACTGCACAACTATATGTGTTATTACTGTGTTATTATGGTGTGACTAGTTTAGAAAAAAAAAAAAAGAATATTACATAGGAAACAGCAGCGTATACTGTTTGCCTCTTTACAATATTTATTCTGTTAATGTACAGCAACTGACTTGACAAAAACAGTAGAGTATGTTTATACTGCTGCATTTTCTGGAATGTTCTTGAGATTTTGTGTACTTTTTGCAAGATAGTGTACATAGCAAAACACCTTGCACCTTTTAGGTGCTCTGCTCAGCAAAAATAAAATGAAAAAATAAAACAATACATTATACTTAAAAGCCATTGGCAACCATTTATCTACATACACCAAGTAAATGGAATTATGCATTAATAAGGATATATTATAAATAATGTGGTATGATACTATATTATCATGAATATGTTCAATTATGTTCAAATCATATTTCCATTATGATGGATTGATATTGGAAGACCTATCTAGAACATGCTGAAAGTCAATACGCTATGTACACATGTCATGTATCTTCCAAGAAAAATGGAAAGGAAATCTATAAGTTGAATTCTGAAAATGGCGACCATTATTTCCATTTAACTTGTGAAGAAACAGATCATGCAATTTCATGACAGGCTTTGCTTTCAGCCACCCCTTTGAAACATTGAGGGGAGTATACAGTAAGTCCCATCTGTGTGAGGTTAAATAAAACAACATTCCTCCATTAAAATTCCCCGTTCTCCTTTACTGTTTCAGCTCATATCTCATGGATCTTTAGCCCACACTAACGTAAAACATCAGAGAACAGCTTGTTTCTTCAGTGGCTCCTCGCCATATGTAAATTTTGCTAAGGTTGCTTGTAATAATCTATTTGCTGACCTCAGTAATCTAAATCCTACACTTCATTAAACAGTTATTTGCATAGGATTGTATCTTTCATTCCATAATGAATGCAGCTTTCTGTTTATTTTTATTTGTTTTAAATGGCTTGCAATTCTTTTCACTGCCTCCTACTGCAATAATGATTCTTCTAATAACAAACATTTCACTTTTTATTCCAAAGAAATGGCTTCTTAAACAAGACAGATAGCTTCAGGCGGGCAGTGGATATTAGCTAGCAGATGGATGACTACAAGTCCATTTATCTCTTATTTCCCATCAATAGATCCACAGACTCTTTGGTATTTCTTTCCCCCATAGCTTTGCTGAGTAGAAAGGTGAAGACAACTTGCTTGAGTGCGTTGGTAAATTTGTTATGTGCTGTTAACCATACCAGGCTAAGACTCTACCCTCTTTGATGCCTGTTGGACAAAATGCAGCATTCACCACAATGTACACATTTACCATGCTTTACGCATCCTGTACAGGCATAATAATACAAAATAAATGAAGCGGCTGAAATAGTCAGATCAGCAAGAACAAAGCTCCTATACAGGGAAGACACATCTGTGCATGCGAAACAGCAGAGTCAAAGTGTCCTGCTTCATTTCAGATTGTAAGCAATGAAGCTGTGAATCCTGAGTCACTTTATCTGCACAGACATTTGCGAACACTGTAGTGTCTCCGTGAAGTAACCCTTGCTTTGTTTCCATGGAAACAATATTGAGGGGTTGGGGTGCCTGTTAAAAAAATTATAGCGTATACTTTTAACATATAGAGAATAATAGTTAACTGGGCTATTGAGCTGACACGCAGTGAAGACACGACTTGGTGTAGACTAAAATTCACATTTCAACTCAGCCAAAACATGCAAGCAATATCTTAACAGACCCTAGCCAAGATTATGGAGGGTTTAACCTCAGTACCATCAAGCTGTCTGCTGTATTCCTAAGGGCTGTGAGCCGAGAGCTTTTGGCATGAGCATACTTATATATATATATGTAATTAACGTACTGTACATGTGAGCAATGTTCTTGTAATAGTGCACCCACCCAGGTCATTCCCATTCTAATTGGAAGACGGTTGCTTTGTATCACCCTGGGGGCTGATGTTTTACATGGCAGTTTGAGTGACACGGATTAGTCTTTAACTGACTCGATTAAGGAACAAATGTATTAATCACTGGACTATCAAGACATCAGTTCATTTACATGCGGAAGTATAGCAGCAGCCCTCTGATCTGTCATTTCTACATACTCATCTCATTTGCAGGTATTGTTCTTTCAAATGAGAAAATGCAAATGATAAACCCTCAGCCCAGCTTCTCAAATTTACAGACTACAATATCCATAGCTCGGTGCTGCTAATTACCATAATTTGAATGTTAATACACTTTCAATTACCGTCATGTTCATTATATTGGTTCTTGTAAATAGGCCATGTAAATGTTGTTGCTTTTGTGTGTTGTGTCTTTAATTTCAAGTCTAGAGACAGACAATTTACTATTCAACAGTTTTGTCAAAATGTGCTTTTATGAGGCCTAATAACGACAAAGCTTTTACACATTGTAATTTGTTTGAAAATGGAATGGCTTTTCAAACCAAAACAATATATTACTGTGCTTTGAAATGGTGCTTATTTGGTATTGTGAATGATCTCATAGTTCCCCAAGCCCTGGAGCAAATTACTTGTCTTTTTACAAAGTATTGTGAAGGTCGTTTGTAGCAATGAAATAAAATAATGATTATCAAAAACAACTTGGCCAGTCATTTCTTATTTCCTGTCTTACGGTCGAGTGAATCCATAAATCTCAGCCGGATAAACCATTATAGAGTATCAAAATGAAATAGAGTACTCATTAATATTAAACTTGGGGATGCACAGCCCACATGTGATCTGAACTCAATGTCGCACTGGCACAGTGAAAGTACATACCCTTGTGCGAAGTCGATAGTCTTCACAGGGGATTCCGAAGGGAGCGTTGCATTGGCTCAGGTGCTCCCGCGGGTTAGGGAGGCAAAACCATCAGGGACTGTTTCTCTTCATCGAAGGTGCCCAGTGAACTCAAAAGCAGACACCTGCAGGGCTGGCTTTTGTCCTCCAGAGGTCGGTAGCTCGCTGACATCCACTCTCGAGTTCCTGACTGTAAAAGAGGAAGCTGACTAGGTCGTGGGATCAGAGGACGCCCACTGAACCTTTAGTTCTCCTGAGCTGTGTGGGGAATTGCTGCGGTGAGGGGAAAACATGATTGGACATTCCAAATTGGGCAGAAAATCAAGGGTGAAATAATTGGGCACACTAAAGAAATGAAATAAGTACATACCCTTTTGCAAAGTCGATAGTCTTAAATAAATACATACCCTTTGGCAGAAGAGTAAAAATAGCAAAGTGACGTTCAACAAACAAGGCTCTTTTATTGACAGATTATAATCATTCCTCCCTGGTCTCTGATTAGCTCTCCTCATGGACTACCTTATCTAACAAGGTAACGTCAGGTTGTCCTAGATTAGTGCTAATCAAGGTCTCTGAAACAAGTTGTGAGTGTTATAGGTTAGAGACCATTGCTCATATTATACAATTACTAGGTGTCTGTATCAGACCTTGATTATCACTAGCCTTGCAATATCTTACCCAAGGTAACATTTGATAGTTGAGATTTGTGCTGTTCATGTACACTAGATAGACAGTCACGGTTATTCATTTTGAAATTGCATATATGCTAACTCATTTGCAATGCACATTAAACATAATTCTAAATATGCATGAGACTCTGATACTCAAGGTATCCTCCTATCTCAATCTATAATCTTTCACCAATGAATGCACTGTTAAACATCTATTCATAAATCATTTGCTTTGTTTATTTCTCTTCTCTGAACTTCTGATGTATTTAAATGACTATTTATTGTCATTCCCTCAACAGGAGAGTCTTCACATTTCCTGGGGTTGTGGCTAAAAGCACCTGGGGAATGCGTAGAGTGTCAGATGGTTTGATCACTAATGGAAAAGGAGAGGGTCTCACATATAGTTACCCACTCACCTCTGGGAAGTACAGGGTATACTGATGTAAGAAAATAAAGAGGCAAGTGGGACAAGGGGCACAATTAACTTTTTAACTGATGGCCAGCATTTAGGGAAATTATAAACTGGTGCAATTCACAGAACAATATTTCTTTTTATTTGACTTTCACATCATTTAATGGTGTTTTATTTCAATCCAAATCTAGACTCAATTACTCCACATTCAATATGGATTTACATGTCTACACTTGGATAATTCTCCAGATACTGAACAGCAAGTCCTTGAATATTTGCTGTGTTCTTTTCAAAGCTGTTGCTTCCACGGATAGAAGGTCTCTCTTTTACAACTGTTCAAAGCGTGGCTTATCTTTAAAAATAAATGAGGTGAAATGTTTGAATATCAGGGTATGCTGTTGCATTTATCTAGGTATGACATTTTTATTGTCATATTTGTTAGTCAAATTGATTTAACAACACCATGAAGTAAGAGATAAAATGTGTTTTTGCTTAAATGTTAAGCCCAGTTTGTATGTCAGTTTAAAAGAAGGATATATGTTAGTAGTTTCCAAAATGGCAGACATGAGTTATTTACCACACCAGAACTGAGGCGGGCAAACCAAACAATGTGCTGCTGCATGTAATATAATGTTATAGAGATAACAGCTTCAGTGCCAAAGAAAAGACATATATTTACGTATGGTAGAATTATTAACATTGCCAAGGATACTTCATTCCTGGCATTTAAGAAGATGTAATTATCACGTCAAAATATTTTTAAGCAAATTTATGATTGTTCTGATATTTGTATTCACATACCCTGGTTAATAAATTTGACATATACAACTGACAGTGTATTATAATTCCAAAGAAGGCTGTATATATATATATATAGTCAGTACAGCCAGCGCCCTCCATCTCAATGTGTGGCTGTGGGCAGTACAGTACAATACAAACATGGGAAGAGACTCAATGAAAGGTGAAATGACCTTGACACCACTCTGAGGAGAAAACATTCTGTATTAATGCAGAGTTTTTTTTTTTCACTCAACCACCTGAGTTTTATTGATCACCCTGCCTGAATCCCCCCCCCACCACCCCCACCCCCTGCCCCAAAATTTCTTAACATAACAAGAAAAGATACCCTGCAGCAGCCAGAGAAAGAGGGTTAAGGTCAGGGATATGATGTTATTCAGGTCCGGATTTCAAAGGCTTTTAAAGGTCACAATGATTATCAGAGACACGGAAGTTTGAAATTTGACACTGGTGAACTACTACAGCAAGGCATGCACACCAAGGCATCAGCAGTTTGAATTTTGACTTTGATAAGGTTAGGTGTTAGACTTGGCTTCACAAGCAGCAGCACCTGGAAATGTTCAGCAAAATTAACAGAGCCCTAGAAACACGACAGGAAGATGATGGAAAAGGGAATGAGAGAAATGCACTCGTTTATTTGTGTCATAAATAAATAAATAAATAAACATAGAATTATCCTGCAAATGAAAAGCAAAGCAAGGATGAATAAGAATATTTATGATGTTTTTAGCCAGCCAGAATATTTGAAACAACCAGGTTCAACCTCACAACCTCTCCAATACACAGTTTCCGTGTGTAGTTTCTTTCAAGCATTCCCCCTCCTCCACGTCTACAGGCTCTCTCCCCTGGGGTTATGTCACCGAGTGGCAGATCTCTTTAAGATTCCAACTGGATTCAGCTCTCCTGCTGGAGGTGAGACAGAGCTCCAGGTACATGTCTCCTAAACCCATTATTTCAACTGTGAACTTTAAATCATTGTTACTCTTTCTTAACAGCTGTTTGACTCAGTGCAAATGGTTTCACTGTTTTATCCTTGGCTGAGAACTAAGTTACATAGTGGCCAGTCCTCTAACATACAATAATTCCCATGGTGCAGAAAAACAAAACAAAAAACCCTGACAATAAACCATACTGTTATTCCTAGTCGTGATTTACGACAAAGCATTATACTATTTCAAACCAACTAAAAACAAACACTGACGGCACTTTACAATCAATAAGATTATATTGTAAAGCCAATAGCAAATGATGGGCTTTTAAAATGCTGTAAACTATTGGCAGCTGTAGATCTTTTGGCGAGCCAATAGCATTGCACTTTATTCAGATGTGCAGTAAATAAGGAAAGTTCTGTAATTTACCCTTCAGTGTCAGCAGAGTCAGTAGACCTCTTCTACAAAGGTACCCTTAAGAACATTTACTGTGGCACACAATGATTTGAAGTACATGGATCAGTCATGCTCGTTACCCCTCCCCATTTGTCATGAAATTAAGCCTTTTGGGTCAAGCTATTTGGGCTAACGGGCCATTAGTGCCTGTAAAGCATATCCTATTGACAAGCTGGGCTGCTGCTCAGTTGCACTTATGCTAATAGTAACTAACTTTCAAATCCCCTGTAACCTTTCTGCTTCATGAATAAATTACAGAAATATAGATGGGGGGGGGGGGGGTAGTTAACATTACTGTATTGTCTCTAAAGCAGTATCGCATGTACAAAATATGCACCTCTCTCTAGCATCACTTAAGAAAAAGCTCTTTATAAAATATGTGGTTTTTGTAATACTTGCTTTCTCTGTTAATACATGTAAAATTATGAAAAAGGTGTGAGAAACAACGGCTACTGAAAACCATCTCAATGAGCCGATGGTTGCAGTCGAGGAAGGGTTACCATATGGAGCATGTTAATATTGAAAATCACATTGAAAAACTACAAAATATTGGTCTGTCCAGTGACCATGCATTTCTTTTGACTATCAGGTATCATTTTCAGCTGACTCTTGTTTCTCTACTTATTTTATATTAAAATCCCCCCGCAGTCCATGCCTATGGATACAATGCATTTACATTCAAAGTGTTATGCAGACAATGATCTAGAAAGGGACAGTGTGGTATGACTTATGTTAAGTATTACTCAGATTTAAATGATGCATTTCAGCTATTTAATTGACTACATGTCTGCATGTCACACTCTACATGATTTTGCATTCAGTCTTCACAAAACATTTATTATACACTCCTAGCCCACGAGTTTCCCGTTGCATTTGACTGTAATCTATCACTTACTGTGCACTTATTATGAAATGGTGAGGACCCACTGCATGTGCTTGCACTGTGCTTTTCTTTATTTTTCTGTTTGCGGGTCTTTTTCTTTCTGGAGTACTAACGACGATTTGGAGTAAGTGTCTTTGAGAATCTAGCCCCTTGTCAACAGCTCAACCCTTTTAAGTAGTAAAGATTGTGAACAGTTTGTTAAAGCACTAATATGTAAAGTATTAAAAGGAATGTAAGGGGATGCAATATTCATGGACACCGCTTTTTAATGCTGTTTATCTCCAGGGAGAATATGAGATTTTTTTACAATAGTAAACAGTTGTCATCTTCTTAAAACAGATTGTCCCAAAGCTGCAGCCGTTATGCTTTATGTCCTGCGTCTATTATAGAGTTCACTTTGGACGCAACCTAAATAAGAAGCATTAAAAAAAGAAAGGCACAGTACAGTAATTTATGTTTATTTAGTTTAGTAGAATGCAGGATTTTTACATTTTAGAGAGGAATATATAAAAAAATAACTGCACTGCACAGCACTTTATATCCCTCTGGAGAAAATTAATATGTATATTCAATTCTGTAGGCTTTAGTGACATTTAGAATTTCAGAAAGAGCATAAAACCGGCACAGTAGCATGTTGATATGTGGTCTGAATTGTACTGCATTGTTTTGTATTGTTGGTGGCCTAGAAAGATTAATAACTATAAAAGATGTTTAAATGTGAGCATCAAAGTAAATCAAGTTGCACTTTACAGCGTGTGGAAAATTCTGGATGTGTATCCGACTGTCTGAAGAAGATATTTATTCATCCAAAACTCCCTGAGATCTAATTTTCAGGAATGTGTTGTTCCCATTTGCAAAGCAAAAGGAAATGAAGACTTTAACCAGGTTTTAAACCTGTTCCCTGTAGTCTAAACAGCTGTCAGCACTGTTCTCATACAGTAGACGGGACCCTGGGTTTTGGAAAGTGCTTGAGTTCTCCCCAGTGGAGAGAGGAGCAGGGGTGTAGAGAATGCCATTTCAGTACTATTTTCTGAAGGCAGTGTTGCAGTCGGGCATTTTCATTATTCACCGGGACTCACATATTAGGCAAGCTAAGTCACATGACTCACATCTCCCGCACAACTGACTGAATCAGTGTCAGCAGTCCTCCTGATGCAATGAAAAGAGCATTAGGAACTTCTATTACAAACCATTTCCTTAAGAAGGTTAGAAATGCTGACGAAGACGACAGTGGACAAAAATACAAACGAAGCTCTTCCATGTGGAATCAGCTACACCAAAACTTGGCTCAGACATCATCTTTGTACCACTGACATGGATCCACCAACACCACTTCCTGCACCACCTGGGATTCTTCCTGAGGTCTGTCGTCCGAGCTCTAACAAGGTCAGGCCAGGTTTAGGGTCTGAGATCACGATCAGAATCCAAGGGGGTAGGGTTCAGCATCAACAGCATTGAATGGAACAAGCCAGTCAACATCACTGATTCATTGGGATCAGTGCAACCAGCCATATGGAAATTATAAATGAGCCCCTTTTAAACCGATAAGCTCCGCTCTGAGTTGAGAATTATAAAGTAAAATAGAACTGGGAGGTATGAGGGAGGTGGGTTACAGCACATTGACTTGATCATTATTGTTGATAAAGACCTACTTGCACATGCTTGCATGTAGGAGGTCCCCTACTGGAATATGCAAAGGCAATGATGTTTGTTAATGATGTCCCATTCAAATGGTTGATAACAAGCAGATTGGTTGATCATTACCTACCCCCAATACTGCTGGACATAAATACTGTGTTAACTATTAGCCTAGAGACGTGATAAGAATAAACCAAATAAATAATAAAAAAAACATACCAGCTTAGTAAATATTATATCACACCTACGTTGCTGCTTTTTTTATCTTTCAAATGAAAAAAACAACAAACAAACTGTGCCCTGTGTTTAATTCACAGGCAACCATCATTATTTTTCAATCTTCACAGAGTTATTTTGCTTCTGAATTGAATTTTAATGGTGACCTTTTCACGAGCTGCTAGTTTTCCCATCTTCACTCGTCTTCAGATGTTCAGCCGCCAATTAAACAGGTACACACATTACATTCAAAAGCATTTACAGGAGTGGAAATCAATGTTGTAAAAGGACTGCAAGTTATCTATGCAAGGTGATGCAGATTTCCTCGCAATACTAATGGCTATATAATATACAATTTGACACGTTCTGTGCCAGAATGAAACAGATCACAGAAGCTACTATTAGAAAGGATTTTACTCTTTCCCCCTTGCATTCCACCGCAAGCACACCATATGAAAAGATCGAAAGTTAACCGATTATGTTTATTTCGAGAAAGGAGCTTATCAAAGCATCATTAACTGAGGAAGTACTCCTGCTTTATGTCTTGGGTTAATGATCCCTGTAATGTCAGTGCATTTTCCTCGGGTTTGTTATATCTCTCATAAGTCTGCTGTCTGGCATACGGTCCCTAACATGTGGCACAAAAAAAGGACTTTCTGCATGGAACACAAACCTACTGAAATGCAGCACATTTTATGCATCATATAAAGAAAAGCTCATACATTTTAAAGAGACACCACTGCAGTCTCCATAAACCAGCAATGGAATCAATTTGAAGAGGTGCAATTGAATGTTTTCTAGAATAATTTAATGGTAAAGCACAGATGGAAATAATTTATTTTTCATGTTGGTTCTAAATGTTGTTCAACTGTTCATTACCCTGACGCAGCAATCCATGCACACCGGTTTTACTGGTTTTGCTATTCATTTGATCTCATCGTGTTAGCATTATTCATAAAACCATTTAAGTTTACTGTCATGTACTGAAAACACTTCATGGAATCGGATATGCAATTGTGTTATTTACTCACGCTTGTTAATGATTTGTTACTTGTTATATACCCAAACAGAAATTGAACAAATAAAAAGTAGAGTAGCATTGTCCATTGTAATCGGTGTCGTTGACATGTAGAAACATCTACCGTATTGGCAATATTGCATCATAAGTGTCAAAAGCTTTCATTAAATGAAGGGCGGCTCCTGAGCACACCCCAAGAAAAATACTGAAATGGAATGTTCATCGGTTCAAAGTTCTACAGTACAGTTCTTCAAACACCGACTCTAATTGCTCTGATTACAAGACTGCTATATTAAATATATCATACCATGCTATCCTATATTGTGAGTGCAATATGATATTAGGGAATATCATATCATAGTAGTGACAGTTCTTTTTCATATAGACATGGAGAGCTGGACAATCATCTTTCCTTCCAGTAGCGCTTCAAAAGATTACTTATCAAAATGACAAACTGCTGTTATTACACTATCTAAATGCTCATGTTTCAGATACATGGTGGGTGATCATTACCACATTAACAGTATGGTGATTACCTCTACAGAACTGATGATGCTAAACAATAATCAGTCATTTTCTAAGACAAGCTACTGTGTGTCTAAAGTTCAATGAATAAACAATATAGAGTTATTTTATTTTACACTTTACCTTCTATTAAGCACATACTAAAATGTTTACTAGAAAGGGAGAGCAGCTGTATTGTACACGTGGTTAGAAAAACACAAATTAAATGCATATATTAAAATCTTCACCCATGCTCTGTCATTAGATTAACAACACTCAAGCAATATGTCACCAATACCATGCAATTAGAGGTTTGCATCAGTAGAAATGTCTTTACCCATATGTAATTATTCTGTAAAATTATTTTGTAGCAGCTATACAGTACTGTGGTAGTGTGCAGTGCTTTTTCTATTTTTTCCAGAATGTAGTATTTTACTTTGTCTGGTACTGCTAAGTACCTGCATCGTAGCACTTTAGAATTATAAAGAGCCTATTTGAGAGAATGGACCCGTTTTATATACTAGAGAGCCATAGAATTATTGTTCTTGCTTGACCTTTATGCTATAGGCCTGGAGTTCCACAAAAAAAAAGTAACATAGCACTAGTCCTGTACCATGAGCATTACGAAAAAAGAAACATAGTACAAATATGTAATATCATGTTAGATAAAATAGTCAAAAATGACAGTACAGTATGTTACCCATAACCGATTGCATAGTATTCAATCAAATAATATATACAATTTAATAAACAGGTTTGTTTGTTAAAAATCTTGCCGACTGCCTCATAAAACAGTAAATTCTGTAGAAATATAAGCCCATACACAGTCCATGCAGGGACTAGTAGTAACATCTGCCAATTCATTGCATAAACATCTTGAACATACTATCATGCATATGTAGCCTGAGAGGATGTAGTGCAGCAAAGACCACCACTAAAGTGATGGTAAAGGGAGCAGATGGTGAAGGGAATTGAGTTCAGTAGAGATCTTAAATAGGGTTACCATCTCAACAATAACAAACAAAACCCTAGAACATTCTATGCAACCGTCTGCATGTTGAAAAAAATGGGCCATGTCAGTTTTCAGGTTTTGTAGGTTGGTAAATACCTTATACATTTGTAAGTGGACTCAGCTGTGTGAAGCATTGCCGTTTACAGAACCCTGGAGGTGAGATGAGGTTGAAAGCTTCATAACAGCTTGTGCATCAAGCCTGCACCCGAGAGATTAAAGATGTTTTGAGCATGGAGAAAGTGATTTGGATTTTCATAGACTGACTGCAGCTGTTCATCAAGGCTGAGAAGAGAAGAGGGATGAAGAGAAGGTCAGTCATTTGGGATTTTGACCTCTGCCAATGAGATGAGATTAAAAGCTTGTGCAAATGACTGTTGCTTGTTTTGTGAAGTGGTTGCTTGAGGAGCCCATGATTGTTGGTTCATGCCTAGCCTGTGCCCTATCACGTGTTTCTCTTTCAATTCAATGTTATACAATTGATTGTGAAAGGTAGTCTAGGAGTGTGTTTAAAAATGCGGTTAGCTTAATCTTCATTTATATACAATACTTTAAAAATCAATGATGGAAATATTTATGGAAATGCCCAGCAGCTTTCCAATCTGTTCCTATTTAAGTAGTTTTCTACCATATTAATAGCATGCTTGCATTCATTGCCTTGCTTTTATTAACTGTACCCAATGAGGCATGTTCTAGATTAAATGGCAGATCAATATTTGATTTTACTGGGCAGTTTTAAGTGGTCAGTACATTTTTTACCAAAGCTACCACAATCGTGTGGATGCTTTAACACCAAACATTGCGAAATATTTATCACAAACCATTACTGTCACTTTTTAAAGCTTTTGGTACAAAACTCAATAAAGCCTTTTATTCTTACAGTGTCATTTACACAATTTTTTCTGCAGAAATGTTAATTGGTGTTTTTCTCTTTTGATAAAAAAAGGTTCTATGACCCTTTGCAGTAATATGCGCATATATATATATATATATATATATATATATATATATATATATATATATATATATATATATATATATATATATTTATTAGTTTTTTGTGGTTAACACATTAATTATTAACACAGTCCATCCTGATTTACTGTGGATAACTATTGCCAGACTGCTTGGTTCAGAATATGATTCCACAACCAAATTATATTCAACTTTTCTTTGAAAGACTATGGAGTTTCAGAACATAGTCGTACATCACAGTCAGTCCTGTTCCACCATAAGTGAACATGAAAGAATCATAATCAAAGATAGTACCGTGGTTTACCAAATGTGTGGGCTGCTAGAGCATGCAACAGTTATCCTCAAGCATACACTATTCTGCATGCACAGATGTTGATGACAGCATTGCCACTTGTAAGCATAATGTCCCCTGTAACAAAGAGAAGGGTGGTGCTAGAAGCGACAGGTTTGAATACATAGCTAATGTTCACGTTTGAAAAGTATACTGTGGCATTACAAATGCAATGTTCTTTTCGCCTCTTCAGCTTCAGCAACAATTTACAATGTGCAATATTGCTTGAAAGCAGATGCAAGTGCACTTTAGGTACCGTGTGACTGCATTGTGTGTAATATATGCTTTCAAGCATCGTAGACTAGTGCTAACACAGACTGCATCATCTATTAGGCATTTGAGAGATATGGAGGGTATAATCTTTTTATATGAATACAATAAATCTGATATGATGAAACTGTGGTGGACTATTTATTGTTTTTTACTATTTGTTTACAGACCTATGTCAAAGTTCATTCTCCAAACAGTACATGCTAACACTACACTATGTTCATTTATATGAACACATGTTTGTTTGTAGCCATTCATTGATTACTTTAATATTGAGTTGTACAGTACATAGATAAACATCTGTTTAAATACCATTATTATTATTATTATTTATTTCTTAGCAGACACCCTTATCCAGGGCGACTTACAATTGTTACAAGATATCACATTATACATTATTTCACATTATACAGATATCACATTATTTTTACATACAATTACCCATTTATACAGTTGGGTTTTTACTGGAGCAATCTAGGTAAAGTACCTTGCTCAAGGGTACAACAGCAGTGTCCCCCACTGGGGATTGAACCCACAACCCTCCGGTCAAGAGTCCAGAGCCCTAACCACTACTCCACACTGCTGCCCCATTAGCAAGCAAACTTTAAACATCTATTCTGAAGCAATAAAAGCCTCTGTGCTGGGACTGTGTACTGGTGACACAGGTCAAGGCCTAGGGGACTGGAGTTGTGTTCATCCCCTTTCCACTGCTGCTCTTATCCTTCGGTGGCTCTGAGATTTGTTGCTTTTAATCATATGTTCAGATATCAACTATATTGCCTGTGCAGTTGACCCTCATTTGAACCCTTGATGACATATCTTCGTGGGTATAAACCCCTACTAGATATGCTATTGTGCACTTTGGTTGCTCAGCTCTTTAGCAGATACTAGTATATCGCATGTGCCCCTTTCTTTTGCATGGCTAAACGGACACTTGTGAGTTAATGTCTGTTTAGCCTTGAATATATAGAACCCTAACCAGAAATATATACATTTTACACATCTTTATAAACTATCTCAATTTATTTAAAAATCAAATAGTTTTCCCCTTTTAAACACTGACCAAAGTATCTTATCATACAATTAATACATTCCATAAATAATAAGAAAGAAAGTAGAGCAACAGAAACCCCAGAACCATGACATACAACACCAGCACCAGTTTCTATAATATTAATCATTATCACACAGTAGCTGGGGAGTCCCCAGTGACTCACTTAGTAAAAACATTAACACTTGGTGTTCAGGGTGAGTTTGAATCCTGCTTGTGCCTTTCTGACCATCTTAATTGGGGACTCTGGTCTCTGTGCTCCCACGGGGTTGGGATGGAACACAGGCAGGAGATTCGCCTTGTTGAGCTTCAGCGACCCCTGCTGGTCAGTTGAAATAAGCCAACTGGCCAGAGCAGGAGCTGAAGTCGCCCATTAGTCCTCCTAATCGGTAAGAAACTCTGCAGTCTACTGTATTGTTCCGCATTAGGTATACCATAACAGCTGCTTTTATTAAAAAAAAGAAAAAAAAAAACATCAGTATGTTGCTCTCAACCAATACAATTACACCCCCTGTGATGTCAATGTCTGGATTTTGTGACAGACACAGTGGAAATGCTTTAAGAATCGGCTGCATTTTATTGAATGCATTTCTCCATATCACACCTTGCCTGAAGTGACATTCCATTGAAAATTAACAAGCATTAGTATGGGCTATGCTCAATCAAGTGTACTTACTCGCCTGTTTTATTAAAATTTAGAGAAGCCTCTATCCATGTTTGCCAAAAGCTAGCTAATCAGAAAGCTTTGTTTTCTCGGGTGATGGCTGGAATCCTTGATTGCAATTCAACACCACTAAGAACCCCTGAACCTTTCAAACACTAAGATCATGAGCACAAAGCCAATTGCTAGCGACTCATGACCTTAAATACAAGTCTTAATGACTGACACTAATGGGGATAGCACTTTGGTTCTCGTTTTTACTCTTAATCACTCAGCACTTAAGCAGGCAGTAATGACAATAGTTAATTTCTTTTCATCTTGCTGTGGGCATTGGAGAGCAGTTGAAGTGTTTCTCTTACCAGTACTTTCAATAGTTTCTGTAAGCAACAACAGCGCCACATCAGTGGCAATCAAAGTAAAGGAGGATATTAAATCTACATTTAGTACTTTCCATTCTTGTAGGAGCATACACATATGAAAATGTCTTTTATTTGCAATATTCCATTCTGTCTATTCTTTGTTTACTGTATTTCAAGCTTTAATCTTAAAAAAAAAAACAGCTAAGATGAATTCCAACCCAGTGGAGCTTTTTATCTACACCTGGAATATGTCTTCCCTACCTTAAAAAAAATAGACCAAAGCTTTTTATTATAAAGCCACTACGGTGATTTCACGACACACAACTATAATGGCTTTTCCACTGACACTACAGCAAATATATTTCCTGGGCATTTTTTAAATCCCACATGTGGCCTGGTAAAGGAGAGTTTCCTTGTGAAAGTGACACATTACCTGTAGGTGCAAGCAGGGGGAGTATTATTGTGTTTGGTGTGCTGAACTCATCAAATTGAAGGCATGGGCAGAAGCAAAAGATAATTACTAACACATCGGGGGGAGAATGCTGCTGTGAAATGAATCAAAACACAGGTTAATCCCAACAGTGTGACCTAGAGGAATAAAGGCAAGACTTTGCTTACAGATTTCAAAGTGTGGCTCATTATAATTACATTTATAGTGATGCATGTTCTGTATGTTCCTCTGTTATGAAGCGTATGGTCAAGTAGTGGGTGGTTGGATTGAATGTAGACCCCACGGGCTGTGGCAATCCCCAAGCATATTCTTAAACACAAATGTTTTACACAGATGCCTATGCTCAGTACACAGACCTCGTCTTTGTAATCTTCAATGCTTATCTTGTGTTTTGAAAGTACCACGACATTGTCATACAGTGAATAGATAAAGGAAGCCTTGCTTTCACTTGACAGCGGGCAAAGGAGTAAATACATGACTATTTGTGGGGGGGGAAAGTTCAAAGGAAGTCTAAAATAGACCAAAAAGTTTAGAGCAAATAGAAAGAAGAGGTGAAAAGGAAATGTAAACATTTTGACAAGTGAAATGTATTTGTATGGAGCTCAGCAGACTGGCTCTTCTTAGCAAATCGTGTAAAAATACCCAACATCACGCATTGGTTTTCTAGATGAAACATTTGTTAGTCAGTGCAAGTAAGGTTAAGGGAAATATGCATATTTCCTAATAAACAGAAATGAAAAATTCGGATAGACTGAACATCAGTAATTCTGGTCATGAACCAACTAAATTGTGATTCACGTGAACCTGAATTGCATTTTTTCATCAGGTTTGTATCATGTTTTCATGACTTCATTATTTATAGTTGAAACAGAGTTGAAAGGGGTCTGTGACATGTACACCACAGTAGCAGCCTGTTGAAGGAACCATTTAAACCTGATAGGACTTGATTATGTTTGTGTTGTCTGTTCTGAATCTTTCAGGTACTGCCCTTGATGGCAGTGTGACAGGCTGTTTATAAACCCACCCTTAATATTACACCCCCAGAGTCCCAGTGAGGAAGCACATACATCAATGTGGTGGTACAGATTACAATTAAAACACACATATTGATTAGTGTTGTTGAAAGAATAAGAACTCCATGACAGGTCTCAGGTCTGCCTCACAGTCATTTTCTTTTTCCAACATTTCATTTATTTTCTGTTTAATATCCTAGTATGCATGTTATGTGTTGTTCTCTAGTGTTTTTTTTTTTTTTTTTTGCTTAGATTATTGTTTTGCCATGCATAGTTTTTATTCATGCATAGTTTATATTCCAGCCAAAATTGCTTCTGAACAGACTCCCCAAAGATGACAGTGGGGAAATGCAGAAGAATCACGCTAATATTCTTCCACATCTCACCACACCAAACTAGCACAACAGCTATATGCAATTTAAGTTTTTTAATTAAATACTAGCAAGCATACATATTTATACAATGTATTTGTCAAAATATCATGCACTTGTTTGAGTGTTTGATTCTTGCTCACTCCCAATAATAATGAATAATATTAGTAATGTAGGTAGCATACAGTATTTTCAGAGCCAGACTGCCACACTTAAGGTAGGACTGTTGCTTTCGCTTGTTTAATATCACCAGTCTGCTAATGCATATTGATTGTGTTTATTTGATTTCGTTTAGGTAAAACATTATGACATTCTCTTTTAGGATAAGCAATTAGCATGATTTTCTTTTTGTATGTAATGTTTAATGTTACTCTGAAATAAAAATGGTCCAAACACATAATTTGGTAACAACAAAAAATTTAATAAAGAAGAAGAACAAAAAAATCAATAATTTCTATGGTTACTATCTTGTAAAACTATGATTCGCTATACTAAAACAATCACTCATTAATCCAAAGCCGGTGGTCCGCAAAATGCGCACACAAGTGTCAATTACTGGGCGGAACATGCAGCTAATCAATATGCAATGCATGACGTCAAAACGAGTCTGGTCTCGAGCTGCTGAAATAGGACAAGCGGCAGAAGGTAGCAGCATTCCTCGCTGTGGTGAGCTGAGCTGAGCTGCAGTTTGGAGTGTTAACACGATTTTCATCATATTACCCAAGCCTAATTAACGGTGGTTGTCGCACATTATACTTATCTGCATACTGGGTGCCGGTGGAACTAAGAGGGTGTTTTGGCATCTTGATTTGAGCTCTGTGGCTAATTAGTTGTATTTCTTTTTCAACACCAGTGGAATACTACAGGTAGGGAAACCTTGACGGTTTTTTAAAGAATGAAGCATGGAAAGCGAACAAGAAAATAAATCCGTGAGGATTGTTTATTCTCTCGTTTATGAAAACAATATAAAATACTAATACTGATAATAATAAACATATACGCATGAGGCATTTCGTTATTTGTTATGTTATCTTCTAAGTGTAGGTCTGTATTAATCTGTAGAAAGTATACTAAAGATTAAGGGATCCTTAATGAATTTTGCTAGGACGGCGTTGGTTTACTATACAAAACATTAGGTTATTGCAAATACCGTACACGTATTGAACGATGTGTTATCAATGCTGACAGTAGGGTGAAACGTCTCCGGTATGTGCATCCTGAGCTGTGCAAACACATTTATATTCATAGTCCCATGCCTGCTTTCAGCAAAGCAGGTGCTTATTTGTTTTTTGATAAATGGCTGTTGATACAATCACGTACTTAAGTATTGCTCCTCTTCAACACGTTTGCTTAAACGTGATTGTATTACGAGCTCTCTGTGTGTGGTGTGAATCTGAGAGCAAGCATGTACAGCTGTGGCCAAAAGTTTTGCATCACCCTATAGAATTAACAATTAACATAAAGTCGAATGAAACCTGCTGAGTAATATTACGTTAACATATTGAATTTATATACCGCTTTGGGAAAAAAAGACATTTCCAAATCTAACATGACATACTGTAATACTATTATGGCTTCTGATCGACGTTTGCAATATCATGTTGTAGTCTCATTAATTACGTCATGTTAAATACATTATCTAAATCATGTTCATTTCCAAGGGATGCAACACTTTTGACCATAGCTGTATATGCTTGGGGGGGCATACACGATGTCGCTTTAGTGGATAGAGACAGTATACCACAGATACAGTTATTATATTATAGCGTTTTTAAGTGTGTTAGGTTTGTTTAACACGAGGACGGAATAAGAGCACTGAGCGGCTCATATTGTCACATTCTCCGATAGAATCCCCGAATTAGTAGTTTGACTTTTTAACACGGCACGGGGGACGGTCTTGAAACAGACGGCAGCTTTAATGCAGATTAACACGATTCAAGGCTTCCTTCATGTCAAATTAATCTCGATATTCCCTGACCATCAGAAAACGTGTCCCTGTGAAATTGCACTATAGAAATACAAGCTTTTGAGAAGAGGTATTGAGTGATACGACAGCAAGGCACCCTTCACATTTCATCTGGAAGAGTTTCTCCTTTCTCATTCTTCTTTTAATATACAGCAGTGCTATACTCAAATCATAATACATACATAACATACTTGAAATATAGATATGACAACTGCAACAAACATTTAATCTATTTTCCTGTTTGTGTTTTGTTATACTATATTTAAAATAAATACTTCTCATACTGTAAATTCAATGACTATCACCTTCATTTAAAATGTGACATTTTTAATTTGTCATTTTTTAAAATGATTACAATATTGTAAGCGGTATGTTCAGTTTTATAGTAATCACCATTATTATTCGGTGACAAGACAATCGGTGGAAAAGCGAAAATAAAAAAGTGGTACTTCACGTGGTGCACCCGCCGTGTTGTCATCGGCACAAGCTCGTTAAGGAGCTGTCCACTGTCCGGGTTCTGAAATTATTGCATTAGTATGCCTTTTCTTCAGGAGAACTAGCCGTCCAAGAACCGTAGGAATGTACATGCTATTATTGACAAGGATATACTGTGTGTGTGTATCTATATATATATATATATATATATATATATATATATATATATATATGATTGTTTGGGTCTGTTGAAGAAAATATACGTGTTGAAGGCTTTTTTGTTAGTGTATTCCTTGATCCATGCTCAACCAGAGAACCCGTGAGAAATCAGTAATGATAACGAAATAACAAGACCTACTGTAGCTACACAGCTATCAGTAATCTCCGAGATCAGCTACATCGACTGCAAAGATAACATATTAAACTTGTGTCCTTTTTTTGGGTTTAAATAATAGACAGCTGGTACTGTATAATTACTTACTAGACTTAATTTGTGGGGTTTTTTTATTGTAAGGTTAATTTTATTGCACATCCTGAAAGAATAAAGAAATGAAAACACTTAAGATATGATAAGGAGCCAGTAGTCAAAGTCTTGAACGGCCAATGTCGAAAAATTATCAAAAATTGTATTTCCCCCCACATTGTCATGAGATATGGTCAAATTACCAGTCTGGGCATACTTTTCTGTCTCAACAGAATTCGTGATTTAATCTTTGTAACTCAACGCCACATTTATAACAAGCAAGCCAGTCGTGATAAATATCATCAGGCTTTGGATATTATGCCAGCTTTATTGGCTTTCACTTTGCTCTGTGAAATTGAGTGAAGCCTTATTCTGAGGTGGTGAATTGCATTTTCCTGAACTGCAGCAGTTAGAGGCGCTGCACCATATAGCTAAACTGAAGTGTGAAGGCTTTATCTTAAACTTTCAGATGGGCGCATTTCAGTAATATGCTCTAGTTAAGTTTACATGAGGGCTTAGAAGAAATAATAATAAAGACTGGTTCCTAATCCCTTTCTTTATCTATTATTGCAAATTGGTACTAAATGTCATACATTCTACTACACCAGAGACCTACCTTCCAGCCTTTTTATAGTGTAATATTCTGTTTAATAAGATATGATACAAGTAAAATGGCAATGGCTTTGAGTTTGCCTTTTAAAATGTCTACTCTTTAAAGAAAATGTCTATTTTTTAATGCATTGATTTGCTGTCTGAATACCCCAGACAACAATATGCCATCATAAATATTAAAAGTGTGTAAAGACAATATTTAGCTTTCACATTTTCAGACATATGTTGATCTGACTTTTTTTTCTCTCTTTAGTACACTTTTCTGGCACCTTTATCATATCATGAGTACAGATAAATGATCTGAATATCCTATAAGTGCAGAACCTTACATCGTGATGCCACTTCTAAATGGAGAGTCCCATATTAAATAATGTAATTATTGCAAGGTAATTGCTGTATTTTAATAGGCATTTTACACAACATTGCATTATTCTGCTAACAGTTCCTACCTATTAAATTTGAACTGGTAACTAATCAGCTGGGAATAGGATGGATTAACTGGCAATTAAAATGAATCACTTCTCTCTGTTTATGTTTGACTGGTCCCAGATTGTTCACAGCACACAGTGTTATAACTAAATGGAGCAATCACAAAAACAAACACTGAAGCATTTATTAAAGTTGAAATAAGATGGAAACCTAGACACACGCAGGACCATGTGCTTCACAGACACATGTAGTCAACACCTTAGGTTCTAGAAAAATATTTGTTCTGCAATGGAATCTGCCTGCCTCATATTTACCCCAGATTACCCTAGTGATCTGTGCAGATTTCCTAAATACAGCTGGAATCAGCCAATTGCACAATTGCTTTGTATTTGGTTAGCTGTTGCAATAAAATAATGTGGGCTGTCATGTCAGATGTCCTTTTAAGGTCAGGCAAGTCGCCTCCAACCGCAAAAGTTTTTTAGCTTCAATTTAAGGGCTGAAAACTAATGGAGAGGTTGCTTTCCAAAGGTTGGTAAAGTAAAAGGATTTTTTTTGCAATTAGTCTATTTTCTAGTAAAACCTCAAGTGAATGTTGTGTTTTTCAGTTGAATTCACACAAAATATCTCCATAAAATACCCTTATCTGTTTTGTGTTGTGTGTGTGTGTGTGTGTATATATATATATATATATAGGCTGGAGGTGCGCTAAGTTGCATATGTATGGACCACATTACCCTGTCCAGCCCCCCTGCCATGCAGTAGTGTTTTATTTCTAGTCTCAGGTTTTTTGTTTTGTTTTTGTGATGCCTCATCAATTTGGGACTAAGAACAGGACTGAAAGATTTTTATTTTACATTTTAGTGAGCAGCAATAAACAGCATGCATAATTTGATCCCAAAGGTAGAGCATTTACAGACAAAACCCCTTTTTAATGTGACCTTTATTAAGGCAACAGAAAACCAAAGCATATGTTTGGAGGACTATCATATCAGCAATTAACTCCCTGAGTGCAGCCGCAGTGGCGATGGTATAAATGCTATACGTCCAAGTTATTTAGTGTTCGCATGACGTGTCGAGACAGTTCTTTGCCAATGGGATGTTTTTTATACATTGAGCTGTATGCTGGGTATGATCCTATCTGACAGTTGTCATCTTGTTTATAACAGAGTGGAACTGATGAACTCACAGAGACTTTGGGCAATTCTCTTACTGCTGGGGGTTTCCCTTGGGGTGGCAAAAGGATGGATGGACAAGGATACAGAAAAAAAGCCTGGCCAGACTTCAGGGAGATTTCAACATGAGGTAAGTCCACTAAAGAGCACACTGAATGACTGATGTTTGTTAATACAGTATTGTATGCATTTCTTTTTTAGAACACCTCAAGATTTGTCATTTATATCCTTTTATATCCTTTATATGCCTATCTGCAGGAAAACTTCAGGGTGTGAGAATTTCAGTATCCGGTCAGTAAGAAATAGTAGGCACTCATGTGTGCCCATGTTAGACCACTTTGTGCTTTAATTAGGCATCTTAAACAACTTCTAAAACATGTCATGCATTTTAACATTTGTGGCTATGTGTTTCTTTTATCTTACTATTTTAAATTAATTTCATGTGTGGCATATTAAAGTCATCAGTTAAATTAGGAAATCACTAATTTTGACATTTTTTCATTAACAGTGGTTTTGATTTCACATGCACAACAAATTCAAACAGAAGCAATGGGCTGTTCTAATACGTTCGCACACTAGTGTATCTTTTCATGGAACAGCAGTTTCAAACATTTCTTTTGTTTAAGGTTTATACATTTAAAAAAAAACAACAAAAAAAACTAGGTGATGAAGGTTGAATAATAAATGTAATTCTCTGAACTCAAAATCATAAACTTAGTATCGGGAAGCCAGTTATTAATGTTACTTTGCATGCTTTTGATTATTGATTTAAGCTGTTTTATGAAATGCAGTTTTGTATTGTATTATGGTGATAGAATACTAGGATAGTGATAAAATAGTTAAAATTATTTAAAAAACTGTTACATTTCTAAAATAAGTAGTATATGCACATCTAAAACACATTCTTCTAATGGCAATACTTGGAAGTCTTCTCAAGAAACAATTTGTATTCTTTTCCATACCCTACTGTTTTGATGGCTGTATGGTTTCTCCATTAAAATCACTTGGGCTTTACCAGCAGTACGTTCTGCTTTTAGACTTGAGTACATTGATTTTCCTGGCTTTTCTGGGAGTTGGGTAAGAAGTATAACAGAATATTTGCTGCTAAGTGATCCATTGTTTCAGATTAATATACCTTGTTAGGAACATCTCTCAAAATGCAGCGAATGCACTGAAACATTTCACCCTGCAGAACAACACAAATATCTCTTGGAATCATTGCCCATTGCTTAGTGCAATTAAGCGTATCAGCAGTGCATTACTGTGGGCTTGTCACTTGTGTGGAATTCCAAGTTGTTGATGATCTGGATATGTCAGTTTTTTTCAGACAGTTTTACAAGGGATCCAGGGGGGAAAAACAAGGTTTGGCTTATTCAATTCCTGGAATATATCAAGGTGCTTTGTGCCAGTTAAGGAGCCAAGAGTTAAGTGCTGAATAGTTTGGTCGGTAATCTTTCCCACTTCTCGGTGGACTGACTTTTTAGGAAAGAAACTTCCTCTCACTGGCTGCTGTTGTGTATAAAATCTTTTGATGTGAACGTTAATTAGTTAATAGGATTTTAGTTGATATCTTTCAAAAGCGCACTGGTTTGATTCCAAGGATATTAACAATGAACAGTTAAAAAATAGAAAAATAAAAACTATTAGATGTACTATATCAGAATAGGATTAGAAAATAGTGCACATGGTTGAAATAGTATACACAGTATTTAGTTACCTGTGTATATTATTTAGATATTCATTTACTTAATTATTTTATTTAGGTAATTTTGCTTTATATGATCATTTGCAACCATACCCCATTTAAAAGCTGTAGTAAAATCGTGGCAAAGTGATGAAAACATTGTAAAGCATAATGAAAGCATTGTAAAGCATATAAAAAACATCCCAATTCTTTGATAAACTATGGTAAATGCATAGTATAACCATGGTGAAAAAACATGATACCCTTTACAACTGCATAATCTGCAAGCACATTTAACCTATTCTAAGGGATTGCTCCCTCGATGACAGTAGTGAAAGGCCCTCTATACAGTAGCTGTCGCAGAGACTGCATTTGCACGCCACAATTTGGCTTTTGGGAGTCATCAGGTCTGCATCACTGCAATCCATCGCAATCTACTGACTTGACACTTTGTTTATTACCTGCTGTTCACGTAACCTCGAAATCACTCAAAAGAAGTAATGAAAGCTGTGTCAGTGTGCAGCTGTGCAATGAGTTGTAGTACTTTAGACATACCCTCTCCCAAATGTAATCTGAAATTGCCACCTGATACCTCCTAAGTGTTTAAAAAAAAAAAAAAAAAAGCAGTAAACATCTTGTGATTTTCCTGGTAATGCCTTCCTGCTTTGGGCTATAAAACAAATTAATGTTGCTTTTTGTTTTGTCTCTGTTTTTATAAACATGTGTTAAACTGTAAAAGAAGCTTGGCATGACATAAATCTGTTCATACAGGGGAAGTCAAGTTGTGTGTGTGTGTGTGTGTGTGTGTGTGTGTGTGTGTGTGTGTGCCAGGTGCTTCAGAGTTCAAATGTGATGAATATGTTTATCTCTAACTTCTGTGCTCATCCATTAATAATGCCCAGACTTGTTCAATTCCCAGTGACTTTTGAATCACAAAAGCCAGTGTCTGTTTTCATCTATGAACAATTGTGTTTGTCCACTGACCTCTGAAAATGAGATTTATTTTTTTGTGTCAGTTTGGGGATATGTATAAAAGCGCAGGTGTTATTTGTAACACATATTGCCCTCATTGTGTATAGGCATGCTTTTCCATTTGCATCTCAACTGATTGATCCAAGATGAATCATGCAGCTGGACCATGATCCAAAACACCCTTTCAGAGAGAAGGTGGTGCAGCGCTCTGTTGAATGTATGAGCCTCTCCCTCTCTCAAATTGAAATGCACACTTTGTGTCATTAGCCTGCGCTGTTTCACAAACTCAGATGACTGCTAACCACTCTGTATTGGAGGTAAAGCAATACAGCAATGGATGTTAAGAGGTCTGCTAGAAGTCCATATGTTTGGCTGCTATAGTTGTGATGGGTTTCCTAAGTGCTGCATGAGCATTGCATTGGGTACAGTACAGCAGTGCAAGCATAAGCACTATGAAACCTCATAGAACTACAGCAACTAAACATATAGCATTTGTGTGTGTATTTATTTATTTATTTGCAATCAACAATGCCACACAGTGCTGAGCAGCTGATGCAATAGCTGCAGAACGCTTGGCATGCATTATCAGTCAGCTTTCTTTGGAGAAACGTATTGATCGAATGTTCTGGTCTGTCACTGGAGCCAATGGGGGGCAGCTTGGTTTGAGGCAGTCTGCTTGAAGTCGTTGGTTTGCTGGGTGTACAATTTTGTATGTTTGGAACTAGTCTTAGGCGAGACAATTGCATTTCAAGAGCCGTCTTAGGTGTTATTTCTTTAATTTATATGTTGTCAGTTGATACAATACAGTGCTGTAATTGGTTCAGCCAAGACCTAATATAAGACTTTATTCACACTATCCCATGCTGTCAGGCAGTGAACAAAAGCGTTCAGTGGAATAATGCAATATATATATATATATATATATATATATATATATATATATATATATATATAATAAATAAATATGTGTGTGTGTTTAGTTGCTGTAGTTCTATGAGGTTTCATAGTGCTTATGCTTGCACTGCTGTACTGTACCCAATGCAATGCTCATGCAGCACTAAGGAAACCCATCACAACTATAGCAGCCAAACATATGGACTTCTAGCAGACTTCTTAACATCCATTGCTGTATTGCTTTACCTCCAATACAGAGTGGTTAGCAGTCATCTGAGTTTGTGAAACAGCCCAGGCTAATGACACAAAGTGTGCATTTCAATTTGAGAGAGGAAGAGGCTCATACATTCAACAGAGCGCTGCACCACCTTCTCTCTGAAAGGGTGTTTTGGTTCATGGTCCAGCTGCATGATTCATCTTGGATCAATCAGTTGAGATGCAAATGGAAAAGCATGCCTATACACAATGAGGGCAATATGTGTTTCAAATAACACCTGCGCTTTTATACATATCCCCAAACTGACACAAAAAAATAAATCTCATTTTCAGAGGTCAGTGGACAAACAGACACTGGCTTTTGTGATTCAAAAGTCACTGGGAATTGAACAAGTCTGGGCATTATTAATGGATGAGCACATAAGTTTAGAGAGACATATTCATCACATTTTAACTCTGAAGCACCGGGCACACACACACACACACACAGAGTAGCTGTTCTAAGCCACATTGAGGGCTAGAATGTGGAATAAATGGAACCTGTAAGGTAACATAACATTTGTGGCCACTGCTATATACACTGTTGCATGCATATAGCAAAACCTTGGTTCATCTTCCAAGCCACCTGCACTATGCCAGTCCATTCCAGCATGGAGTCTGTGATTATGAAACAATCTGCCCTCCAGATTGAAAAAGGCATGGCGCTTAAACTGTTCAATAAAATGTTCTTCTTTTTCTTTTCTTTTTTAATAACCCAAATAAAGTAAAAGAAAAGCTTCTTAGTAAAAACAAAAATATGTAACACAGGTAACAGATTTGATAGAAAGTGACATAGTTGGGTTTGTTAATGCTTCAGGTTTTTAGACTTTGAATAGAAGACACTTGGGAGCTCATTCACACTTGTTTCACAGTTTACAGCATTCTTCTTTTTCTTAAGTGGCAATTGAATATGTATTTTTATATCTGGTAGATGAGATAGAGGAAATAATGTGAAGAAGCAGATGTTGTATTATTAATAAGAATAATCACTGAATATCATTTACACATAGTGTGTTTCCTTTCACTTACTAATGATACAACATGTAATAATATTCCCTTATGGTCCTTCTGTGCAATTGAGATGGTTGACAGCCAGGTAGTACTCTCAATCTATTCAGAGAACGAAGAGAAAAGCAGTTCTGAGCCGTCTGTGTGGAGGATGTTTTGCACTCCTTCTTGCTAATGTGAATGCAAATCAGACTGAGTTGAGGTTTCAAATAACACAAAACTTGTACATTTATATGCATTGAATTACATTTACTTACAGAGTCTTTTGTTAAGAGGCTTGGTGGAACTTGAAGCAACCAAGTGAAGGTATATTTAACTGATTTGCCAGTTGATCCATATTAATTATTACAGTGCTCTCTCCTTATAAGGTGTACCTTTAAACCACAGAGTCAGTAATAAGATGGTATGGTCATGTCTCCCATTTACCCCATAATGCCATTACACTAGTACTTGCACTGTCTTCTACCTATGGCTCCAGACTACAGTGCTAAAAATGGGAAACACTATTATTATTATGTTAAATAATACAAAATATATAGGTATAGGTTTTCAAATCAACGCCTTTAGTCAAGTAGACAGTTTTTATGAAATTTGCATTGATATCTATGAGTGTTTAAAATATGGATCCGGATTATTATAAATAATGCTGCTGGTGTTTATTAATATGGAAGAGACACACCTTTTGCATCATTAGATTACAGCAGTGTGGTTTCCTTATGAGAGCTGCATTTACTGTCACATGGTTATTATCGGAATGTAGACCGCAGACCAGACAACATCACAACTGTTGCAAGCACTGCTATCATTTTATAAGAAAGCATAACAAGGTTAGAGACTGAAAGAGTAATCAGAACACAATGTGTATATTTGCCAGTATATCCTAGGCTTGAGGCTTTGTAATTGTTGAATTTGTTTGTCCCTTTTTTAGTTGTACGTGAAGAGCAAGCAGTTTTATCCTAGTATCTCTTCACAAATCTATAACCGACTGGAGTTTGATGGCTGGTACTATTTCTACTGACAATACAAAGCAAACCAAAAAACATATATTCTTAAATTCCTGATTCGATTATAGCTGCAGTGAACTCATCAGAGACGGGCAACCTAAGCATGTATGTTTACAGTAATTTCATGCATCAAACTGGGTTTAGACTCTCTCCAGGTAGATTCATAAAGGCACTGACAAACTCATCGTTTGGGCACTCAATTATCCAAATTCTGTACGTGATGACAGGCAGTTTAGAGTGGAGAAGAATCGAACATTTCTCCCCTGCTCTATTCACAAAACATTTAATTAAACATTACATATGATCCCAGCTAACCTTTTTGGGCATATGGTCATGGTGTAATGAGGTTTGCCCGGTTGTGATGGGCAGGGTCCTGTTTATCGTGTGTTATTTTCTGATTGAACTATAAACGTGGTTAGGAATAAGAGATGGGGAGGCTCCTATGTTATTCTAGTGACAAGAACATGATTTAGTGAAATGAGGCCCTTCGGAACAGCAGAAAGTAATACACGCAGGCAGTTTGTCAGCAGCATTTATCTGCGGCAGAAATCAGCCTAGTGGACAGAGGTAGTGCACTGAATAAATACAACTTTTTGCTAGTACAGGGAAAGTATATACTGCAGCTGAGAACTTTTACCAAGAAGTTCCTGTGAGGAGGCGTTTGCCTTAACAGCTTTGTACCAAAACTAAAGTGCTTCCAATGGCATCATTAGCTGTGGCCTTTAGACAAAATTTAAGTTCTGAAGATGTCACTACTTAAGGTTTTCTCTGAAATGTAGAAATCACATAACTGTGAAAACTATACAGAAGATATTAACAAATGTGTGTTTTTTAAAAAAAAACATTTTTTTTTTTTTGGTAGATTCTTGGTCTCTCAGACTGATACTAATAAAACAGGCATTCTCTTACATTTACAGCAAAGCGAAGCTGTTGGAACAAATGTACTGTAGTTTCTGAGCCTAGTGAAACCTACTTTTTTAATCTCTGAATTTAATTATAAAACCTCCTGCTGATTTATAAATGAGATACTGTTGAAAGAAGCTTCAGTTTAATAACATGATTTAGTGATTACTCAAATATTCTCATTATATATCTTGCTATGTGAACTTTAAATGCCATTCAGGTATTACGGGCATCAAATACCTCTCCTCCAATTAATTTCAGAGCAGATTCTCCAAAGGATTACTATAATCTTTGAATAAAACAATCCGAAAGTCCAGATTCCTTATAATGCATCCCAGTGATGGGAGTGCATATGAATGGACAAATCTGCTTTCACCACTTCTTAAACTGTTTTTATCTCATAAACCCCTTTTGGCTTGCGACTATATTTTTAGTGTTATAAATTGATTCACTTTGGCCTATGATCTGCTGGGGCTGCCCTATTTTTAAGCATGTCTTAGTTACATGGTTTTAACCTCTATTCATATCAACTATAGAGATATTTTTACACATACAATTTACTTTTACAATCCATTCAATCTGATATGATGTTTCCCTTAGATTGTGCTCCCAGGGATACTTTATTTTTGGTTCACACAAAAAAAAAAACTAAAACTAAAAATTCCCTTATTAACATGTAGTTTCCGCTTTGAAAGTCTATATTGAGATTTTGTTTTTCTATGCTTTATCCACACATCTCATATGTAAGATTTATAACATAAAGTACACAGGACCAACATTACAACATTGTTGAGATGCTGTAATAACGAGTCCTGCCACTCCCCTAAACACTGTGTGAAGATAACTACAGGAAACAGGTAGATGGCAGGATCACTGCAAGCTGCTGAAAAGAGAGACTTGCATGTAGATTGTAAACGACTACATTTACATAACTGATTTTGTGGCTAAAGACTTTAAAAAAAACATACAAATAAAGATGTCATTTATGTATTTATTTATCTGCCACTTTATTATATAGACCAAACAAATACAGCAGTCCTCACAGGGGTAGTTTGTAACTTAGGCTTTTACAGCCCAGTCCTGCTTATTAAAACCTAATAAATAAATGCAATACATAAGAAAATATAGCCTGTGGTGCCTCTGTAGGAAATGAATGGGGAATAACTTTAGTTTGCTAGTGTTACAGCAGAGAAGAGCGAGAGCCCAAAACAATTTTTTTTAGTTGCTCTTTAAAAAAAATAATTCAGTACCAATTACCTCAGTGCTGTGCAAAACAAACAATTGATGCTCTCGCTGTAATGCCAAGTACGGCATAATTCAAACTGAATTGGAAAAAAGTGCAAATGCAGTATCATCTTTCACAAACAGAGGTCAGTAGGGACAATGGTCACACTGCCATATTCATACCCATGTAGTTAAATGTATTTCTTTGTGCTATCAAAGTTTTGTGTGTGGAAGTGTATGTGTGTGTTCTCTAAATCTGGGACTGTTATTGACTAAATTACTACAGACTGTGCATACGGTTGTGTTTGTGTTAGGCGTTACTAATGTCACTGCAGCATGTAATCCTGGACTTGATTCATAAATCATTTTTATCAACATCGCTATGATCCATTATCTGTTCACTGGTGGAGAAAAGCCTTTCTGACTATCTGCCGGTCCCCTTGTCATGCTTGTCCTATTCCTGCCTCTCATTTCTTCAACCTGTTTTCTGCTGTCTGTTTCTTGACTACATGTCTTCTGGATGCTATTCAGTGGTGATGATCAGCCCTGTCCACTAGGTGTCTGTTTTTACTGGGTCATGTCCAAACAATTTTGCTGCACGTTTTAAGTGTTTCACCTCTTTAGCTTTGCTCCCATTATATAATGACAACGTTTTAGTGTGCCTGCTTGGTACTCATGTGTTTAAATTTCTAATTAACACAGATCTAGAACGTGTTGCGTAGCAATTTACAATTTATGGTAATTTTCAAGAAGTAATCCCAAACGTATCACTACCTAAAACACAATTGAGCTTAATGGGTGCAAATATTTGCACTTCCCACATACAGTAACTGTCAGACTGGCACCAAAAAGGGTCTATGAAATCAGACTATAGTGTCTAACTCTGAGTGTCTTGAAAATGTCACTGGATATACTGTAAGAAGATTTTAAATTATTATACAATCACTGCTGTGTTCGAATTGTCATACTGTAATATCCACATATGCATTGCAGTATATGTTTAAGGTTTGTCCTGCGGTGGGCATTATAAGATTTATAAGGAACCGTTCAGTCATTCCATTCTCCATGCTCACTCCCTTGCCTTTGTATTTAGTTAGAAAAATCAGGGTGGGTTGTATCTGTATCTTTATAACTTTTAACAATGTGACAAAAAAGCAGCACTTATAAATGTCTCCTTTTGTGGATCACCTGCCAGATTTTCATGGTCCACGGTTTTGCAAGACTTCAATCGGAAATGCAAATGAAGTTGTGAAACTGTAGCATGCAGCTCTTCAGGAAATCCATCCATTCACATCACGTGTTAAAAAGGTTAAGAAACACAAATTACTTCATGATGTCTCATTACTAGAGTTAATTTTGTACTCATTGGAAATGTAGATGACATTCACATCATTTTAATCCTATCATAAAAAATATAGATTGCATTAAAAACATTTGTGTCCATGGATTTCTGTATTCCACTTTCATGCAAAAATTATTTTGCTTTCCAAATAGCTTCATTTGCATATTTAATTCCATTGTAATATGAGTGTGGTTCATTATTGTGTTGTATCTAAAAGAAAACTAAAGTTTCCTCTAACTTTTATTAAGGGCTCGAGCTTTATTCATGAATTAACAAGAACGTTACTAATAATGGAATACAATTTTTAAATTCTGATTTCCCCCAAACCATTGAATCACATATTTGATTAGACCTGTGAGCTGTCATTGCTGAATGAACTCAATACCCAAACCTCTTGGTAGGAGTGTAGTAGAAGTGTAATACATGTCTCTGGCACTCAGTCTAATGACAGAATGAATGGTAAATCACCATGACCGCTAATGGACTATCCTCTATGTAGACAGCGTATTTTATTGTCTAAAGTGGTGGGTATCGCAGATCAACATCCAGTATGCAGACTGAGGCAGCAGTGTGGAGTAGTGGTTAGGGCTCTGGACACTTGACCGTAGGGTTGTGGGTTCAATCCCTGGTTGGGGACACTGTTGCTGTACCCTTGAGCAAGGTACTTTAACTAGATTGCTCCAGTAAAAACCCAACTGTATAAATGGGCAATTGTATGTAAAAAATAATGTGTAAAAAAATAATGTAATTGTATGTAAAAATAATGTGTTATCTTGTAACAATTGTAAGTCGCCCTGGATAAGGGCGTCTGCTCAGAAATAAATAATAATAATGATGTATATAACACATTTCTTTTGAACCTCATAATGCTTATCTGTTGTATCTGTTTTTTCTTACAGCAAAGTGAAAGACCAGATGTAACAACTAGCAAAGGTAAGCAACTTTTTTAAAATCCATGCCAGTCATGTTGGGCGGACTCACTGATTTCCGACTGCAATATTTCTGGATCGCAAATGTGTCCATATTCCAAATTTAGGAAACCGTATTTTTCACATTGAAGCACTGTGCATATATCCAGGCCACTTGAGTTGTACACAGTATGTGGAAGTGAACTGCAATTCCAATACAGTGCTTGTAGATCCCTGAAGAACATGAGAGGTAGTAGTAGTTCAGTGGCTTTATGGGTTAAGTTGCTTTGAACTCCCACTCTGTTTTGCAATTGATCTTTATTCCAGCCCATTCATCATGCCACAGCAGTCTAAGTTTGATCGAAGTACTTGTCTTCTCCACCCATCCGCTTCCTCAGTTAAAGATTGTGTGTCCTGTGAGCAACACGGAGAATTAGCGCAGATCTCCAAAGGTGGAGTCGTATTACTAAATCTGTAACACAGGACACGAACTAAGTGTTGTGGAAAAATTGGCTTGCACTAAATCAAAGTAAAAAAAAAATAAGGTCTGTAAAACAGCATTTCAACAGAATTAAAGGTCGAAGGGAGAATTTTGTTACACTGTCGTATTTAGAAGTAAGGACATTTATTTTTGTTGAAGCCTTTAACACCTGGGGGGCAGCACGTCCCTTTTGTAATGCTTCATCTGACATTATAAGTCGAGAGGGTTCTCTTTAAAAAGTTATCTGAGTTACACAAGACTACCAAGCAATGATTATAACCGTATCTCATATTGACTTTCTGGCTAGGCAGCAGACATCAGTATTACAGACCATAATGTTGGTACACGCCTCAAAATAGAGGTAAACTAACTACATTGAATTATACTGTAATTCGAATAATCTAACATGTACTACTGTACATGCCCGTAACACACAAATCTGTGATTGAGGATGGGGCTCCTTACATTAACAACATGTATTAAACAGAGTCATTTTTTGATCATGTGATTTTATTGTTAGATGATGTATTAAAATAACGTAAGAAAGGTAAAATTACAATGCAGCTACGGCCTTAAAGATGCAGTACCTCAAAGAATTGTTTAGAGTAATGTAAATAAATGAATGAAATCATTCCCGGTAGATCAGAATAGACTGGAGGTCTTCTGTCTATCCTTTTACTGTTTCTGAAATTCATCGGGTTTCTGTTTCTATTGGTGCATAAAAGGCTGTCCAGTCATCCTAGGCAAATAATAGTTGTTCCTTGCAATTCTTGAATAAGATATTTTTTCAAGCTTTGTATCTTCCTTTCTTACCAGCACTGCTTAGGCTTTTGTTATATTGTTTGTTTTTTCCTGAGGTTGGTCACATTAATCAACATGCCCTAGTTTAGTCTTGGGCATGAGTGATTTACCAGTGCAGTTTCTGTGAAGTTTGCATGGTACATGTAACTAGTACACAACAACAGCAAGCAATTTGAGATGACTTTAGTTGACATGGATCTAAAATAAATCTGTGACATTTAAAGGCTGTAGACGCATTTCAAAATTTCTCAAAGGTCATGTGTTTTATTTTCATCTGTTTGTAAGTACAGTAATTGGACACATACCATTGCAGCAGCTGTTTATTTTGTAGGTGCGGCATGTTTTTATCACTAAGGTATAGCCTGAAGTGTTTGATTGTACAAGATTACTGATCTACAATCTCTTACACCATAATGGTTACATAAGGTTCTACTGGCTAGACTAAACTGTAGGGATGCTTTAGGTTTTGTCATTTCTAGAATATGACCAACATCATTTGCATTTATTTAAAGAGTCAACAGTTCTATATGAAATGATACCTGGATATGTAAGCAGATTTCTCATCATTGCTTTCTACAGGCTATTTTTAGTGTGTAGGAGTTTGTAGAGATCATTTGAAAAATATATTACTTGTCACTGCTTGTAACGCACCATTGCATGCAAATCTCATTGAAAGCAAGACTGACCTTGAGCTAGAACGCTGTGAGGTTTGCAGGTTATTGCATTTAAAAAAAGACACTGGTTTTTAAAAGTGGTTTAATTTAATTGTAAGCTTTAATTCAGATTTTAAAGTGCATAATCCATCTAGATCAAGGCTATGTACTGCACATACAAGAGCTCCTAGTTTGTCAGCTTGCCCACACCAAATTTCTCAATACTATATTAACACTGGAAGTTATGCTAAATGGGAAGTAATTTTCATTTAGGAAGTATTTATGTACGTAAAAACATACATAAATACTTCCTTCTACACGTGACGGACGTTAACATCCAACACGTTGAGACATTATTGAAAACCCTGCCCCAGGTTATATGCTGTAATCTTTGTGGTGCTGTCCATGGTGCTGATCTTCTGCAGTTGTCCATTTTAGATGAGTCGGAGTTCACAATGTCTTGCACATCAAAGAGCGCTCCGGTTTGTGACAAACGTGTCTTTCAAAAGCAAAAGTTTTTAAACTTGCTGCACTGTGTTTTTGAAGCACAGGATGGCAGGCTAATGCATGCAGTTATGTATTGATACATACACAATGCATTTAGCATGAAACCCCGCATTCGATTACAATGTAATTACAGCGAAGTTAAGGGAGTAATGTAACGTGTGACCAACCCTAAAGTTGTTGGTTTTGCGACGGAGCATTTAGTGCACAAACCCGTAATGACTTGCAGATGTACTTCTGTTGGTATTAATGGTCATATTTGTCATGAGCAATTAAAACATAAAATATGCGCAATTTAGCACTGGTATAAAATATTTACTGTAGTGGAAATGAGCACCCAATCATTGAACAGTATGTTGGGGCTGTGTAGTATTTTTTTTGTTGGCGTATAATTCATGCTTTTGAAAGATGCCAGATTTGACAGCAGTAGCCATTAACGAGGTCTCTTCAGAGCTGTGGTAGAGCAGCTGCAGTGTAAGCATTCCAACACAGTCCTGCCAATGTGCCATAAACACAGACCCAGTCCTAGTAATACTGTATTACTGAACTAGGGAGTTCAGACCCTGGTAAATAGTTTTTTCCCTTCCTCCAGCTCCAACTACTACACCTACTGACACTTTATTTGTATTTAACATATATTTATCTAGGTTAAAAATAATCAAACCTATTGAATGCAAAGATTTTTCAAAGGTAACCTGGTTACAGTTTTAAAAACATATACTGTATCTTAAACAACTGGCCTAAAACATAAATACAATTCAGCAAAAAGAGATTTCAGTTTGTTTTTGAATTTCTGTTATCCATGTGCTCTGATCGGATCAGGGCAGGATTACTGTAGCAGTGGCCTTATTGTTCAAATTCCTGGCGCCTGATCATTTCAAAGACATACCCAAACAAGGGGACTTGTATTTTGAATTTTATAATTACACTGCCACAAGGTGCAATGAAATGAGACCCCTGGCATAACTGAGAGGCAGCCAGAGATGTCCCCATTGGCTCCGAGTACAGTTTTGAAATGAGGACGTTGAATTGGGTTTGCGATCATCAACATTTTTACAAAGGCTGTCAGATCAAACGCCAAAGGCGGGCTGGATTCAAAACGGCTGTCTAGAGGTGAAAAGCTTGCATTTGTAATCCCACCCTGACAAGCGCCCTGCAGAGTGGCATTGTGATCTCATTTAGCTTATGTAATATTCTCTTCTATCACCAAGGTTTTAGAAGGGCTTAGAAGATCAGGATGTTATCCAGCCAGGTTTTCAACGGCAGTTTGTCACTCTGTAAAGGACGCAGGTTATTAGCATAGCCCTGTGGGAAGTGACAATATGAATCAGACGCTTTCAAGTCGGGTCATTTAATTCAGTAAACACACTCACTGTGGCCCAAACCTGATTGGTTTTTTTACATTTTTTTTTTTATTCATTACTTCTCCAGATACTCAAATAATGTTGACATTTTGTCTAATTCTGACTCCAGTTCATGGTTTTAATGAAGTGATATAATAGCTCTAAGTGATTCCTGTAGCATCCCACAGCTTGAATGACAGCTCCATGATTTCACTTTGAATGGAGGTTTTGTTACAGATCAGAATTTCAAAGCAAGTGAATGTAGATCCCATCAGCTTCAGACAGACTGCTTATCCTTGTAAAGAATATTCTTAGTGCAAAAAGTGTGTGACAAGTGATATGATGGCCCTTTTCAAATAAATAATGTAATACTCCATCGTCAAGCTTCAACATATGGGAATCTCAAAGCTTTGGTAGCGATACCAGTAAACGTCTCTTATTTTCTGTTGTCTAGCTTGTATTTCCCATTAAAACTGACTCTCGACCAGCTGGAGCAGTTTTCTTTGACGAGCTCTGTAAGATCAATGACTGATTTGATTTTACAGGATGACAAATTGCCCCCACAAGGACATGGCTCTGCTTCAGGCTAAAACGATGTCACCAAAAAATACAGAGGACCTTGTCTATTGTGACTTTTTCTGCCTTCAATAAACTGTGTAACAGAACTGAGTTCACTGCTGAACAGGCTCAGTCTGCAAGGGGCTGGACTGTCAACTGTGAACAGGTTAAAGTTGAGTAAAAGTAGGTTGAACATATGGATACTCACAATGTGAAAAAGCTGAAAAATGGTTTGTGGTGACAAGCCGGCTGTAACACATGAACAAAAGGGCTGGAATACAATGAATTTGTTCGACAGTAGAACGTTTTTGCACTCTGTTCTCCTCATTCACACCATACAGAGAGAGATCTGTTCAGACGACAGGAATATCACAAGAATCTCAATACTACTAGAAGACATTGTTCTGAGAGAGAGAGAGGCATGCATTGTTTTTCCAAATAAATACCCAGAGTTGTGTTTGATCTAACTAACAATGCCTTCCTAATTACATTTTATTCATATGCATTCTTCATTCTGTCATTAAATGGGGAGTTTTTTCCTGCTCACCTCTGAGTTAATTCCTCTTGCCAGCCCTGACCTATGTTGTGGCAATGATTACCATGTCTGTTAATTGCATGTGACAGAAAGTTAAATATTTGCTGTAGAAAGCGATTCCTTTGTGGTCTCTGGCAAGGTGATTTACTGGTAATTTAACCAGTGTGACATAGAGCTCTTTCACAGGACTGCGTTTGTTTAACAGTGTTTTAGCAGGTAGCACCAGCGGTTTGGGGAATTTTATAATGGCTTTATTGTTTTTAAGGAGAATTGAATTTCAATGTTTCTTGAATAGATTCTACAGACATACCAGGTTATTGAACTCAGGTGTCATACCCAGTCACAATAAGAGGAGCTTCCAGGTGAATGTATCAGTGCGGCATCCATTACATCCAAACACTTACTATGGATCCAATCATACAGGTGTCACTGTAAACAATAAAAGCACACAGGTTACAAAGAAAGCAGGGGTGTTTATCAGAGGGAAGGAACATTGCCTCCATCCGAAAGAAAGACCCTAATTTTACCAGGTGTATCCTCATTTGGTATATTCCTTGAGACAAAGTATTTCAGATGAAACTCTGCTGAATTCCATGAACTAGTACTGTATTTCCAAAGATTCTTCACTTTGGTTATTCAAAAGGAGTGTATCTGAAAAACAAAAATATTTTTTTTCTCTCTCTCTCCAGCTTTCGCTAGTGCTTTAGATTTGTATGTGTTCACAGGTTTTACTTGGAAAACCATTACCTAACAATAATAGTTTTTTAAGCTTTAAAATGTATCCTACTTTAAGACACACAGGCCACTGTGAAGACCCTGGGGAGCTCTGGAAAACAGGCTTCTTATTGATGGCTTTACCTGCATCCCTCTTTTAAACACAGCACACTGCTATTATAGAGAAGATATTGATTTGTCATGCTCTAGATTTTTTTTTTTAACCTCAAAATCCCAATCAAAGATTGCTACAGTAAACATTCCGCAGATGATAGTATGACGTATGTTAGAAATATGTGCTGGCGATGTCTGACGATATTTATTCAAGCTATTGTGTTTTTGCTTCTGACTTCTATAAAGCTGCATTTGGCAATGCGACTGCGTGTCCTCCTGTCATATGGGATTCAAACGCAGTCCTTGCTGTTGCGAGACCCCCCGCAGACCAGCTGCCAGAAGGATTTATTCTGGTCTGTGAAGGGGTACACTTTTATGTATACAAATGTGAAGGGAGAAATCAAGACGACACTATGTCATTGAAAATAGCCCCTAATAAAACAAAGTGATAAGACGTATCAGAGCATGCTTTGAAGGGGCTGTGATTGTGTTGTTTTTTTTGTTCTTCCCCTGTGAATTCAGCTAGACACAGGATTCATATTTCAAGTTCTTTTTCTTGCTTTCTTGCACTGATAAAGCAGTGTCTATCCGCTGGTTACTCAAACAAGGTTCAAGCAAACATACAGCATCTTGCTGCAGAGTCCTTGTTGACCGCCACAAGATTTCTATTGGTTGTTATGAGTGATGCAATTGGTGGTTAACAAACAGTGATTGATGGGCCATTGCAGATAGCACACTGTATTGCATTGCAGAACTGCATTCCTGCTTGAACATGTACACAATATAAAGATCACCCACTTGTATCTGATGTGTGTATGTGGGTGTGTGTGTGTATATATATATATATATATATATATATATATATATATATATATATATATATATATATATATATGCATATATATATGGACCATATGTATGAGCTGCAACACACTGGCACAAGCAAAATGTTTTCTCCCTCGCAAAGCAATACAAAGTTGATCTTTTTATACAGGATAAAAGTGCCTTAACCCCTTCTCTCCAATATTTGCAATGATAAAACACAATCTCTAGTATACAGCTTGTTATACATTGTGCAACCACGTCTCGTGCATTGTTAACAAACAAAAGACTCAACAGTACTGTATACAGTACATTTTTAACGAGAGCCTCCGGTTCTGAGGTGAATTGGCAGTTAGATTTAAAGAAGGAACAGCAGGGTGCTGTGGAGTGCAGGAACCCATTCAGGGATTATTTATTTATTTCTTAGCAGATGCCCTTATCCAGGGCAAGATTGCAGTGGAGCTCACAGATACTGTACTGTACTGTGGAGCTCCAGGACTGCGGCATTGTTATCTACTACAGTGTTTTGGAACTTCTAAACTGAAGTGTTGTCTCCCCCTCCCCCCTCCTTTTTAATTTAGTGTTGAAATAAGTAGGCTAGGAAAGTAAAAAGCAGAAGGGAGGTACTTAAAAAGAAATGCTGCATGCTGTAGAAGCGGCAAGCATCGTTGCCACCCTACATTTCTGTATTGTGTCGTGTCATGACTCATTATTGACATTTTAAAAGACTTCATTATGACAGATGCTGAAGTTGTGGTGGGAGGATGATGATAAGGAGGAGGAGGCAGGGAGGGGGAGGGTGCTCTCTGTAGGAGGACAAACTGTTATTTTATTGCCTGGCCTGAGAAAATCCAGGACACTATTCCTTTGTGGTAAGTCATGGTCAATTATATGCAACCTGATTTGACAATTTGACAGACTATCAGTGTGTGTAAGAGTGGGTCGTTTCTGTGGGGAGATTTGAATAGTTAACCTTAAAATAGGTAATTTGCATTCGAGGCTCTGCGAAAGACTATGCTTAAAGGAACAGATCACTGGTTACATTGACTCCTGATGGCACCTTCCATTTTAATAACTTATTTTCCTTCTTAAGAGAGATTTCATGCAAATCAATAAGTCATCAAATCATCTGCAGCATACGGGTGGGGGGGAGGTCTTACTACTAAGGAAAGGACGTACACACCTTCATATCTAAACAAAACCATTGATTTCAAGGGTTTCCAATAGACATGCCTCTTGATGAGTGAATATTGTCCTAACTGCTGGAATGTGTGTTAATAGAGAAATGCAGAGAAAATCAATGTTAAAATGAATGGCATGTCTAGTTCAACAGTGTGGAGTAGTAGGGCAGCAGTGTGGAGTAGTGGTTAGGGCTCTGGACTCCTGACTGGAGTGTTCATGGGTTCAATCCCAGGTGGGGGGACACTGCTGTTGTACCCTTGAGCAAGGTATTTTACCTAGCTTACTCCAGTAAAAACCCAACTGTATAAACGGGTAATTGTATGTGAAAAATAATGTGATATCTTGTAAGAATTGTATGTTGCCCCTGATAAGGGCGTCTGCTAAGAAATATAATAATAATAATAATAATAATAATAATAATAATAATAATAATAATAAATCTTAGTAGCCTTCACCGCAATGATAATCGTAAATAACCTGTAAGTAAGGGCAGGTTCATGCTAGTCGTCAAGCCTGTAGACCTCGTGCTAAAAAGAAACGTTGTTATACAGTCCAATTAGACATTTGATTGTGCCTTTGTGTAACTGCAAGCTTAAATTTGAGCAAATCATTAAATATTTAGATATCTCCCAAATATTTATGATTATATTGCTGCATTTAACTTTAGCTCTAGTGTTTTTTTTTTTTTTTACAGTGTACTGTGTATGTTTTGAGTGCTTACAGGGATTGCTGAACTACCCACATCAAGAGTCATAAAATATAAAAAGTGTCATGTTTCATGGGAGTATGGTGCAAGCACGCCCTTGGTTTTTCTATCCCATCACATCCAGAGGTTTATAGCAAGCTCTACCGGAGAGCTGCTGAGATTGGGAGTTAGATGAGAATAAAGAGGAGGACACTGCTACGGGGTTATCTTTGAGGATATCAAGGAGATTATAACAGCTGCTTTTATAACCAATTGCACGCCTCACTGCAGAGTATTGCTTTTGGGGATGACAGAGCGGCTCCATCGCTCATGATTGTGAATGATATCAAACGCAAATGAAATCGTCAAAGAAAAAAGAATAGCTGTATCAGAAATAATTTATTATATCATGTATTCTCCTCTCTCTCTCTCTCTACCAACGTTGTGTGTATATATATATATATATATATATATATATATATATATATATATATATATATATATTGTAAAAGCCATTATATAAGGATAGCACTGCCATAATAAAAATGTAATCATAGTGAAGATCTTCTTAAGTTAGTGTTGCTACTGCCTTCCAGTTACTACAGGTCACATCTTACCCTGAGCCTAACGTTGGCAAGGAACCCTGAAAAGCTATTTCATCCATCATTAGAATTACTCGTACTGCAGAAATCTTGCAGCATCTACTAAAACTGCCAAGCAGCATACATGGGGGCACCTTTTCGTAAATCAAACTGAACAGACGTTTTACTAGGAAAAGGAATGCCTTAATAAATAACCCAAGTCAACCATTCACTGTGGCTAATGATCTTTAGATAAGCCATTACGGAGAGTAAAAGTGCTGGGAGTCACTTAATTATGCCCTACGTTTGGGTGTTCTAAAAATGCAGAAATATAACTTAATAGAATGAGAACTTATTATGGGCTGGATCTGTCAGATGGCTTTTGATCTAAAACTCTGTCTGCAACCACGCCGTTTTGATAAATGTTTCAGTGCCTTGGAGGGCGATTCGGAATAGATTCAAGGGCATTTCAAGTGTCATTCCTTTTCTTTCTTAAGGGTATTTAACCCCTGTATTTAAAACAGACCATCTTATTTTAATTAATGTTTGCACGGAGTATACTGTATATATAATATGTAACAAAATAACGTGGCGGTCACCATATTCATTGTAAACTACAGAATCCCTCCTGTACTATATATCCAATGTTGTTTCATCACTTAATTAACACCTTCCTTTCACAGCCCCCTGCCCAGGTTTTAACCAGACTCCAATGTGTGGCTCTGGGAACATGACAGAATTGAATTTACTGTTAGTGTTCTATAAATCATTTTGATGGATTACACTTTTCCTCCAAAGAAGCTTTATTATCTTAAGAGGTTGCTCGACACCACGGTACTTGCCTGCGCTCGTATTGCACTTAACGTTATTTACTACAGACAACAGGGTTTCTTAGGTACATGTTTGGTTTTATTTATTTATTTATGTGCTTCCTGCTTTTAACTTTGGTTGCATGGCATTTGTGGGAGATTGAGAGAGAATGAGAGAATATGGGGGGGGGGGCTCACTCTGCCACAGTAATGGAGCTAATGGCATTATTCCAGTGGACAGCTTGCTGATCCACGGAGCGTAAAACAACTCTTATTCAAACTTTATGATTCAAGAGACTGCCGTCTCTCCCTCACAGCATATAAAGTATGTGTCACTTGCCTGTGCACTTACTTTAACCCTGGTTTCTGATGAATTATAAATGATAGACAATGTCAGAATTTGCTTTTAGTGCTCCTGTGTGAATGGTTGTGTGGCTGTACTGGATTGGCAGCCATAATATCAGTGTCTGAAGCCACTGGCTGGAAAATGTAGTGTAGCTGTTGCTAAACAACCTCTCAGGGATGCCATTGGCTTTTTTTGTACAGTATGTGAAACATTTACATCAACTATTTTTGTTCCAGGTATACTAAATAAAGTAATGTCATCCATTATTATTATTTATTATTATTATTACAATTTCATGGTTCAGCTTGTCTTTTCCTTTAAATCACCCCCCCCCCCTCCCCCCCAAAGAAAAGAAAAGGAGCTGAACTAAGCAAGACAAGCTTAATGTACTGTATAGAATGCAGATTTAGCAATGGGTGGCATATTCAATGAGGGTGTTTTAAGTAGAATTAGCCTAGTTTCAAGTTCAGCCAAGAGCGGCCAGCATTACCTGTTATTGATACAGTAATGGTAATGAAAGGATTTTGACCAAGCTGCTTGTATAAAAGAAAGCACAAACCAGAAAACTCCACTTTAATTGGCCTCTGTATATGCAGTTTGTTCAATTGCCAGCTGGAATTACAGGATTTGTACAAACTAAGTGATTTTGCAAGGGGGGAGAAGCTAAATAGCTTTTGCTGTTCCACATGATTTGTGCATTTGGTACAGCAAAAGAGGCAATTGATTATCTTTCACTCTCAAACCTCTGTTTTATGTGCCAGACAGACCGTTATCTAATGGGTTTAGACTACAGGTTTAGAATCTGTCAGACATTACTGCAGTCTTAGGGATTCTAATAAACAAAGCATCCAGCATTTTCTATTCAACGTGCATTTAAAAGAAAATAATCGAACTTAAAGATTGACACTAAAGCGTGAAGTGAGGAATCATTTTTGGCATCTGCATTTATCAAGAAGATGGAGATCATTTCCCAAACCTCATCATTTTGTCAAGTGTGCAGATTGCAGATTGCAGATTTCTGTGCTTTAAAATTACTTTTATAAAATGACACAATGAGCTACATTCTGTTGGTAAAACCCTAGTTATAGGGCAGTGATGTAACTTTAAAAAGAGGATGGTGAGTAAGTAGATTCAAGAAACTGCACAGAGTCCTTTTCTTCAGTCAGTTGTTATGTTTATTGAAATATGCAGGGAGTCTGGTCCCAGGTACAGGACACAGAATACTCGTTCTTACAATTGTTGCATGACATTAAATACCCTTCTGCATAGGTGTCTCTCTCCTCCTCTTTCTCTGACACTTAACCAATAGAAAAGGTACAACTCATTATCCTGTTAACATATATTTCATTTAGTGTGAGTGTGTGTGTAGTCCAGTGTGACGACCTCTGAACTCAGTGCATTCCTCAAACCCCTGGTGCCCCAAAAAGGTCCATACATCTGGTTTTTGTCATCTTCTCTCCGTTTTGCCTTAGACCCTTTAAGTCCTAGTGGTACTATCTCTTACTCTCCCTGTGAACCTCTGGGTCCAACGGCAGTCCCTGGGAGCCTTTTAGCCCCTTTATGCTTTGTATTCCTAAAAGTCTTAGAGCCTAGCCCCTCCTGGTCCATAGCACTGTCATCTTGTTAGCTTGCAGTCAATGTTGGACAAGAAGCTTGTAGAAACAAGGTCTCTTATCAATTGTTAGCAGTACATGCAATTTGAACCAAACAGTCTGCTATCTGCAATATTAGTTTCTTTTCAGAAAAGAACACCAGTATAGCTCTGCCAGTCCACATGCGTAGCAAACTGCTAATCAATTCTCGATCCATGTTTTCCAACAGGCAGTACCTTGGTCATTGACCCTGTCTGTGTGGTAGCTCATACTGTCCCTTTCTGACATGGTCCACTACCAGATGGTAATGCCCTTTAACCAGTGTTAACCCTTTACACAGGGTTCTGTTGCTTAATTATAGTATTTGATCAATCTGTCATGCTGTATTGTTTTAGAATTTTGTCACCTCTTGATTTGTATGTGCAGCGGGCATTGTTGTGAGATACACTGCCGTTACGGATTCTGTCCTGTCCTCTGTCGGTGAGATGAGAAGCGGTTTAAAAGCTGTAAAACCAAGACTGCAGATGAGCCTGCCTCTTTTGCATTGTGGTTAAGATGCTTGCTTGCAGTTCGCTCCCAGTGTTTGCCCTGTTACATATGCAAGACTTTAGTACTGAGGTTTTGTGCAAAATGTTTTGTGGGTCTTTTAAAGATTAAGTAGTGGGGTTTTGAAAAATATAGAGCTACACATCCTCACATTTTGCTACAGATGTTTAACGTACCTGTAATTTTTCTTTTCATTGTTAACATCCTGACCACTTTTTACACTTATAAAGTTTCAAAGCTCTTTTCAAAATGGCTGCTCGAGTGCACTGGGGTTTGAGATCTGTCTTCTAAATCACTGCAGAAGAGCTATTTAAAAATTTAAAAAATAAAAATATCTTTTTAGTGATTCAAGAAAATCATTATGTGCTTGATAAAAAATAAATAAATAAATAACAATAATAGATGTATAATTCTGTAGTCATGTTTTCGAGAAAGGTTACATACTGTGCCAACGCAGTGCCCTCTATTATGTTGTTACCTTCTTAAAGCATTCATCCTAAATCCTTAACAGAGCATTATTTTGTGCTATTCTTTGGGATGATTTTCTCAAGATGGAAAGCTTTAATCCTGGATCTGCGCTTTTGTGTTTCATACAAACCATAATTCTCTCATGGTGATCTGCTATAATTTATTTAAACGCATATCCATAATGCAGTGTGATCTGATTGAGAGTGAATACTTTCTGCTGTGTCCTTTTTATGAACTTTTCTTTCCGTTTCTCACTTTAATTGCACACAACTTTAGTGATGCGTTTGTAAACTTTAAACACATCAATATGTTTCAGTATTTTACTGTCTGTAGTTGATTATGCTGACACGCTCAGTATTGCCTTTCTTGAACACAAGGGTTGCTGTAAAATGTATTCGTTATCAACTACTGGATGCCATAACAAGACCCAAATAAGCAGTACACTAAGAGGGTTCTATATAGATTGCATACTGCTAATGCTAGTACTGCATAGGGTTGTGTTACTATATGAACATGAGAGAATTGTGCAGTTCTAGTGTACAAAAGATTAATAGAACATATGCATGACGCTTATCTTGAAAGGTTGTCTTGCAGGGAAAAAACAAACCTGTCTAGGTGCTTAACAGGTTCAAGAAATTCTTTTTTTGCTTACATACTGTCTATGATCTGTGGAGAATCATAGTGTGTCCTGTACATCATGAATGAATTGCTTTAAATAAACCTTGTGCCCTAGGCTTGTGCCATGCAGCTCTGTAAAATCAAAGCAACGCTATCAAACCAGCACGTAAATATGAGCGCATCAGTGCATCTGTCCATTTCAGGGCTGCTCCCGGGGCAGGGAAGGTGGAATTGTTCCCCCTGATCTGATGCAGGATCGATGCATCAAAGATCAATAACAACAGAAAAAGAGAGAGACAGAAAAGGGGATATTCAGGGGCAAGATGGTCCAGTGGGTTAACACACAAGCTCCTCTGGAAGCCTTGGCTTTACTTGGTTTTAATCTAGTTTAGGTCACTGATGACATGTGTCTGGTGGCCTCATCCTAGACCTCAACATAACACTAAACCGCCACCAAATACGACACAACTGTTGCAATTGTCAGTGTCTGCTGGAGAGAATCCCAGGACTGAATGTGAAGGGCTGTTGTTCAGTGCATTGGCAGAATCTTGTATTATTTATTTAGCTTTGTACACACTATGCCTGGCTATAGCCAATGTTATTGTCCCTCGCCTTTCATGACCATCATTGTTCATTTCTATATTTTTTTTTTTAATGGGTTTTTGCATGAGGACCCCAGTAAATGTGTCAAGTGTGCAGATTGGTCATTTTGTACTTTTCCCATGGTCATACTACGGATTCACAGTACCAAGGTTTACCATGGTTTGCCATGCTTTTAAATTTGCTCTCTGGACTTTACAATGCTCACCTCTGCTTTACCACGCTTTCACTGTGCTTTATTACACTTTGTAACATTTTTACCTCTTTTATAAGGGCAGTAACGCCAGTCCAGTTTCTTGTGGAGGTTGTGTTTGTACAGTGATTGTTGATAATCTGAGCAATATAAGTAATTGCCTATCATCCAGCTTTAACTGAAACAACATTGAACACCAAAATGCGAGAGAAGCATGGGGAATTAAATGTGGGGGAAGGATGAGAAATTAATCCTACTGTAAAACTGAAGCAAAAAAATGAATTGTGGATACTGTTTATCTATTCTTACTTTCAACATTTATTTTAAACTAATTAATTTGTTTAATTAATTTTCATCAGGCATGAAGATGTTGGCATTCTCTTGTACATTCTATTTAATTTCAGTTGATCTCGGGAGCCATCGTTTCCCACTATTAGCCTCACACTGTATATAAATGCATTGTTAAAGTTTAAGTTTAAAAAAAAAAAAACTTGAGTCATTTTAGCTTTGTTAACAACCTGTTCAGGCCTATTTTTCTCAATTTAATTAGTGTTGCAGACTGTGGCTTTCTTGCATGTTGATCAGTTTTTAACCAAGGTAAATGGCTTTTTCTTTATGAGTGATAAATGAAACGCATTATATCTGTTTCAGGCAGAGCCGTGTGAGCTCATAAATAGCGCAGGCAGTTAGCGCCCAGTTTCACCTGATTACCTTTTCCATAACCATTCTTTATAATCTTGGTGGGAGAGGGAAGTCATTGGGTTTTAATAACACGCAGGGAATGTGGATATGAGGCTTATTTAATTAGTCAGCTATGTGCAAATTCTGTGTTGATCTTGGAAGGTTTGATTACCTTTCAGCTTGGGATACCTTGTAAAATACATTTGCACTGCAAGATTTTTTTATTGTCATTAATACTGAACATTTTTTATTTGTTTCTGTAGGCAACTTGAGTAGTCTGCTATTCATAATTGAGGTATATGCATCATACTATTTACAAATACAGCTTTTTATAATAGACAACTTAAGAAATGTGTACTACATAATACACTATTCTACTAAAATAATTAGGACCTGTCTCCCTAATTGCATTTGGCAAATTCAACTTATGATGTTATGTGGCATGTGATCCCTGCAGCACTATAAAACTGAACGAGCAGCATAACGTCTGCCACATATGAGGAAATGTAAAGACCTAACCGCATTCGAGACCACAGCAGGACAGTCATGTTGGTAGGCTTCTCTAAGACACATGTCATCTTCATGAGACTGTATGATCAATGGCAATCAGGGAAAAGGGTAGCCCAACCCAATGTATTAGGTACAGGTCCTCATTAAGTGGCTAAGCATTGTATGTATAAACGCAGTTTGTGAACATTTAATGAAAGCTTAACTTTTCCTACAGTACTGGAAAGAATTCAGCTTCATCCTAACAGAGAGTAGGCAGGCACTGAGTAGGAAGACATCTGCCTTCTAGGCTCAACACTATTGATATTCAGAAAAAGCAGGGCCGTCAGAAGTAATTTACCAGACTACATCACTAAGAAAACGCCTGACTTGATTTGTTTAGAGGTAATTAGTTTCAGCTGTTAAACTATATAAAGTAACCTGTGACTTCAGGTGACATGAATGACTGTTTTCTTTATCTATTTGCTTAGGCTACATTTCATGAACCCCATGAAATGCAATCTGAGTTGGAATGTCATGACTGCAGAACATCAAACTTAAGTAACCGACCTCAAGAAAAACATGCAGAGCCATTGAGTTCTACAAGTGCTGCTTTATTGTGTGATTGTAACCAACCAGATTTGTCAGGTTTCTATCTAAATCTTTGTATTCTATGACATTAGGATTACATGCAGTGTCTGTCATTTTCGGATGAGTTTCAGCAGAATGTGTTTTGATGTATATTAAAGTGTTAATCACTTCAGCTGGCTTTAAAATGTTTTCTGAATGGGTAAACCCCATTTTTCTCCTGTGATCCCCAACATCAATTCTTTGTTTATTCATAATAAGCTAGAATTTGTTTTGGAATTCTGTGATTACCAATGACCTTTTGTCTATTACTAATCCCTGAAACAGTGTAAAACCTTGAGCCATGGTGCTGTGGGGGATGATCAAGCCTTTAGACACTTACAACTTACAACTTTTACTATTATTTTTAAGATTCAAGCTGGGCTGCCTTCAATGGATCAGTTGCTGTTTAGGGATTTGGGTGAACATTAGAATAAAATGGGTTTGGCTGTCCAACGATTGTTTGGCCAGCAGATGCTCTCACTATTATGTTGTTAAGGATTCAAACTAGACTTTATTTTTGAGATGCCTGCTGCAAATACATCACTGAGACGCCACAGCAAACAAACTGTTCTTACAACATTTGACCACTAGTGGCACTGTTTGTTTGTTTGTTTGTTTGTTTGTTTATTTATTTATTTATTTATTTATTTATTTATTTAATATAGACAGTTATAGCACAGATTTTACCTTTTACTTTTCAGTATCAGTCTTACATCCTACTAGGTAAGATTCTTCAGCAAATAAAATCTATTCTAGTGTTGTATAAATTGTTAGGATTGTGAGCGTGGTGATCGCATTGCGATGTACGATGTAGTTCAATACGATACAACACAAGTCAATGGAGCCAAGCACAGACAGTTTTAATTGGTACATTGGGAAAGCAGTCAATCTCCTGATTGTTTTTACAATTTTACTTTGACATGGTCTTTGTTGAAGAGCTACTGCAATAATATCCTTGAGGGCTTGTATCCTATTGTTTTTTATAGACTGGGAAATAATTTATCTATATAGTGTGTGTGTATCTCCTCTCTCTCTCTCTCTCTCTCTCTCTCTCTCTCTCTCTCTCTCTCTCTCTCTCTATATATATATATATATATATATATATATATATATATATATATATATATATATATATATATATATAGCTATATATCTCTATCAATTAATTTTCTTCATCATTAAGTATTTCTAGTGATTGAGTATCCCATTGGTATCTCCTTGGAAATATAGCTGTTGGCTGTTTTTTGTTTTTGAATTCCCTGTATTAAAAAAAGGAATCCTATTTTGCTTAATATACTTGTTTGTTTTATTTGTATTTATTTATTTATTTATTTATTTATTACTAGATGATTATGGACAAGATGGACTCCATGGGCCTTGTGAGAGGAAATATTGTGGAAGAGGGCGCCAGTGTATCGTCCATGAAGAGACTGGCAAAGCAGAGTGCTCTTGCATGGACAAATGTCGGCCCAGTTTTGTACCAGTATGTGGATCGGATGGCAGGTTTTATGACAATCACTGCGAGCTTCATCGTGCCTCTTGTCTGCAGAAGAAGGAGATCTACATTGTGCACAGTAAAGACTGCTTCTTCAAAGGTAGGAGGGGACAGCTCACACATTTTCAGCTACCGGGATGTGATTGCCTGCTGCTTGCGAGAGGACAGTTAATATTAAGCAGTCATTTTTAAAAGTCATTTAAAAATACAAAACAAGAAAAGAAACAACAGACTCCATTGTGCATGTTGAATCCGTAATGGGCAGCTGTGCAATTGGCATATTAAAGTGTATTTAGCACGGGTGCTGTAGGGTATACTGCTACACATCCGAAGGCAATTCAGAATGTGAGCATGAAGACATTGGTTTCTTTTGTCATTGTTCCAGAGAAAAGCTGACAGTTGTATCTGCCAATTTAGAGAATGTAGCAAGAAAACCAGACTGACAACAGCTGGGGAGGAAAATACATTGTGGAAAGCACATACATAAGGATAGTGAGCATTTTAAAATATCACCTGTTAAAAAGGTCATTAAAAATGTTAACTGGTACTAAATATTAATGTTTTCTGAACTTATTCATCATATTTTAATGTAGTTACTACAAATAAACCAACATCAGAAACTAAATCCTATTTTAAAAATAAATAAATACATAAATAAATATCTTTTAAAATTGATGACTCTATACAACCTAATCTGTTTGATCATTATGCAGGGTATAAAATGAAAACCGTAAAATCTTATTTGGTGATGGAATGACCTTAATCTCATATCTCAAGGTTTCTGAACAGCGGTGGTGAACTTTCTTTTTTCCTTGATAAATCATTGCTTCAATTTTCCCAATTTGCAATGAGGAATGCATTTCGGTGGCACATAACTAACCGAAGACGAAGCCAGTGATTTATTCCTCTTGTTGCAGCTGTAGTTGTAGCAGCTGCTTGTTTGCATAAGCAAAACAAATCAGGACATAAATACATTTGGTATATATTAGAATAACTAGAAGTCCTGCAAGATTGTACTCTTGTATTGCATCCGTGAACTGCCAGAATGTTTGTGAAGTGTAAGTGGTAATGAATAACGATTCGATCAAATCAAATTATTGTAAAGAGGTGAAAATCAGAAGTTGCAATTTTGTTTTTTTAATGTATATACCATACATAAAATGTATGTCCTTGATGCTTTTTTAAATTATAATTATTATAAAGGGTCCTAGTTGTATTAAGGGTATCACAAACACAAGTTATCTACAGAAATGTGCAGTTATACCATTCATTAGGTTTTTGTAGAGCATATTTTTTAGGAGACAAACCATCTGATTAATTAGTGCAAACTTCATGAACTGTGTTGGTAATATATTGCATTCGAAAAGGTTTGTTCAAGTAGAATTTCAATCCGTTTGCTCTTTAGTGGACTCGGAAATGTAATCTTGTAAAGTAAACAACACAAGGGGGGGGGAAAAAACCAAAAGACGTAATAAAACTGCAGAGCACATCAAGGGTTTCACATTCCCTGCAATGTGTAATATCCATCATCAGATACTTCATTGATGTTCCATAGCATGAAACAACATTTCAAATAGTTTAGGTTATGTAGCAGACGTTCAATTTTCTTTGCCTGCAAGTAAAAACAAACAAAGCAAGTGGACAGTTCTAGTTGAAACAACACACATACACATACAGCACTCTATAGAATTAACTAATTTTGCTTCATAAAGTCAAATGAAACCTGCAGAATAACGTTAACATATTATATTACATACCGCTTTGTAGTTTTCCATATACTTCACGAAACATTTTAAATGTGACATATCTATCTTTTGAAGGGTTTATCACCTTTAGTAAAACTGAAGTTGAAGGTTACTATTTGTGTTACAGTAGTAACGTGTGTAAGTTCAGTTCCTGAATCAAAAGGTTCAGATGGGGATGGGAATATTGAAGTCAATTGATCATTCTCCTCCTCCTCCTCCTCTTCTCTCCCTCCTTTTAAAAGAGACACCCTCAAGACATTTGTTTTATCACCCCATGTTTGGAAACACACTTCCCTTTCGGTTCAATACTATCGACGTTACTTAGAGACTGTTTGACAGCTCAGAGTACCCATTTCCTCACCAGAAGCAGAGTCCTGCAAATGTTACATTCAAATCTGGGGATGACAACATTGTTTCTGGGCGTTGAGTCATTACGAGGTATTTCAATAAAAGAATACCGTGCTGGTTTATTACCCAATTTATTACCCATTTTAGCGAAACTTGAGTTTACTTTCTATTAGTCTAAATATACATTGCGCCTCTGGAAATGTTGATAATGTCACCACAGAACAGGGAATTCATTTTTACACCTGCTAGTATATTTCACTGAAATATACTAGTTATATAGCAGCAACATTAGGAAGATATAACTAATGTAAGGTTAAAAGACTTCTTAGGGTATTGTAAATCGACACAGTTGATTTATAATTTGTGTTTCTCAAAACCAGATGCCAGCAATGTTTTACAAAAGGCAGGCCCTCCTCTGCCCGTCAAAAACAATTAAAACACTGCAAACACACAACAAATCACGCCTTGTTTGAAATGTATTCCAATGCAGTTTTAATAGGCTGACTTTGGTTTCTCTGAAGTTTAAATGAAAATAAAATACTGACCTTTTCCTGCTGATCTCTCGTTTTATTTTGGCACAATGACCTTGAAGTAAAACAAACAAAAAATAAATAATAATGAAACAAAATAAACACTTAAATGGTTTTTATCCCTAGCGCCCATTAAAAAAAAAAAAGCCTTCGCACAGCAGGGAGTCTGGGTAGTGGAGACTGACCGCTCTTTCTTTCTGATTCATCAAGCTAAGCTGCAATAGATTCCCTGAGCAGAGGGCCATTCTCAACACACAGATGACAGGAAGAAGTTTCAGCTCCAGTCCCAAAGTCACATCAAGTACAGAGTTCAGGAAGAGGATTCTGCATGTATTTCCGATACTCTAAGACTGTTCAATGCACGCACTTGATACATTCATATTTACATCATAGAAACAATCCTGCCAGAAGAAAACGGGCCTGTTATCAGAGTATTTCTTTGATAATTAAAATGCAGCACCTGTTTCACTGTCTTGAAGCTGCACATAAGAACTGATAATAGATATTTTAGGGTTGTATAATCTTGTTTTGTTTCCTGATTGTTCATGTGTTCAATTTGGTGTGTTTTGAACACAATTCATCTTTTACCATCATCTGTTAAGTAGAGAACCAAGCTTTTGTGCTTATAATATACAGTCTAATGGGTTGATATAGTTGGCAGCCCAAGATACCAGGTTTTTACAGAATTTTATTTTAAGCTCTAGCGTTGTACACAATAGAAAGATTAAATAAGGTTCAAATGTAAATATCTATTTTTTACATGTTCCTTTTTATGATATTTTCCTTCATTCTGCTTACTTGTGTGTGGTATTCTCACATTTGTTGTTTTGCTTCCTGGACTTCTCTAATCATGTGATGTTGTGACCTTTCAACTTCATGGTAAACTATAGAAGCAGATGTTGACTTGGCTGTTTTTCTGAATAACAGGACCATCCCGGAAGTAATCAGACTTTTGTCAGTGTTTCTCATTCAGTGTGTTGCCAGGCTTCTTAGTTATTTGTTTTTTCAAGAGACACTGTAATAGACTTGCAATTCTAATAGAGCTTTGAAAGCAATGTTAATACGTTGAAAACAATATTCTTTTTATTTCAGAACTGATAGAAATGGTTGGCATTAGAGCAGTACAAAAAATGTCTGCTTAACCTAAATAATTGGTCTGCTTGTTAAGTTTAATTAAGAGTGTCTTTAAAAGGCATGACGGAGATACAAGGTAATGCAGTTTCTACAGTGCTGCTCTGAGACAAAGGATTAAAAATGTCTCCATTCATCTCATAGCTAATGTCATTGTGTCTACACAGTGAAATAGATTATGACACTGGAAATTAAGATAATGTATTACCTAGATTAAGTATAGGAAGTCTCTCTAGAAAGCTGTTTCCGTTAGAACTGAACTGCAATTCAGGATAAACTGCTTATAAAATGTCATTATCCCTTTCCGGTTATAAAAACACCTGTTTTATAGTGGTTTCCCCTTATGCACTGTACAGATCACCGTCCTCATTAAGTTTATTCATCCCCAAAGATCCATTATCATGTTTGCAGTTCAAAATGTATGCCCTGTGTAGAGATTTACAAGACTTACTTACTCTGTAGGTTTCCATCCTTGTGAAGATAATTATTTAGCCCTGAGCAGCATTTGTCCGGATATGACACCTCTGTTTGTTCAATGTACTCCCGTCCTCCAATTAAATATAACATAATCCCACGGAACTCCAAATAAATCCCTCCGGTCGAAAAAGGCAACTGCATTTGTCAATCATGACAGGCGGCACTGACATCTCTTTGTTTACTTACTACAAGGCCAGTATAAGTTGCTGTATGCCAAAACCTACTTGCCTCATGCTACTCCCTATCCTCTGGATACACGCTCTCTGAAATGCATTGGCCTATAATACAGTGGATGCTTTTCTTTTTTTTTTAATTAGATTTTGCCTGAAGCTTATTAATTCATTTCACATGGGATTGTTGTCAGGTACAGCAGTGCTGACCACTTCAAGGGACATGCTGAAATTCTATTAAGATGGAGCATGCTGTAGCAAAGTTTTACAGATGTCCTACTACATCCCCTGTTGATGGTTCTTTTGTAGTATGAAGGTAGCCCGTGCCCAGCAGCTGACTTTACTTGGGTTCATGAGCAATGGAATTTATCAGAAGGACTCCTGAGGCATGAGGTATCAGCCCAATGATTTTACAGGGTTTGGTTTCCTGAATGCATTGGTCAAGTTCATCCTATTGGACCCTGATTTGGGGTTGTGATCTGGCAATAGGCCTGGTTTAGTCTGCAGTCGTACCTAAATGTCAGATATATTTCTGCTTGCAACGTCCTAGTTTTGACAAACAAATGGTGTCTTTCATTCCCAAAAAACATTTAAGCCTGGTGTACCGGATAAGCATTGGAGTTCGGGAGCTGGGTGCCCTGATACCATGACTTTTCAATTCGGTTCTTTGGGCTAGATAACGGCTCATCTCTAATGCATTCTGGTAGGCAATCGAGAATATAAGATCCTCTGATGCATACCAGCTGGAAAGTGGTCACTGCAGTGCACATTATGCTTCAGTGAAAGCGGTACTAAACTCAGTTAACTTAAAATAATTGCAATGCAGGGTATGATGAACACAAATATTCAACATGCCAATTATATTTCAAAGCAATGTCTAGAGCTCAACACAAAAGGTGCTTAAGACAGGAGCATACAAAGAAAAGAACGTTCGAAAACATATTTCACTTTCTCAAGCACCAACTTAGTCCCCCCCCCCCCCCCCCCCACACACACACACTGATAATTAGTGCAAGAAATTTTCTTTAAAAACATTATTCCCTTTTCTAAATTTCATAAACAAATCTTCAAGTACAGAGTATTTTGTTTTACTTTTTAGTTTTTTTCTGTGTAAAATAGCCACATTGAAATGTCTAGAATGTCGACAGAAATGTCGTCATGATACATTCTTTATTTTTTTCCACCAATGTCATTGCAAAAGATTCTAAAATGTAAAAAAAAATTCTCTCCAAATGTGTTTTTGTGTCTCACTCAGTTTAAGTTTTTGCACATAACTTACTCCTGTATGTGCCTTAGAAACACACTGTGAATCTCGATGCTTCTATTAGGAACACACACCCATACTTTGTTAGGACTATCAAGTACTACACATCTATTGAAAGAACGTTTTATTCCAAAGTGCCAATCTGTATTGCAGCATATAGCAATTAGATGTGCCAATACTTAATCCAAGCTTGTCAAAATCTAAGAAATCACAATTACAAGCCGCTTTGAAGGGTTGAAGCCAGCTACGCCTTGGCAATCTAAAATCCTACAGTACTTGCTCTCCCAATTCACAATCCAACAAAGAAATACAATTTTCTCCATTATTTAAAAATGTATCTGTTCTTAACATTGGAGTAACAATTGACAATAATCTTTCAGTGTTATTGATGTGTAGTATAACACTGCATTGTCCTTTTTAAAAAGCGAGTGCATTGATGGCAAAATTAAATTCCTCTGTCTTTTGAAAATATTGTCAAAAACATTTTTTTTTTCAAGGTACCGTGGCCTGTTAAGTGGTGGATGAATTGCTGCACAAACAAAAGCGAGACGTTTTTCTTGATTGAAGAATGGTGCAGAGAAAATTGTAATTATGCTGCTGTCAGAAGTGCAACTGCTTTCTAATACCAGAAAATTACAGAAAATAATTAATAGTTTGAACTGAGGTGTTACCTAATTGGGGAATGGCCACACCTGTGATGGCTGGCAAGGACAGATTTAACTTCATCCCTGCCAACCTTACATTCCCACAAACACACACATTATTTATAGCAGCAGGGCTTCTGCCCTGCCACAGAAACACTTTACATTGACTGACCTGTATACAATATAAATTGCAATCATCTACCAATGCATTTCTATCTGTTTTATAAGCGACACAATTGTGGTAGAAAACGGTGTCACACGGTGATATAATTAGAATTGCATGCCAAGTCAACGTACTGTATACATTCTTAAGTGAGGCACAGTAGAGCTCCAATGGCTTCATTAATTCAGCTGGACTATCCTTACTGTCATATGTGTATTGCATATAGTAACAGTTGTTAACGCACTAGCCACATGGTGGGTAATATTTGAAGGACTTCTTGGGGGAATACTCTGCATTGAAGGTTTGCTCTCCTTTGGGGTTCAGGTCACTTGCTCTAATATTTCCTGACACATTGTACTTTGCAGTCATTAGAAAAGCTGCTGTTCCCCTAGCTTGATGAACACCTCAGTGTGACAGGTAATATGTGAGGACATATTCAAACAAATTGTATTGCAAGCCGCTTAGGAAAATATGTTCCTAATGCACAGGCCAGCTATGGGAGTCACCAGCCTGTGTTATTGTTGTTTCTCTGCATGGTTTCTGGTTTGTATATAAAGTAAGATATATCTTTTTTATTCTCCCTGCTCTTCAGTATGGGTTAGGACAGGGCTGTCGTACTGATAGCTCTTGAGTCGTATACAGTGTGCCTCTTGAGCTCCACAGTGTGGTTCTTTTGGGTCTGTAGTCTTAGGTTGAGTACAGCTGAATAATGATGCAGGGTTTTAAACATGCAAGTGGTTTCTTTGTGTAGCCGCTACTGTTTAGTCTGCTTATTAATAAATTAAACTGTAAGATGAGGTGTATTAGGAATATGCTATCCATTGCTATTGGTCATCAAATCTGAATTAGAAATAAAGCAGTAGTAGCAGCAAATGTTTTTTTAAAATGCATCAATGGTTTAAAAGCCACGCTTTGTACAGTAGATAACACTATTCATAGAAAGTAACAAGTACAGTGGCCATCAGTTATATATACATGCATGTGTGCGAGCGTGTAAGAGGAAGAACAGACAGATCTGTTAACAGAAAGATGTCCCAGACAGTGAATAATCAGTAGAAATTACTTTTTTATTTTTTCTAAACCTTTTGACTTCTCATTTAAATGAGCTGTTTAAACAACAAATTGCCTAAGCGCTGCCTCTTTCTTTCTTTCTTTTTTTTTTTCTACAGCAGCAAAGGTTTGTGTTCCTAGCAATCATTTTTCTGCCTGGTAATTATCTCTGTTACATAATCAGTATATTACATTTTTTAGGGTCCAAGTTCAATCATAATTCAGAAGTACATTAAAATTTGAATATCCAGCTCTTGTGTTCTCCTTGCCAGGGAGTGTGATTGACATTACATTCAGTTGTCGTTTGACTGCGGGGAAGCCTGAGTGTCAAAGGAATCAAAGATGTCAAGAACACCTGCAGAGAGAGAGAGAACAGTGTTTATCATACAAGATGTACGGTCCTGTTATTGATTAAGAGGAGGGCCTACTGTATATACAGTGGATGTCAAATCTGCACCTTATCTGTTGATTGTATTCTGATACAAAAGAGGTAAGAGCAAGGACAACATATGTAGTTACAAGGTTCTGTACACCTAGACTAATCTTTCAAGAATTCCACAAGCACAGACTGGGTTTCTGAAGAGCTCAGTAGAAGACACTATAGACGTTTGTAGAATGCAGTTAATGCGGTTTTGAATGTGGCTTTGTTTTATAGTTAGTGTTGCCTGTTTTGATTTCTGTTTTCTGGACAATCATATCAGTGAAATTGTTACTCTGGTTTATTATAATTCCATCCTAAAACATGCATGTACAGTACAAACTTGTGCTCAAGTACAGTAAAACCTGTCTAATCTGTCATTGTGTGGGACTGGTAAACTGTGCTGGGTTACACAGTGTGCTGTAAAATGCAAATAAAGGCATACATGCAGTAGAACTGTCCAGGTATAGCCTGTCATTCAAGGATTGTATTCATTTTTCATTTGACTTTCTATTATGTAAACAAGAATTTTACTGTGCCCCATACCCCTAGGGCATGTGCATATTTATGCAGTATACTTGATTATAAACTTAGAAAACAGAAAAATCACATCACTTGGTGGTTTTAGTAGAGAGCACTTTTACAGACACCCTTAATCAAACAGCATGAGTTATATACCACCCCAAATTATATTCGAGTTAAATTCCAATTAAACACAGAGCCGGAACAAATTAATTTTCCAGTCCAATTGCTTATAAAAAGGATTAGCTAGTAACCTTTAAGCAACCTCTCTGGATTTCAGTATTGATCTTATACATGTTCAGATAAAATTGTAAATTTGCAAATACTGCAGGTTTGATATTTTCATTGTTCTTTTCAATATAAGGCCCCCACATGCTCTGCAGGTGCATTACAATGTATTGGCAGACATACAGGATGTGCTGAGAGAAGGAGAGAGTACACATGTAAATGTATCCTGCTTCTTCTTGGTGTTCTAATGCATTTATTTGGAATACAGTACATTATACTGTGGCTGTGTAAACTCCAGTTCAAGAATAAAGTGTACTTCAATATTTTATGCCTCTTGATAAGCACTAGAGCAGTGATCATTGTCTTTTATATGCAACGTAGCAGCTGTCATTTGCAAGCCAGTACAGTAAATGCATTACAATCCAATGAAGTCTCCAACACCCCAGTGCTGTATGAAGGCATCCCTGAATCATTTACAGTAATGACTCTGTGATAAATTGCGTTGGGGACAGGTTTCCTTGTGCTGTAATTGACAACTAATATACTGTAGGGAATGAGACTGAGAGAAAGGACTGAAGAATGGGGTTATGCACCGTGTCCACAGCCTAGTTGAATAGCAGTGACATGGCAGACAAGTTAACAGGAGAATGGGAGTGGACTGCTAAATCACTGAGTGACAAACTGGGACAAGGTGACTGGCTGTGGTCCTGTAGTCAGCTCCCCGGGTGACTGATTGAAGTACTGGGGCTGGCAGAGTCAGTTACTGAATTGAAAAGTACCCCCCCACTCCCCTCCCCTACGTGACAGCCTACAAGCTATACTGTTTACCTACTTCCTCTCACAGCGTATTTTCTCCTCCTCTGAAAAGGCTGCTGTTTTGTTTTATTATTGAAAACTTTTTTTAAATTATTATTATTATTACTACTTTAAATTGAAATACTATTGATTTAAATACATATTTTCTCTGTTGAATTAAGCATTTTTCTCTGCATCCTGTGAAAAAAAAAAGAAAAAATGACAAGTGAGTGAAATAAATGCTGCTCTGACAGTCTGTGGGGACCCCTTTCTCTAATATTACCTTCCCCGAAGGCTCAATTACAGTGAAAGGGCAACCTTGTCACTGTGTTATGAATTTTAATTTCCCCCTCTGAAACTACATATTCTATAAAACCCTTCATTCATAATGCTGATGTATCAAGACCACCAGAGAAATAAAATAAAAAGCTGCAACCTGTGCATGACGGTCACTGGCTAGAACAGGAAGAGTGGCAATAGAAAAAAAAAATGCTGCCTTATACAGTGTATATAACTTGTTACAGAGTTTCTGTGATAAGTGATCTAACTGGGCAGCTGCTGGAAAGGGTAAAATGTATCGTGAAGTGTGATCTACCAGTCATTTTAAAAATAATAATATACCATAAAGTTGTAGATAATAATATACCATAAGTTGTAAATGTTATCATAACTAATTGAGTGTGTAAAGTCTTAATATGTTTGGATTACTGAAAAGCATGCAAAATCAGGAATTTGGAGTATACAGTACAGAGTTTCAAAAACATGGCTATGGCCCGTGGAACGGTCTGGCAGACCTACAGAAGAGCTGATCTACAAAAGGAAAGAAAAAGACCTCTAAATAAATTATTAGAATATCTTATGGCAAATTTGTCGGAAGCAGTGTCTCAGGACTGTTCCATGATATAAACTGAACTGAGCCTGCGATTTACCGGTAAATTGCAAATTGCACTGCATCTAAAGCAAAATCCCTTAGCAGGCTTTCTTGTCAAATGTAAACATGTGTAAGGCGTACCAAAGAATAAATGACAAGAATGTCACTTGGGTGTTAGATGAGTGTCTCATTTAACCCTATTTTCATTGCCATAAGCTGGGCCTGTGATTAAGATTGCTCAGTGACTAGTCCATGGATTTAAGGAGTCATTTAACATTCATTAGTGTCACATAAAAGAATGCCTTGTGGGCTCATTAGGAAGGCGATTAATAGTATTCCTCTTAGTAAATATCTTCAATGAGGGCCTCCCATGAGAAAGAGAATGGTGTCCTTTTGAAGCCTGACTAAAAAGAGATGGCATCACAGTTGGCAACATTAAGGGTCAAAGGCTATTGACTATCAATCATACAACAATTACAGCTTGTTACCATCGCGTTCATAATTCTTGTCTCAAGTGTCAGGTTAAAGGGGAATGAAAATTTATTTTTTATTAAACCTGAGTAAATAAAGCAACCTATGACATTTCAAAATGTTTTTATTATGAAAAATAGGAAAAAGTCTCTCTTCCTGTGTATTATGTCAAATTCAGAAATTACATCCTTTTAGTTACAAGACAGTAGTTTAGTTGATAGCAACAAACAGCATGCCATATACACATTTACTGTCTCTAAGCAAAGATTTTACTGTAATGTATTGGTATATTTATGCAGCATACTTGATTATAAACTTGGAAAAGAAAAATCACATGTGCCCGACTGCCCAGTCAGATTTACACGTCGGAGGACCACGCAGCCCCTGGCAACTAAAGGCAGGCCCGCAGGCGCCCGGCCAGTCTACAGGGGTCGCTGGTGCGTGGTGAGCCGAGGACACCCTGACCGACCTAAGCCCTCCCCACCTGGGCTGTGCACAGCCAATTGTGTGCCGCCCCCTGGGAACTCCTGTCCACAGTCGGCAGTGGAATAGCCTGGACTCGACCTGGCGATCTCCAGGCTATGGGGCGTATCCTGCACTCTACGCGGAGTGCCTTTACCGGATGCGCCACTCTCGAGTAAATTCTTGACTTTATACAGTGAGCTATAATAACTATCTTTGTGTGTAAAATCTATGTCTTTAAAGAGCTTGACTAAATTTTATATAAAAAGAAACTTTTTTACGTTCTGTTATATAATTGGTTTCATTGTCTTCTAAAAAAATCTTTATATTTAATTAAAGTTAAAAGAATAGTCTGCTAGTAAAGCCAGCCGGTATTGCATACTGTACACAAGCATTTCATGAATATAGAAATGTATTTTATTCATTTTATCCTGTTTTGACAAAACCGTTGTTTGGCTTTGTCAAGATGCGAGTTTGTCAGCACGACATCACACGGTTGTAAACCATAAGCAGCTGCTTGTATTGTATTGCTTTTTGAGTAATCTAGATACAAATCACTGACTTCCCTTTGGATGCTCTACTGTAAACAGTCTCATGGAGATACATGTGAATTGCTGAACACAGTAAAGACGACACCTGTTTATCTCCGCTGTACTGCAACTTAAACCAATCAGCCATGGCAGAGGCAGTGATTAAAATGGATCTGCAGGTGCACTGGCAGCTGGAAATCTCACTGGATCAGGATATGACAGCCTGGAATATGAGTTGTTTACAGGAGAAATACAATGCCTATGGGTATTGAGCATCTATTTAAAGATCTATTGTAAGATTCAAATCTTATAGCACCACAATAAGCACCTTGGTTTTACTGGTCAACCTCAGCATCTCGTTTCATTCTTGCTGTCACGTAAACATCAAGCATATTTTGGGCGCTTCCAATACCAGATCAAATTGTCAATCGAATAGCTAGTATCTTGGTTGTCCTTTGATAAACAATCTGTCCAGTGATGGTCAAGTAAATGATTTATATCTTGCTTCAATCCATTACGTCCCCATTGTGCGTCAGAGTTCGCCTCCTCCTCCCCAGCCTACACCTGCTTTTCGGCTTCGTCTAATCGGGGGAGGGTAACTAACCTGCCTCCTGGGCCATAGCTTCCCTACAGTCAGTATCTGCAAACTAATATATGGGCAGGGGTACCTCAAAAGGCAAGCCCAAAGAATGTAGTGTAAAACATGTATAATGTAGCAGTGTTGTCCAGTCTGTTTTAATAATCTAGCGCAGGTGTTTCCTGACTGAACTATCTGTTCTCTAAGTTGATCACAATAATATTGACATGTATGGAAAATAATAAATTCCAGCTCTGATTGAGGAACCCGGGCTCCAGGCTGTGGTAGGATCCAGTTGCACTATACTGTGCACATCCAGGACAGTATGCAGACTGAGCATATGGGAATCTCTTCAGTGCTAAGGGAGCTCTAACTTCACACAGCAGGAAGGCTCCCAGTGATGTGATTAGGATATCTGAAGTTCAAATCCCAGTTCCCCAGTGATTTTCAATGTTGACATACAGTACTGCTGTAAACATACAGTAGGGGATGGTGAAGGTGAACTGTCAGAAATAAGAGTTTTATGGTCAACTTTTACACAAAGAGACAGAACTAAAATGGCCTAGTCTGGTTTAGCTTTCAATTCTTCAACATGTCTTACTGGAATCTAAAAGGAAATGATATACTGGTGGACCCAGTTTAATTAAGTTTTATGATTTCAAATCTCAAGGAGGCTATCAAGTTAAAGCAAGAGTCTGTTCTTAAACTGGAACAAAGGACAGTTAGAAAATGAGTGGTAAATGTTCAGAATGGTCTACCATGCTATGTTGTTGCTAGCGAGTCATTGTTATGCTTTGAGTTGACAATGATCTGGGATCAACTAGGAATTGCACAAGCACTTATGGGCCAATGGCCTCCTCTGTTTGTAATTTTTTCTTATGTTCTTATGACAAATATATTTGAAATGAGTTAAGAGTTTAATGAATAGGGCTCTAGCATCAGATCAGTTTGGGGTTGAGCTGCTGGTTTAACCCATCTTGAAGGCGTCATTTGCACCAGGTTGTCCTTTTTTACCTGCACAGTAAATATTGTATGTATTAAAATAGTGTCCAATGATAGATATTTTGCTTGTCCTGCAGTAATCTCAGAAATTCCTGTTCCGTGACTGAATGCATATTCTGTACTTTGCTCTTTCTACTGCCTTATATCAAGTTTCTTAAGGGCCATCTAACTCTCCAATGACTTTTTTTACAGTTCTTTAATTTAGGCTGCTACTGTTGCACATGACTTATTTTTCTAGATGAAATAATCACCACTGGGACCTCACTCTCTATCAATACAATATCGAGCTTCTGACATTTAAATCCCTTGTAAAATACCAACGATTACATTTCTCAAGGATCAGCACCTGCAGTTCAATGTACAATATCTGCTCAGCCTCCGGCCACAGGGGATTTTAGCAAGGGGGTTCACTCTGGTTCTCCTTCAATTTATTTTTTTGTTTTATCATTTTATTTATTATTTTGTCCATTTTTATCTCCATCCAATTTAAAAATACCCAAGTCTGAATGTTGCCACTCTGCTGCAAACCAATTCCCATTCAAGAGGATTGAAGATTCAACTCACCGGGCATTCTCACTCGGTACCTGCAGTGAAGTTAATTGCCTCTGTTCACCTGCCACACCTAAGTAATGGATGTTGCCAAGCTACTGAATCCTGGAGGCAAGGCCTCAGCCCAGGTATTCATTATTTGGCCTTGTTGGACACCTGACCAATTGTGGGTTTCTCCATTTTGACTTTATTGGGGGGAAAAAATATGGAGGATTCTGTAAAACTGCCTTCAAAGAATAAGCATGTATTGTATTTGAAAGCAGACACTGGGTATTGAGCTGATCTCGTTTGCTAAACATTACTGCACTAATATTGTTAAATATAATCTTTAAAAAAAATAACGTCTCTTATAGAATATGAGGTATCCTTTTATACAATGTATTCACTTATTTTTAAACAACTGTGTTATTTAGATCAACTGAATCCATGTTTGACACATTGAGGAACAAAAGCAGGTTCATGTTAGATGACTGTTCCTACAGAAAACGCTACCTAAAATGGTAAGTCAATGTCTGTAGCAGTTTGATTTTCTATAAAGACATAGAAGATCATGCATATTTTTGGTGCTAACCCAATTTACCAACCCACGTTTCTGACTGCAGGAAACCATAATAGATTAGAGAAGGCTTGGACAGATTGTTTGAGAAAGCAAAATGGGAAAATTAAAAGAGAAAAAAACTGGCATCAAAGATTAATGTGATTAGCACTTGGGGAAAAAAAAGAAGAAAACTAAGCTGTAAATAAAAAAGCTAATCACAGGAAATAAATCATCAAACTACACAAAGCAGTTGTTCGGGCCAGGGATTAAGAGCCCTCGAAACATACAAGAAGAATCAACAGAGAACATTTGTATGAATTATAGTGAGCTATTTAATATTGTCAACACAAGACACATTCAGAAATACTAAATATTATTCATAATATACAAAATAAAACATTAGCAGCAGCAGGTTTCTGAAAATCGCTTCAATATGCCCAAGAGACCTATCCCTGTTTATCTCAGTAGGGTGATTGATGTGGTCTTATACCTCATTTAAACAGGATGCACATGGAAAGGGATTCTTTCAAAGTTTTATCAAGCATTCTAATTAGAGTTTCAGAAATGGGCTCTACGTTTACTGCTCTCATACGAGTCCTCGTCACATGAATGAAAGCCCTTGAGGAGAAATGGCAATTCTGGGGGACGGCAGCTAAAATCTCATGTTAATATTATCAAACTGGCCCACATTTTTTCCAGCAAGTAGTGTTAATTTAGCTCGCTTTGTCAAGCAGTAATGAAGAGCCTGTGAAAAGGTACAAAAATGTAAATTCATCATATCAATTTAAAAGTCAATTTGTTAGACCCCCAAGAGCTTTCCTTTCAAATCGCAATGTATGAATGACAGGAGGGAAGATGAGAATAAAGCCCGGGATTTGGGCAGACCAGACTCAGATGGATTATTAATGACTGAATGGGGAAGGCTAGTGTGTCAAATCCTCACGTGTTTACTTTGAATGGACATGCAATTCCTACCTCAATGGAAATAAAATACTAATCATTCACTGAGCAAAATGATAAGGAACTGAATGTTTCCTTACAGCCAAACACTGTTGGATAACATTGAGTAAATAATCTACTTTTGAAAAGATTATAGCTAACAAAATAATTCCATACCTTCCACGTTATGCACATTTGTTCACTAATTACGTATCAAACTCGAAGTTTTGAAAAAAATCTGTTTTGGAAAAAATGTGGAAATATGTGGCCCCAATCTGGATAGTAACCAACTGGCTGCTTCCCTTTATGACTGACATGATTTGCAGCCAGTAAGTAAGTTGTTTGACCCCGAAGAAGCTTCCCCTCGGGCAAAATGAACTAGGAAGTACAAGTGTAACAGATATCCTGGAAGACAAAGCAAGCAAACTAAGAACTTTCTTTTACCCAGTGCAGTACCAGATGTCATGTTTTAAAACTGATCAAGAAAAGATATGCTGCCAATATCATATTTTCTTTCAAAACTGCACCTTTGAGACCTGTACAGTGAACGAAAGTGCAAAATAGACATGTGTTTTATAAGCTACCGCCACTTTAATATGTAAGGGATCCACTGGTAAATGTAACCAAATCAGCCTGATCAAGGAGAGTTCAGCAGTATAAGGATTGTTGACGTGAGTTACATAGCTAGGCAGGACATTATCACGTCTTTCCTTGAAAATGGGCCATGGTAGATATATTGACCCACCCCAAAATAGACAGATCCTTGTTTTACTTTAATATGATTTGATATCATCTGACCCAATAGTAAATCTAATGTTTTAAAGACATACCAGTCCTTATTCCCTACAGTCATAACATTATAAAATAACAAATGCTCTCCTGATGGTGGTAGTTCTGTTTTATTTTCTGTTTTTTTTTCTTGCAAACTGAACTCTTTGTTGTGTAAATGTATCTGTTCAATACATGTACAAGAACTGCACTGTGGGAGCAGATTGCCTAGTCATATGAAGTGGTGTTTATTGCAAAGTGCTTTGAACCGAACTGAACTTGAAGCAAAAATGCAGATCCACAGCAGCATGGTGCCTTCATTAAATCTAATTTATTCTGTGTTGCCATGCAATGAATGTAAAGAGTAGTGCATTATAAATATAGCACCCATTGGTCTTGCCAAACATCCGAATAGCATTATACCCTGTTATGTTGTTCACATATAACATCGCTGATAGACTATTGAGTGTCACATTGCTTATCACTAATGACAGGGCATCAAGCATCTAGACTGGGAATAAATTCTATCTAACATATGTTTTCTGTACAGTATTTTCAAGTTTTCATTTTTTGCTGCAGTATAGATGATGCACTGCAATTTATTCAAAGTTTCTCTGAACCCCATGAACTCTGCTTAGCCCACAACCTGTTTTATTTTGCTGAAACATTGTGATTGAAGTCATCTATAGAACTTTACATAAGTGGACATGGGCTATCTGCTTACAGTGGGGGAAACGGTGGCGCCTAAACGATCTTCAAAGTCCTTGTCTGTTTTGATAATAACTTCAATTGAAATCATTTTGATCATTTGAAAATGTCATTCTAAAGCGGTTTGCAAACACTGCAGGAGATAACGATGTATTTCGGCCATTTCTTCAGTGTCAGAAGGCTAAAACAAGTCTGAGCTGGTGTTACTGTAAATTAAATGAGAAGTTTGACATGTCTATCACTTTGGTGTTTATTCTGAAACTGCTTCTATATCTTTCCAAGCAACTGGTTGGTGAGGAAAGCACAGTACATTTCTGATGTAAACTCCGCAGACTCTGAGGCTACAATAAATTCTCCCCAACAAGTTCCATCTCTGCAATTATGCTGTACCAGACAAGTGTTATGTATACCATTGAGAAAACCGAGCTCTAGTGGCATGGTGTCGTTTACTTTTTTTTTTTAAGCTTTCTCCTTTAAATGATAATCACTATGTCAGCATCAACGACAGTTTCAAGAACAAACTATTCCAGGCAATATTTGCCTTAAGTGGTGAGCGTGGTCCAACATCGGCTGTGGCAGCTGATATGGAATAAATGCAATAAATGTAAAATAAAACTGCTGAAGCTTTCAATGTTAAATCTGCCCCTACTTATTATCTTGGAACTCTCTGGGCAGTATGCACCAAGCATCCCGGTTCTCGTTCTGCTCCATTGATCATCATGGTTAATGCATTTTAAGTAGATCCAGAAAGCCCATCCACTTCATGTCCCTTGAAAAACTCATCATCTTCAGTAACAGCAGTCAAGCAAACAATTTTCCGATATTTTTAAACGTCCCTGGTAAAGGTTGACTTTTAGTGTTGCATTTATGCATACAGAAAAAGACTGTCAATAGATTGATCAGTCTCATATTTGCAGCAATAAGGCACTTTGGGTTTCCAACCTTTCAAAGAGTACTGTGAAGTGTTTTTATTTGAGATGTCCTTGAATTGTGTCATTTCAAGGGGTTTCTGCTATGTTGCATTGGGCTGGGCATGTGGGTCATCCTGTGCATTAGTTTTGGATTGGGTTGGCAGGAGCCAGAATAAGGTGCACTAGAGACAGGAACATATTTTCCATAGTGTCTTCTTTGCAAATTACAGCGTTAGATAGTCTACTGCAGGCTTTTTCCCTGTGTTTTAAAAAGACCATACTGTCAGTCCTTTTTTTTATCAATCATCCAGAATGGAACTTTTGTGCTTGGTAGTCATGTTTTCTCCATCAGTTGAACAATGGCATTCAATTATATTACAATTGTAATGATGTAATCCGCAATACAAATCATTGTTGATAGAGTTTTTATCTAGTTAATCAGGGTAAAAGTGAGGTCTTGAAAGCTGATGTTTGTAAATCATGGTTAATCTAATACAAAGTATCAACAAATCATTGCAAATTAAGTTATAGTCTAAACTGACATCAAATTTCCCAGAAGATCGGAGCAGAAAGCAAAATACAAGGATCCAAGAAGGCAATACTCTTATGCAAACTTAGTTTGAAATGAAGTGATGGAAGATTCGACAGTGTGAAACCTAGCCTAGGAGAATACTGCTGTCACAATAATCGGAGAAGATGTGAGAAGTGGAGAGCTTACTCTCAATGGGTCCCCAACAGGGAAACATTGATGAGGCAGCCTGGATTCAGCAATAAAAGATGTGTGGACACAGGAAAAGCTCCGCGAATGATGTACGTTCCTTCACGTCTCTGAAGAGATGCTCCATGGGGAGCTCAGGATTCATTTTCCTTTGCTCTTTTAATCGCAGCAATCTTTAGGATTATCTAGTCATCTTTTCAACTGTTCATTGGATTGAGGAAATTGAACTGATGGCCACACTGGGATGGTGCCAGATCAAAGGCCCAGAAAAAAAGTTATATTTGAAATCGCAGAGCAATTGAGAACCACCAACGACAGAAAAGAGCATTGTTTCCTGTCATGACCAGCTAATCCCAGAGCGTGCGTCAAAAACCTGAAATCCACACAACGAACCTTGAAGACGTACAGAGTAAGTATGCGCACATGGAGAAATTGGGAAATGGTGCACAAATATTCTGCAATATATTTTATTCTTGTTCTTGAGAAAAGCTTTCTTGTTTGCATGGGGTCCCAAAGGGCAGCAGACAAAGGAATGTGGAAAATGATACAAAGGAGTACACTTCTAACAAAATAAAATAAATGATACAATCTGCTAAATATTAGATTGCAGGATAAACAGAATTACTGTATACATACTGTGCAGAGCAAGTTCAGTGTATTAAAAAAACAATATAAATAATTTGTCGCTTGCTATTTAGTTTCTGTGAAATGGTTACACTGGAGTGCTGACCCTTGTCATATATATTCTATGATCTAAAAAATATAATCATTCATTTTTATTTTTCATTTAGATAGAGTGCCTGGTATTTGGACTAATGGTAAGTGGGAAAAAGCATGGAGCTGTTGCTGTGCTGTACAGTTTGGGACTGTGTATAATCTGACAAGTAGATTTGATAATACAACGAATGGGAGCAACAGAGTGTGAAGCTACTGGTATTCATACTGAGCGTCCATATTACCCTAAAGAGTGGTAATGTGTACCCAATAGATTCTTTCTTTATTCTTTAGCTGGAATTGTCAGTGGTTTCCTCTCCACGTTTCCTGACAGCATAGGTTTGTATCTCATTTCACTTCCACTTATCACAAAAGGATTGTACATTATGGTCTCATCGGCCCTGCAAAGCAACACTGGTAGTTAGCTATGAGGCTTAACTTTCTTCTGACAGAAGATGGCTACATTTATTGCTTTTGAGGTGGGCTGAATGTCATCAGATACTCTATTCTGACACACTGTCACTGAAGTGATGATTCACGATTCCTTTACTTTATCTCATCCTCCTGCAGTGACATGAGATGTTTTTACTCACAGCCCTGGAAAGAAAACATTTAATCTAAAGATGCTAAGGGGAGCTGTCATGTAGCTCAAATGGGAAACGATGCAGTTATATTCAATTTACATGGCTCACTAGGGTAAACATTTTAGAAAAATTAGTAGAACCAGACTTCATTTGAAGCCTATGTATCTAAATTTATAGAATACGTTGCCAAAATTGATAAGAGACTCTGACTATTTTCAACGGTTATTTTGCAACCAGTAGACTTAACTCAAAGGCATTAAGTGTCATCTTCATAAAGAGTTAGCATGCTGGTTGACTGCTTTTACCCTGTATGTATTATAATTGCATTAGGTTGAGACATCAGTTGATCTGTGCATCTTTATTTCTGTCATTTGCTTATATTTTCTAAGGAGGCAGATGGCCAAAGTGCACAGTTGCATCGACAGAGAGCGAGCTATGTCCAGAGGGTCTGAGCTTTCTTTTTCACTTAAAATTGAATTTGATGTGTGAAATCATATTATAGATGTACCACTCACCCTTGAAGAATTTGAGCATGGGACACCTCTCCTAGGAACCCAGCCAATTTGGTTTCCACTAGTAGGAAGGGGTAAAGTGATTGAAAATGTCAGCTCGTGCCATGAAAGTAATTGAAGCAAATACACAAAAAGTAAGCTAACTGTCTGTCCAGTTACAGGACCAAAGGCCATTTTAGGAAATTAACACATTCTATGTAGGGCAATTTTTTGTATTTTGATCAGCTAAATGCTGTACACATTGATGATAATCTAAATGCAAATGCATCAACGTTCCCTTTGTTTAGTAACGCTTTACATGGTGTCTCTAATTACTGTGCATTTACATAGAAGTTAATAAATGCATGTGTACTTACACATAATTGCAATGTTATTATGCATAGTACAATGTACTTAATGTGTAAATCTTTTTGATATATGTAAGTCCACAGTTGTATCAGAAAAGGGTTAGGGTTATATCGTGGAAACAGATTTACACATTAGTACAATGTTATTATGCATAGTTACAATGTCATTATGTGTAAGTACACATGTATTTACTAAATGACTACTGTGTAAATACACAGTAATTAAAGACATCTAATGTAAAGTGTTACCCATTGTTTTTTGCATATTTTCCAAAATCGAATTGATCCCAAAAAGTTTTCTGCTATTTACAAATGATAAAAAAAATAATATACTGTATTTTATGTAAACATTAACAAAAAATTAAACACATGTATTAACATTAGCAGTTAATAAACTTTTATTTTTAAAGTGGTCTGAAAAATAAAGCTTTAAAGACGTTAGGGAGTAGTTTGTACATCTGCAATGTTGTGTGCTCACTGGTGCTGCGTGAGTGTGTGTGATTGACATTCAGTTTATACATTTACAATACTGCTGCCTGCGTCACATGACTTCTATGCTCTGTTTTATGGTCCAGGCAGTGCCTAAACACAAAGCCTCCAGAAGGGGCTCAACAGCGTGAATTGAAACGTTGACAGTCCCCAGGCACTCTCAGTTCCAATACAGCTTGTCTTAACAGCATTTTAACAAACTGTCAAAAGATCGTTGCATGGATAACTTGTATTACTGGGAAGGTTGCTGACTAGTACAGCAAAGTACTGTATAGAGTGCAGCACAATTTTAAAGATGGGGGCATGAGGACATAACCACAGATTTGTAAAGCATGAATTAATCTAGCCCAGAATAAGATGTGTCTCTTCAATGCTAGCAGTGCCTCCAGCGAAGACAAAAAGACTAGATATTAGTACAGTTCTTACCCACAGCATGGCTGAAAGCTATTAACAGTTCACATAGTCATATAAGAAGTAATTGTTTTAAAGGTCATTACAGGTGTCCGTTATGGTACCTTGATGATTTAGTTTTTTGTTTCAGCATCTACAGAGATATTTATTCCTGGTCTTTTTTGCAGTGCTTAATGTCGTTAAGAGTTACAGTGCTCATGCTCAGGAGTAAGACCTGGGAGTTGAATAAACTGCTTTACTGACCAGCCAGTGTAAGCAACACTTTTAGCTTACAGTAGTCAGTCGCCAAGGTCTACTGTTAGAATTCTAACTAAACCACTGCCACAGTTGTTGCTGTTTTATCTTTGAAAAATGAATAAAGCATTGCTTTTAGTTGAGATGCTAGCAGGACAAATCAAATAAAATGTCACCGTAGTTGTAATGCTCATTGTAAGCCACTGTAAGATTAGCATGTGGGGGAAAAAATCCCTCAAGGTAAAAAAAAAAAAAAAATGCCATCAGCGTAGATTTAAACAGGATTAAAAAAGTGTCAGGCATATTACTTTTGTTTTGAAACTGGTATTAGGGACTGCTTAAGAGGACCCCCTCCCTTTTTAACAATTTAGATTTTATTTTGATTAGCTTTTGGCCTGCATCTTGCGTGCAGTAGCATTCATTAGCGTAGTGCACTGAGCATGAGCTTTGAATTTTGTATTTGCATGGGATGGGTCAATATGCCAGAAAGCTTTGTAGCACTGTGTACACACGTTCTGTGGTGTTGTATATTACCAGGTGTACCTGCCAGTGATCACCTCTTCATCCTACCAGGCCACTTCAGCTATAGAATTATCTCAGTGGGAAACAGGAAACCCAGTTTTTTTTCACAGCAAACAGAAATTCAAATGGTAACAGACAACTTGAAACTATTTATAGGCTGGTTAGTGCTTATAGGTGGACTGGGTGGGTTTCTCTGAAGCCACAACCCCCCCTTATTTGTGTAATGTACATTACGTTGACAGATAATATGAACTGACATAGAGAGGGAGAGTAAATCAATAAAACAGCATTACAGTAGTCTCCAGTGGTTTGCACAGCTTATCTCTCCTTGTTCAGGTAACATGGTATGTTCGGGACCTTTGCTGAATATTGCACACATATACAGTGCTTACAAAAGAAGAGGGTAAGTGTGCCTCAGTTCTAGAGGGTAAGTGAGCCCCAGTTCTAGAGGATAATTGAGCCCCACTTCTAGAGGGTAATTGAGCCCCAGTTCTAGAGGGTAATTGAGCCCCAGTTCTTCAGAGACAGTTCAGGGTAGCCCAGTTAAGCCTGAGCTTTTTGAATATGTTAAAAAGGATCTGTGTCTGAATTTCAAAGCAGTATCTAATGGGTATGTTTTTGCTGCTGTTGTTGGTTATTGTTTTTTTTTTTTTTTTTTAGAAGGGTATTTGTGTTTGACATTAAAAAACAAAAGGCTAAAAAGCAGTGGTCCCAAGTTATATGCCAAAAGAGAGAAAACAGTGCGTTACTAGCTTAGTGAAAAACACAAATTTACAGCAAGTATCTGATGGTATTCATTAAAACACTGACTGTTAAGAGAAACTGGAGACCTGTTTAGGTATTATTATTATTATTATTATTATTATTATTATTATTGTTATTATTATTATTATTATTATTATTATTATTATTATTATTATTATTATTTAGCAGAAGCTTTTATCCAAAATAACTTACAGAAAATTAAACAAAATATAAAAATATGTAAATGTACAGGCAATAAAAATGCAAAACAAACACATATATACAATATATGCAAAATAAAGAAAATACAAAACAATCTATAAATATAATTTACAAATAAAGGTTGAATCGGTGGGTTCTGAGGAGATGGCGAAAAACAGTAAAAGACTGAACAGTCCTGAGAATAACCGGTAGCTGGTTCCACCACAGAGGGACAAGGGATTAGAAGGAGTGAGCACGGGAGGAAGGAGAGCGAAGAGAAGGCATAACAAGTCGACCATTAGAGGATGAGCGGAGAGGGCGAGAGGGAAGATATAGAGGCACGAGGGATTGGAGATGGGAATGGGCAGTATGATGAATAGAGCGATAGGCAAGAGCAAAGATCTTAAATTGGATGCGAGTAGCCAGTGGAGAGTGCGAAGCAGAGGAATATGAAATCACATATTATTGTATGTGTGGGTGTATATATAGTTAATATGGACCACATATTTATTAATCCCTATCTCCACGTGTAACACACTACAATACTTTCTAGGACATGGCTACTTTCTCAGCGCATGCAAACTTCTTAAGAAATATTCCTTTTGAGGCACATTTGCTGAACTTTCTAAGCCCTTATCCTCTGATGCTGAGGGTGAAGCATTAAAAGGATTTAGCCGAGACCTTGCTGTAATTGCCAGTCACAATGTCTTGAAAAGCGGGATATGTGTGCGAGGATATGAGCCTTTTCCAAAGAGCAGATAATTGAAGGAACCAGATTAATGATGTGTCATAACAACTTAATCTGAATCACCATTGACCTTTCTCATAGAACATAGGTTTGATAGATGTAGTTTATTACCAAGTTTTGACTTGGAAATTGAATCCCACTCCATGCTCACTGACAGGCTTATCAATAATTTATCAGCCAGATGATGCAACTAAATGCCAAGTGCAATGAATTGTTCTGATGCTACAGTCTTCTCAAGCGAAGAAGTGAAGGAAGTAAAAACAATATTTAAAAAGAAAAAAAGAAAACTGTTTATGTGTTAACAGCATCAACATGTATGAGAAGCTGAACTCGGAGTGTCATGACATCTCTGGTAATGAATCTGAGCTGCACTGCTGATGTATTACAAACAAGCATGTTTTGGAAGAAGAGCAAAACCACGTACAGTAGCAGTGATTGCATTGCACCCTCTGTTCAGATCTGACAAAATGCTGCATGAAGCTAGCCTGGTTTGACACAAACTGGATAAAGAACAAGTATATTTCAGTACATATCCGGGTACATTTCAGTTTTGTGAGCAAAATCTAATACGTGTTCATGCTTTGAATGCACAGCCTCTGCTCTGTGATATCATAAAGGTGTCAGGGCATTTATTTCTTATAGAAAAGTATTTTGGTATAGAAAAATGGGAAAATGGGAGGTATTTCCACAGAACATAATACACTTTCTGTATCTATGCCTCTATTTATTAAAGTTTGTTCTATGAGCTTCAGCATGGGGCCGCTTACTGTATATTTTGCATAATTGGATTTTAAGTCGGACTGCTTCATTACAATTAAGCATTTACCATGCCTGATTTTAAAGATGCTTCTTTTCTTAACCTTTCTTAATCAATGTTCTCACATATAATAATGTAGGATTAGGTATAGAAACACAACCAACATTTCTAATCCACAATAAGAATAAACAGTCTGTAAATTATGTTAAATTGCTTTGGGCTTTCGTAAAAGGCTTAGGATTTTATTAGCTGCTTGTTTTACTTTGAAGTTCCAAATATCAAGGAACACTTAAGTCATAATGCACTGTTGTCAGATTCCAGAGAGAAATGAGTAGTCACTCAGCAGTATGTAAATGACGGTCTACATTATTTATTTATTTTTTGCAGGTGATACATGCACAATGGCAGAGTACAACAGACTAAAGAACATGCTCCTGGACCTTCAGGCCAAGTACTCCAGTCAACAAGAGGTTGTCCAAGGAAACCGAATGTCCCACCGGAGGCACGTAGTGGAGAAGATGTTCAAGTACTTGGATCTCAACGCTGATGGATGCGTAGGCAGTGAAGAACTGGCTCAGGTGAGAATTGAATGACATTGAGCATTCCACTTCCATTCAGAGTGTAAATTGAATATAGTGCAGCCAGCCTCTTGGGAGAATAGTTCCTTCAAGTGGCTGGAAAGCAGCATTGAGAAGATGAAGCCCAGAGTAAAATACTTATTAGTGCCATTACTATTTTTGTCTATCTAAGCATATTGTTTTTATAAATGATGCATGTGATGAAATTACACAATTGTTATCACTTAGACATTTATAAATAGTTATTTTATTCATATAATTGTTTATATATGGAGGGCTGGGACATGTATTGACTGATCCAGGGTCTTGTGTTTTTTTTTTTTTTTTAAACCAACTGAGAATTAACCCCAATTTGAACAAGTGATTTCCTGGACAAAGACTTCATCAATCTTTAAAATAGACGAGCAAGCTGAAATGAATCTCAAATTATTCAAGTGTCTGCACCAGAAAATGGGATTTATGCCCTTTATAGGAATTGATTTCTTAGTGCTAGTGACCAAGGCATAAATGTGTCAATCTATATTATCTATTGATTCTAGATTTTTGTCTGAAGGTTATGTATTTTCCTTTTTCATATTTGTACTGCCTTATTTTTTTTGTAACAAAGTAATCTTTCTTTGCATATAAGTCTATACCCATGCATTTAACTAAAACTTTAATTTGAAGACCACTTTCCCTAACCCTAATCCTAACCCGAACCCTGAATCTTGTACCATCCAGTCTCCTCTGACAGTCTCACCTACAATAATACATGAGAACAGCTTGTAAACATTGCTCCCATTCACTAGCGTTATATATGCGTAATCTACATAAAAATAGCATAAATAACAAGCTTGCATGTAGGGGGGAACAATTGTTCGCTGGTGGGAATAATTGTTTGTTTCCCTGGGGGTACAAATATTCGTTGAATATATTTTGTTTTTTTGTGGCACATCCAGTGTAAAGAGCAAGCTCTGGTTTATCCCTTGTAGATATCAGTAAGGGATCATCTGGAAGATGACCTTCTGGAGTGTACACTGCAAGACCTGCTCAGATATGATGACTACAACAATGATGGGCATTTAACTCTTCAAGAATTCTACACATCATTCCGTAAGTCCAGCTAAACCTTGGGTCTGATAAGAGGCAGGGGAAAGAAGACTTGTTTGATTTACAGAAGGAGCTATGAATGTGCAGATCCAACTGCATGTGCTAATTTGAAAAAAAAAAACATACTGCTGTTGTCTTTTAAATGTATTCATTTCCCTCCAACCCTTTTAAATTTGAAGGACTTGAAAATATACTGTATGCAAGATACTCGCGATGCAAGCAGAGTTGCATAAAAGCTGCCTACATTTCTGAATATCTAGCTTTTGCTTTTCTGTCAAAGAAAAGAATGTCACTGTGTGTGCATGAAATGGAAGAGAAAGGGGATGTTTTAGCTACAAATGTATATTTATTGCATAATAGGTCTCTTCAGAGGAATCTGTAGAGCAAAAAGTTTGGTTTATTGAATCCAGCAGAGACGTAGACCATCGCGTCACAGTGTAGCATTCTGGGTAATCAGTTGTGGGTCTCAAAGCTTCTATTCAGTGATAAAAGGCTAGTAAATGACATCTTGTTCCCCTGATTAACTTTCGGTGCTTCAAGTTGACATGGTCTGTGTCATCCATGGCGATTTACTTACATATTTCATCTGTTAACTGGGATTCCTTGAGATGCCTGCTGATTTCATAGAAACTTTTCTGAAAGTTTCAGGTCACTCTTAATAGCTTCTAGTACATTATATATTATACAACACACTGCTAATGCAGTACAAGAGTTTGTTATAATGTTATGACTCCAGTAATGGCAATAGTTCTTCTGATATGCATTGCACATGCATCATATTTAAATACCTCTACGGGGAAGAGAGTTAGTGGAGGATGCTCCAGCTTAATCTCTTAAAAATAAGAATGTTGTAGTTATTTGACTAAAAGCTTAATAGCATTCAATAGATGGAAATAAAGACCTTTGCATTGGCATGGCCCACTAAGCTGAAATAGATTACAGAGTAATCCTCATTGTGAAATGCTGATATTATTTTTAATATGGAGCCTCTGGTTGTGCTGTGATAAATGTATAATGTCACTGAAGAACAAACTGGATAATTTGAAACAAACCTCATAAGGTATATCAGAGACTAACAGTACAACTCTTAGCTCTTTATCCCTGCTAGGGGCTCCCAAGTCAAGTTGTTTTAGCAGGCGTTATCAATTGCAAGGCTTATTTTATTTATTTTTTGCATTCTTACAGAAACAAACAGCAGGGCCTCTCTTGTGTATATGTATCAGGAAGACAGAATGTTGATATTACACATAGCTCAAAGACAACACATTTTTTTAAAGCTCCTAAACTAGTGGAAGTATATTTTTTGACTTAATGTAACTTTTAGTAGAGTTTCACACCAGGGTTACATTACATCGCAGCTTCATAGCTACTGCATAACGGCAAAGAAGCCAGTGATAATATTGCTCAGTTGAACGGTTTTGCATCTTTAGATGTATTTGTTTGTCATTCCTTTGTTTAATAGCAAGATTATGAGGCTTCAGCATGCAGCACTGACAGGTGGAGTCAGCAGATCTGTTTAATTAATCAACGAGTCAAAAAACAGGTAATTGCCTGGGAAGACAGCCCAGCTGAGAGTGTGCCCAAATCTGCTGAGAAAGAGAGATTGTGGTCAATGTCTTACAGTGTGTCTGAAGGTCACTGGGATTCTGCATGCCAGTCCTTGATGTATATCCTCAGAGGGGATGAATTAGACAGGCAGAAAGAAGGGTATGCTTATCACAAGGAGATCACAGCTCTCTTAGGGATGTAAATTATAGCATTAGCAAGGGGCAGTCAATTAAAGCTGAAGGAAGCTAGGGGAGGACATAGAGAACATATATATTTTTAAAGCAACACAGAACAGTCTACATGTACGGTAATGTTACGTACGCCTCATAATTTATTTTCGAAATCCAAAAGATTGAATTCATTATTATTATTATTTTTTAATATTTGGAACTAGACGTGCGCTCTAGATTGCTCACCTGGGTCGTGACAAAAGCAGATTAAAAGAATGCATGTCCTCCACTTTAGAGACACAGATTCTATAGTATGTGTGTCTCTAAAGTGGAGACACGCATACTGTGCACACATTCTACAGTACTTCACATGATTCTATTTGGAGTGCGGAGCATTGAAACTGTGCGTGCTTTGATGTCACATTTAAATAACAAATGTTGCTCATTAATAATTCCACAACATACACATAAAACTACAATTTGCATTTAAAAAGAAAAAAAAAACATTAATTGTGTATTATTTCTCCATCATTATCTATTCAGTGTGCTGTACCTAGATAGGAGAAAATTGTGTCTCATCCATTAAGCCTACATATTCCTTTAATCATCGGGATTACTTACACCAAACTGATTTGTTTTGGTTTTGTTTTTCATTAATCTGCTGAATTTAGAATAATGTGTTACATTGTTACTTAAAGACATTCCATGCACTGCCTGGCACAACACTTACTGAACATACAATCTTTAAACGAGCAACAGTTTTCTTCTTAATCCTTTGCTGCCAACGTGCTCTAATTTCGATACTGTGATGTTGATTACAAAACGCATCATATCTCAGCCGTCCAACCAGCATCTTGTGTTTTTTTTTTTTTTTTTTTTTTTTTTAAATGAGTCATAGCCATGGCTACGGTGAATGCCTCCATGTAATTGGTTTAGGGCTGGGGTGGGTGGGACAAAGCTAAGAATTGGGAATGATTAATCGCTTTTTTATTTTTTTAGGTTTTATTTAAAAAAAAAAAAAAACTTTATATATGCTTTTTAAAAAAAAAAAAAAAAACGAAGTTACTGTACAGACATCTGAGATCCCCCTTTTATTTGATTTTATTGTTATTCTATGTCCTGTTTTGAAGATGTTTCTCCGGACGGAGGCGGAACTAATGTAAACGAGTTGCACATATCTGATGCCAAAATAACTTGGGTGTAACTTCAGTGTATGAATTATTATGAGTGTACTTTCCCTATGTTTTTTTCTTTGCTGTGTGTGTAAAGCGATGGATAATTATTTACTTTTATATTACTTTTATTATCATTTAGCTATTTTTTATTGGTAGTACTTTCTTGTCATTTGTTTTGTCTTTTTTTAAACCAATACAGTAGCATACTGCATTTGCAAGATTTTTTCTTTTTGAATAATAATAAAAAAAACACTCAACATCTTGTGATATATATATATTGCTACCTCTATACACAGAAATAATTTTCATTTATCACAAACAAGATACTATGTTTCCAGTTTCATTTCCCAGCTGACCTGCATTCGCATAACAAAACCCTGTATAGCTCTGCAACTATAATTACAAGCAATTTCAATTCTGATTTCTGATTTGAAATCCTTTGTAAAATTGCACAGCTCCAATTTGATTTCTACATTAGTACATTTACATGTTTTACAAATATTATTTATTATACAATTTTTATATTTTTTGGGGGGCGTGGCTTATATGTAAAAAAAAATCGAACACATCCCACAACCAAACATATGATACCATTGGAAAGGTCTACATAATACCTTTCTGTTGATATAGTGGGTTTTAATTTCTAATTTACGGTTACCAAACTACAAGCGCTAACAGAAAGTTGTCATATATTCACGGCCAAATATGGTCATTCCCCGTGGGTGGCATAGGGTTAAATGCATGCTCCAGCACCAATGGTGCACAGGAAGCCTGCTACCATTGATCAGAGTTACGGAAGATGTCCAGAACTAGATTAATTGAGGTGCTTCTTATGGTATGATTGAAATTGGTTCTGAACCACAAGCTCTGATGGAGACAGAATGCTGATTGGTGGTGGGCCTTTCTGATTAGGAACCAGGAGATTCAGAGATCCAGCTCGATTTACTTGATAAAATGTGAGACCCTTTGATCATGTCAGTTTACTTGGTCGTGTTACTTGGAATGACAGTATAACTAAACTGTTATATTACTTAGAGATTTCAATGTGCCTGTAATTGCAATGACATTATACAATGAAGTCGTCTTGTGTGAAACATGTTGTTAATAACACATTTATTATAAATCCAATTATTAAATGATAATCATGTTAATTAAATCGGGTGATGCTAATTATATTGGACAGCTGTGTTTAGAGAGATACTGGGAAGGTTTCTTTGACTCTGAAATCCCCAGCGTTACAGTGGTATCTGCTAGATCAAATCGCATTAGTACTTAGATATTGGCAATATATGCTTCACATGCTGCCCCTGGCTGTTATCTGCACAGTAAGTGGTCTTCTTTTATCTCACTTTGGATTCCAGCACAAAGTGGGGAAATAATTCATTATCATACCAGCATTGATTTGCTACTTCTGTGGGCTTTGCTTCCCTCAAACTTCAAACAAGAGCATTGGAGAGATGAATGGCCAAACTCACAAGCAACTTCTGCAAAATGCACTGTAGCATAAAGCCCAGCGGTGGAAAAGGGATGCCTATAGGAATGCTATTTCACCAACTCTTTGAAAAACAACTTCATATTAGCTTCATAAAGAGAAAAAGACCCATCAATGCTTAAGTGTGTGCTTTCTGAATGTTGTACTGTATGTTTGATGTAATGTCAAAGAAAGACTGAAATGTAAGTTTAGAACTTACTAACGTTAATGTAAGACTCTCTCATCTATGCAATCATTTCCTAAGATATGTTTGCTATAGTTTGTTACTGTATTTAAAATCTCACAATGCAAGTTAAATAAAGCGAAACTTAATATACATATTATTTTAATGAAAAAACATAAAGGCTTACTATTGATATTGGAACACATTAGTGTATTATGGGATACGTGATCATGCAACACTGTTTCATGGATGCAGTAATATGACACAATTATCTGGGGTGTTGACATTTGTGTTTGCATTGGCCGGTTTCAATTAAAGACTAGGTACAAACGTGTAGTGTTTTAACTCCACCTCTTCTCATTGCACGAAGTTTGAAATCAGCATTTTGTTCTTGAATTGTTATAAATATAGTGACTGATGCCTGCCTTTGTATTATGACATAAATGACTGAATGAAAATCCTGGTGGTTGTGTAATATTTAGTAAATGATTCCATGAATCAGTGGCTTTATTCCAGTAATATATATTGCCTGTACTTTTTAAGTTGACATTTCAGGCTTCACTAATAGACCAAGGAGGTCGGTTTAGTGTACAGATAATTATAAAACAGACATGCTTAGACACAACATTGAACCTGTCTTTGATAATACACCTCCAAGGACATTGTTCATGCTGTTGGCAGTCTGATCAATGGAGCACATAAGTTTTGAGTGATAAAAATGCACATTCAGCACAATGGGAAAACACACTATTAAATGGAGCTGTTGTATTTGCTTTAGTTTGTACCATTTGATGTATTAAGAAATATATTATATATATATATAGCTCAAAGAGCCAGCTGCCCCCTCATATACAGTGCACCCTCGCTATAATGAACCTTTTGGGGTCCAAGCCTTTTGTTCATTATATCGAGGTGTTTGTCACAGTGAAAGGACAATCAAAATGAACGACAAACTGTCCCAAATCCCAAACTGATCTTTTATTCCAAATGAAATCGACATGAAAAGTTAATCAGAACCTCAAGTTTTTTTTGTTGTTAAGACAAAAGAGTTGACTTCACTGCGGAGGTGGCATCCCGTGCGTACAGACCGGGATGTGGACAGTGTGTGTTTATATTATCTTTTTTGGTTTTATTAATTTGGGGTCCAGGGGGCAGGTTCGTTATAGCCAAAGGTTCGTTATAATGAAGGCATTATAGCGAGGATGTACTGTGTGTGTGTGTGTGTGTGTGTCTGTCTGTGTATATATATATATATATATATATATATATATATATATATATATATATATATATATATATATATATATATATAAACAGTAAGATTATTTCAGTATGTCAACTTTTTTTAAGGTCATGCAAGTATCTACAGAGATATGAATGTACCGTAGGTAGACGAATAATTGTTTAGCAAGACTTTAAACAAAAGACAGATTTGTTTGACTGATATAGGGGGAAGTGATTGTTCTCTACATCATCAGCATACAGCCGAACACCTGCTGAGATGCAGAAATCCAGAGAGATTATTGCTGTAGACCAGAAATAACAAAGGACTTTTGATGGAGCCCTGTGAAACTCCCATTTCATTAATCCCTTCTGAGAAAAAGGTATTCTTTTATTTCAGTCCTATTGTGAAAAAAAACGTAATGTGCTGCTTGTCAAATTTAAGACCGAGGTTGAGAGATAACATTATTTTTTTCTTTTAAGCACATTAAAGAGGATAGGCTTTATCAATTCAAGGCAATAAGTCCCTGCAGAAACCCATCTGTTTAAAATCAAAAGGTTAAAATCAATCTAGCCTGTTGCAGTGCAATGCATTATGTATTTTGTGGTTTTATCTGATTTAGTCACCTATCGTTGGGGCATGTTAGGATGTTTAAAAAAAAAAAAAAAAAAAAAAGTGCAGCACTGTAAACAGAAAATCATCAGTTAGACAAATGTTCCAGTGGTTTTGATTTCCTATGCACAACAAACCAAAACAACAGAAGCAATGGGGTGTTCTAATGAATTTGCACACACACTTTACAACGGCAGTACTAGTTCTAAACACAGAAACAGACAGCTCAGCCTTGCTAACGCCAAGGCTTTTTCATCGGAATCTGCACATCACTTTCACAGATATACAGGAATCACGTCATACGCAGGCTGCACTCTAGCATTGGCTGCCTAAGAGCTGTCTTGCACTTCTTTCTCTTTAGTTATAGATGGAGCAGACGGTTTCACTTCCTGTTTATGGAACACATAGTGAAGTAAACCCATAGTAAAAGTGCTCCTGAAGGAATGACTGAAACTCTGTGCGAGTACTTCACATTACCAAATGGCTGAACTAAGCTCATGTCTACATATAGTATTTGACTTTTAAATACCAACTGCATTGGTAAAACTTGAATATAGTTGTGCCATTTACCTTGGTTATGGTAAGGGTTTGCTCCACTGCTTATCCAATCAAGACTGCTTTTTCTACCCATTTTTTCACTGCACTGTTTACCCCTGGAATTGGACTCTCTCTCTACCTTTTATTTAAGCTCTTCTTTACCTGGGATAATCTAGTTCTGCTTCGGCTATGCAGAAGCCTCTTCCCTGTGGTGCTCAGTCGGATGGTTTATTAGGCTACTGCGTCTGACAGCATGGTACTGTATGTATGCATTTGGAAGCAATCCGTTTGGTTAGGGTCCGATGGAGGCAATTATTCAAACATGCAAGGATAAGGATGGGGTATTTGCACTGCGTTTGTAATTAGGAGAAATGCTGACTGTACCAGGGTGCTTCATACTTGGACCACATATAACACAATTAGACATTTAAAAAATAAAAGGGCACTGAAGATTAATACTGTTACAATACATTGCATGGTGCTGGTTGTAGCTTCCTTGTTTATTTGAGGTTGGTAGATGGTTCACATGGTTAGAAAAATCCAAGATTTGGATATGTATGGCTGCTAAACTACCCTTTCATCTTTTAATCAAACAGACTTTTTGTGAATAGGGAATAATTAGTCAAGAATAAATATTTTTTTCAATGTGCTCTTATTATACTTGTCATTTATCCTAGCAGTGTGGTGTCGGTCTTTAAATAAGATGTAGTAACTTCAAAACATTGTGTAACTGCAGTACAGAGATTGTTTTCAAGGGAGTTGCAGTCTGATGTATGAGATTCATAAAACCCTTCAATTGCATGCACTTTTTGTTTGCGCACATAGACAGGAAAATTATCAATTTTGGGAGATGCTGCCCAATGTTAAAAATATGTTGAAAAATGTCTGCATCTCCTAAGTTGCATTTGATTGCAAACCCGTTTGTGTAATGGCTATAAATCACTTCTAACACTTCATCAGAAACAGCAAACAGAATTAACACAGTTGCTACGGAGCTTAGAAATCCATAACAGGATGATATTTAGAAAAGGCAATATCCTGTGTCAGCAGATGGAGTTTGGTTCTTAAATGCATATAGTTCTCCTGCAGTGATCTTCTGATGGATATTGCAGTCAAGACAGCTGGAATCTTAAAGAAATACTTCCTGCAAATCTGATCTTTTTATATTCAGCTCACTTACCCAGAGTTGTTGATCTGAAGAGTACATTGCCTGTTATAATTTAACCATGGCAATCTAGTCTGATTTTTCTCAGATTACTTTCCTAATATATGCATCACAGCTCTGGTCTGTACTGTGTTATGTAAAGAATACAAGACAATAGGAAACTCTTCAGGTTTGTTTGTCACCTGATCTTTTTCCACAAGGCAACAAAGGATAAATGATGAGCTTAGTAATGAAACCGTGTTGCATCACAATTATCCTGTATATTGTGTGCTTGAATATCTTGCTAAGCAGGACCATCATTTAAAATGAATACAGAATACAAAGTTAGGAGTGTTGTCCCAAGGCTGTGGAAACAATTATTAAAAGGCAGCACACACTCCCTACTTTTGAACTGAAGGTCTGATGCAACTTCTTGCCTACTGCAAGTCCCAGTACGGTGTAATCGTGTCCTTATCATTTCAAGTGCGATAAAGTTCAACAGACTCAAGGCCAGTCTGTTTTGCAAGATGCTCAAAGCCAGTATAATATACTGTAGATAACATTTGGTGTGGCGTTAAACACCTACCCTTTTCACATGCCCCAAATGATTTGCTAACAAGTGTTTCCACTGAGCAATAATACCCCTGTGATGGCTCTCTGTTGCTTTAGATAGGATTTTATTTGTACCCAGTCTGAAGCTATAGTGCCAGTAGACATTTTCACTAACTGCAAACTAGCTTATATACTGCTATCTGCTACCTAAATGTCATTTTCTGCCTTGGAATACAAGGTTTATATTAAGACAAATCTTTATGTAGAGGATTACATTGATTTTGCACCTCTTTTAGTTTCTTGGAAATACTATTTCTCCACAAAAAGAACCAGACCCTGCAATATATAAAAACCTGTAGCAAAATGTTAATAGAACCTCAGTGCTGTATTTGCTGTGAGCGTTGGACAGTTAAAAATAATACGCAAATTACAGGGTACAATTTAAGAAGTAAAAAAAAAGTAAAAAAAATAAAAAAAACCTTTAAATAAAGTCAGAAAATGCTTTACAAGTATACATGTGTACAGAAGAGCATTTAAATAATAGAACTTGGGCTGTGGACCCAATTAGCTCAGAACTTTAAAGCTTTCACAGATTCAACAGACTTTTCCTTTCTGTAATATTCATGCTTCCCTCTCGAATCTCCTGCTGATAAAAGTGCCATAAAAAACTTCTTGGCCAAAAATGCTTCTGAAATAGTTAGAACAGTCGGTTTCTCCTGAGGGGTAGGATGGAGAGGTACAGCAAACTTTTTAGCGCTTTCCTTTTGGTACATGACTTGCTAACAAATGATGAGTAAATGTATGAGAGGAGTACATTTTGGGGGATTTTTCTAAGGCACATACAGTGATTCCATTAATCTCTGTCACAGATTCAGTTCATTCCTTCAGAGGCTACTAGGCCCCTTTTTTAATCAGCCATGCAGAATATACAGCTTTTTTAAAAAAAATTTACTTGCACTCCCTTGAATAGTGGACGTCTCTATTGTGCTACTGCCCTTCACCACATTCTAAAATGCATATACTACACTTTTCCTTTGAATGTAAAGCTGAGGGAACACAAATACACTTTTTTTCAGGAACAGTGGCTTGAAACCTGGTTCCAGGATACCGACAGACCTAGTTTGAGGCAACTTAAACCCCAAGACTCGCCAGGTGTGCCATGCAGTGGCCTGAAACCTAGTCTCCTGAAACCAAGTTCCAAAACACAAAGTGGCTTTGTGTTTCCTCAGCCTTGCAGTCAGGTTCCAAGAGGCTCAAAAGACAGCGACCAAAAGCATGTTACCTGAGTCACAGCTAAGTCCCTGCCTCCACTGGCTCCGTATCACCTCTCGTATCCAATTCAAAACTTGTATTCTGAATTTGATCTTTTCTACTGATTTTACTGTATTTTATAACTGCTCATATCTGTAATATGATATTCTGTAATATGGTAATCTGTAATGTGATAATTTGTAATCTGATACTTTGGATTGTGATTTTGGATATATCACTAATTTCTGCAAAATCTATTATTAATAATAATAATAATAATAATAATAATAATAATAATAATAATAATATCCTCATGACATTATAGGCATTGTATGTGACCTTAAACTGTTGTTTTTTTGCTTAGTGTTGGATAAAAAAAAAGTGTTCAGAAGTATTTGTTTTGTGTATTGTTTGATAGGTTGTGTTAGGTTGATAATTAACATCTGGACCTAAAGAGAAAAAGGTTATTTTTCATCTACTGTAGAGAAAAGGGAAAGATTTGCAATTGATTACATAGAGATAGTGCAGTTGTGCAGTATATATTACAGAAGTGTGATTTTTGTTTGTTTGTTGTTGTTTTAATTCTTTTGGAAAAGTTTATTGGTGGAGCATCAGGGCATATTGATATCGTTTTATACTTTGCATTATTTAGAAATTACAAACTATTAAACGTAAAACATATTGAAAATCATTGCACACTTAAGCCACATACTTATTTGCCCAAACTTTAATAATTTTCAAACTTTACTTCAACAGGCATGTGTTCCATAGAGAAGCAAAAAACCTATTCTTAGCCTTCAGAACGATTAAATGCACGGCCCTTTGCAACCTTCGAGAATACTTACAGCTTGCCAGCGTGAGAGCTGAAGTAAAGAGGGCCATTACTGTTAGGACCTTTGTAGAAAAGCAGCTAGCCAGTGATCAAGAAGTCTATTCTGCAAGAAAAACTGACATATAGAATTATATGTTTTGTACTGTGTTTTTCAAAATGGTTTGGTACAGTATGTGAGCAAAAGAAGCTGTAAAAAATGTTGGAAATGAAAAGAGGTTTAAATAATGCTCATAAGCAGTACGCGATGAATAGTACTTTTAGCAAAGAATAAATATAGCATTTCAGTATGTAATTGTAAAAGTGATTTAATTCACCTTTAGAAGTGTATTTAATAGTTTAAATGGTGTTAAGGTCTTGTAGGTTTTAAGTGGTATTCCATAGTGGGTTTTTTGTTGTTTTTTTTCTGTGAGTGAAGCCTTAATTGCCCAAGCCAGTAAATTGTAGCAATTTGTTAAATTGCTATAATTTATCAAGAAGGAAATCACGGAACAGTAAACGTATTGTTTTTAATTTATAAAAAAAGCAAAAAAATCATGACTATATGCAGCCACCGTTCCTGATTTTTGTCTCTTAAATCATTCTAAATCCCAAAGCGTGACATGAACTTATATTGCCAGAAAGCCCTTTCTAGGGAATCTTATCTGATGAAGTTTGGAGGAAAAAGGGATGAAAGTCTGTGACAGAACATTGCCACGTCTTATTTCAGTTGATTTCCATTGATGTATCTCAACTGAGAAATTAACTATCACAGTGACAGCATATTCACTGTTCATACATAGTGTTGTTTTACTATGTCTGCATTTTCCTAACACATGGTGGACACTGATGGTAGAGACTGGTTAAACAGACCTTTATTTTCTTTATAGTATCAACATTTAGGTGCCTATTACCAGAGCATTTTACACTTGACACAAATCTGAGTTAGAGATTTTGTAAAAAAAAAAAAAATAATAAAAAAAATAAAACTCTGTAAACGTAATTGAAATCTGACTGTTACACAAAATATTTGTTTTATAGTTTATTTCAATATAACTCCATTTACATAAGTGTAAAAAAAAATGGTTGGCTACTGCAGCAACAGAATGTGAATAAGTTGAGTGAAACAGAATGTCAAAGAATCCCTGAGACAGAACCATGATTTGCTTATATTACTTCTCTAGCCCAGCTGCACATATGGCCTTTTCACGGCTCTGTGCTGGTAATGACTTGATGAAACTGGCCAGAAAATTAACATCCATTGTTTTATATTGGCTTTCCATTAATTCCCTGTGCAAGCCATTTTAAAAATCAGGCTATAATGGAAGAGCTTATTAGACACAGCAAATTAACTATTGAGAGCTCCAAGAAGCACTGATTCTGTTGAGTGGATGGATGCCCAGGGTCATTCCATACACTCCAGTCCTTGTTTAACATAGGCCTTTTCAATCCAATCTGCATTCTTCAGGACATAGAAGTTAGGGAGGAAGTATTATAGGGTATTTAACATACAACTGATGGACCACATAACCAATATACGCAATGCATAAATTGGTAAAGATTTTTGTGTGGTCCAGTGGTTAAAGAAAAGGGCACTTCACTTAACCTCCTTTTGCTCCATCTTTCGGGTGGGACGTTGTTGTAAGTGACTCTGCAGCTGATGCATAGTTCACACACCCTAGGCTCTGTAAGTCTCCTTGGATAAAGGCGTCTGCTAAATAAACAAATAATAATAAAAGAGGGAGGTTTAACCACTTAAGGAGTTAACACTATGTAAATGTGCATGGATTTGTACAGATTTTCATCTGGTAAAAAAAAAGAAAATAGATTACTAGACTGCAAGCAACCCTAACCCATAGTTGTATGCTTCATCTGAGCCATACACATGTATTAATGCTTACACTTCACATGTCTTTATATATGTAAAACACACTTCTGTACTTGTGTGAATCCCAAACTGCTATCCAAGAGCCAAAAACAAGATTCAAATACTGTATCTATTCTATTGTTCTGTAAAAAATAAAATTAGTAATAATAGGGGGCTCCCGAGTGGCGCCCTATAGCCTGGATGTCGCCGGTTCGAGTCCAGGCTTTTCCATTGCCGACGGTGGATGGTAGTTGCCAGGGGGCGGCACACAATGGGCCAAGCACCGCCCTGGTGGGGGAGGGCCAGGGTTAGGTCGGCCGGGGTGTCCTCGGCTCACCGCGCACCAACGACCCCTGTAGTCTGGCCGGGGCCTGTAAGCTGCCCAGAGCTGCGTTGTCCTCCAATGCTGTAGCTCTGAGGTGGCTGCACGGTGAGTCTGCAGTGTGAAAAGAAGCAGTCGGCTGATGGCACATGCTTCGGAGGACAGCGTGTGTTCGTCTTCGCCGCTCCCGAGTCAGCGCAGGGGTGGTACGGTGAGCTGAACCTGAATAATAATTGGATACTCTAAATTGGGAGAAAATAACAAAAAATAATTGGCGACTACTAACATTGAAAAAAATAAATAATAATCACCTTTGCTTGGGTAGCTAGGACAAGAAAAGGACATTGACAAGAGCTGTTCTGGGGTATAGCTATTTTGTTCAACTGAAATTGAATTTTGTTTTTCTTCATTGTAACAAAGGATTGCCTCTGCTATGCTTTTTTTTCAGCAGAAAGCTGTCCATTAGAGGGGAAATTACTTGGAACCACCAGCTGGCTTTGCATCAATTGATAAGGTTTAATGCAGCCGAAATCCTACTAAAATAAATATTAAGGTCTACAAATACTGTAACACGAAGCAGCATCAACAGCCCTGAGGGGTTGTAACTGATCTAGCTTTTGCATTTGAAAAAATAAAGCAAGCATCAAAATCAGTGAAAACTTCAATAAAAAGTTATTGAAACCCAGAAATCATGCAAAGCAGGATACGCTTCTTAACTCCAATCAATTCACAAGGGTTAGAGCGGTCTGTACTTTTTAGGCAGCAGATGGATATAGCCCTCTGTGAACTAACTTTTGGGACCAGCGTACAATAGAGCAAGTCTTCTGCTTGCAACATCTGTGATACAAGCACCTAACGCAGATGTTTTCCGAGTCACTGTCACCGGAGCACTTTGTGAGCAATAAGCTGGATACATTCATCTGTTAAATTGTAAGCATTTCGAATTTGCGAGTAGCCAACTTTTTGTGGCACAATTTTATTGCAAACTGGTACAATACATTATATAAGACAGGGATGGAAATGAGACTCCTATTGTATAGCGGTTTTACCCATTGTAAATGTAGCAAGTTCAGGTGTGTGTGTGTGATTAAACCCGTAGTAAAACCAGGAATGGGTCAAACTGCTATGCAATGGGGGTCTTATTTCCATCCTTGTAAAAGTATGTCTTTCTATTAGATGTTTCATTGATTGAAACAGACTTTAACGCTCTTAGTGTAAAAAAGTTAAAAATTACAGGTTATTTAAACATTTATAGCAACATGGGGGGGGACGTGTAATATTTTGGGGGGGGGGACGTGTTATATTTTTTGGAACTCCCACTACTTACTCTTTAAACCTTCCTGTTTATGAAATACCTATTCTTGAAAAGCCCAAAGCCTTTGCTCCCCAGCACATCCCTATTAATGATTATTTACTAATTACTGTTAAATCAATGCTCATTAACTGTTGATAGCTAGTATCCAATTTTACAGCTCCCTACAGAACTGCAAACTCATAAAAATGAATTTAAATGTGTCCAACTTATAATTTGAAAGGTAACACGTCAATCTGGGAGTATAAGCCATTTCCAGTATTAGTCAGTCCGATGCACACTGGGAAGATCAGATATGGATTTTACTGTGGAATCTCATCTTTTTACTACTGTAAATGTAGTCTTTCTGAGACTGATTAAATGTAAATCTGAGCACTCATTACAGTGATTTAGGGGGATGTGTTAGGAAGCAGCTGGAAGGTTTTAAATCTGTCGGTAGAACATCTATTATATAGGGTCACTGTTAATTTTTAACATACCATTAAACTGCTGCTAAATCACTCAGAAAAGGTTCATGTTCCAATTTTGAGCTGCCATGTTAAGTGATGGGGATAATGAACTGGAAACACACGTACATTGTGGATTGCAAAAAGCTGGTTTTCTTAAGCATGTTTTCAGTTCAGCATTTAAGTATTTTATAAAGCAGATGTAATTGCGTGTTTCTTTATAATAGATAATTCATAATCAAATGTGTCACTGCTATACACTTTACAGGTAAAGCAAACGTAATGTTGCCTCCTTATCTCCAAAATTGTGCATGCATTATGCTGTTTAGGATATGATCTGATGTATCATTATTGAAAGTGGTGTAGCATATAACAAAACTGCTTTTTACACTGCAGAGCCAACTTAGCCATATTTGATTGATGTGTTTACGAGCTTGAATAATCCTTAGAGCTTGCACCGTGGTTTCTATTTCAACAGAAATTGTTGCACCCATTTGAACTAGTTGCACACAATTTCCTTTATCATAAACTGTCTCTGTTTCTCGTTATGAACCTGTTATGATTCCTTCTGGAAACACAATAGACAATACTTTCTGGTTTGTGTAATAGGGGGGTAAATCTAAAAATAATTTGTCTGTACAACATTAAAAGCATGCTGGGGAGAGGTAACCCCCAAGAATATAACTACTGTGTACGGTACATTCTTTACGGAATAATAGATGGGCTACAGTGAATTACAAGGCTAGAATTGCATCGAGGGGTTCTGGTGACACCATAAACCACGAGAGCGATGTGTCGTCACATCACTGAATTATGACATTTTGACGTAACATTGCTAAATTATGACTTTGTCTTGTTGGGCTGAGATGCAATTATAGTACTTATCCATATATTATAACACAATATACAACCGGTAGATGCATAGACCCTGAAGATGCCTGTTCCCAGTTGTTTATTTGAGTCACTTTCCAGGGGATTATAACCTATAATTTCTACCTTGAGCCTTGCCTGATGCATTTCAGTAAACATTCCCCCCACCCCATAGGCAAGCTATCAATCACTTCACCTGTCCTTCAACTTGCCATGTGACTGATCTCCCTCGAAATATAAGTGTCACATTATGACAACCATTTCTATTTATATACTTTTCTCCATTTAACACAAAAGCAGGTTCATAAACATGTTCCAGCTCCTTTTCCTTTAGCAATGGACAATATCCATTAACTTGATCACTGCTATCTCTTTTATCACTTGGGATATACAGTTTATTTTCAGAGTAGCCTGGGCAAGAAGCTTATAGTTTCAAAATTGAAAGCATACCATTCAAAGTTAAAAGGCACACTTTAAACCGAATTATAAACACAAAGAAGATGAAGACATATGAAAATGAAAGCAATCACACAGCAGGTTTAGTGTGTCTAAAACAGATCAACAGAGGCACTAATCAATATCTGCACCTCTCGAAGACCCGCAGGCACATCTCTAGTATGAGTTTGAATGATTTATAAAGAAGGATTTGGAGGGAGATAGTTATACCTTTTGTTCTTTGCCATTAACAAAAAATAAATAAAAATCAGGTAGTCTACAACAGTTGTGTTCTACTCTATCAGGAACTTATCAGCCTAATTCAGCAATATGTCTGAGTAATGAGTTTTGGGGCTGGTGGTATCTGATTTATTGTAATTTCAATTTTTCCAATTGGATTCCTCAATCATGTAAACTCACTTAGTACACAGATTGCCAGGCCCACAATGCACTGCACAGACCCAATATGAGCTATACATTGTACTGTGCCAATGTGGCTGCCTCCTTTATGTGTAGGGTGGGTTATATATTACATTACTAAGAGCAACATAGCGAAAATATTGAAAATCATTAACAGCATTCCCAGCTCCAAATGTTTCATCTGCTGTAGTTACAAATGTCGAAACAGAAAATAAAAGCGAGTTATCTATCTCCATATTAAGGGCCCTCACTGGAGCATGCAAACAAATCCAGTGTAAGAGACACAGAAAGGAGAATGTGAAATCTGGCAGCAGGGACCTTTTATGTAATCAGAGAACACAATCAGATTTTGAAATCAATTTGCTAATTAAACTCTCTGTTCCGATTACCTTCTCTGATTGTGTGAGATCTGATTACTGATGAAGCTCATGCATTGAAACCATGTGCTTGGTGGCCTTAGGAACAACTTTGTGAGCAAATAATTGATTGGTCCTGAGTTACACTAGTGTATTGTTATGTTTAGCTTAGTATTATATAACCGCTGAAAACTGCATTCATGGTTTTTGTTTTGTTTTTGTGGACAAAACTGTACTAGAAAACCAACTTTTAATATATTTTACTTGGCTAGAATTGGCATTCTGGATGTTGGTTCCTTTTGGGCTATATCTGTGGGCAAAGTCAGTACTGTTTTAGGCCATGATATAGCTTCATTATTTGGAGATAAACAGGAAAAAAAAAACACTGAATACATTTTAAATGCATGCTCCATTTTCAGGCCCAGTGCATAGCAAGCCATCTTAATTAAATAATGTATTATTTTCGGCATAACCTGCAGGTTGCCTTTCAATCACAGTACAAGCATAAAGAAAGTCAGCCACGCATAAAATATTTTGACATCAGCCATGATGAAAAAAAAAACTAAGATACAGTATCTAGGGCACCTTTAATCCGTTATTTTAAGAAGAGAGATATGGTGTTTCGTTTAAAAGGAGAGCCAAAGCTTCATTTGATATTAAACTTTAAAATATTCATGTTTCTATTAAGAAACCTGTAGGAGCAAGTCTTTGCAGTGTTTGCATTGCATGCGGCATCAGGCTTGTGTTAAATAGAACTCAACAAATCTATACGCCCCTGCTGAGAGGAAACTCAACAACATACCCAGAGCAAGACAAATAGAATTGACCTGTTTCTTGCTGAAAACGTTATTATTAAGGTTCTGCATGTATTGTTCATATCGTATTATTTAGCTTTGCAGTTTAGAACAGCACAGTAAAATCCCCATATTAATAGTAACACAGGTCTTATTACTGTACTAATGTAAGGTTTATGAATGAAGGTAAACATGGAATTAACTACTTTATTACGCTATAGGATGAGACCAGACTATGTTTCAAATTGTAACAATGTTTATCATTTATTAGTTCCAAAAGCAGAGTCCCTTCTATTTGTGAATTCACCTCCTTGTTAGCCCGTAAAGTTAACAATTCCTGAAGTTCTTCCGGTCTCCAATTACTACCTCGTTCTTGATCAGCCATTGTATTTGAAAAATATGAAAGCGTGGCACACCAACGACAAAAAGACCCAATACGTCCGATATACAACCACGTGGGATGTTCACTTTCACTATAGCGCTTCAGTACCGGCATAGCGTTTCACGCAGGAGCTAAGACAGTTCAGTGCCGTCGGCTCTGTGACGGTATAGACAATTCACACAATATATAAAATACATTTTGATTGATTGATTGATTGGTGTTTCGTTAATGCTAAATATGCCTTGTTGCTCTACAGCTCTGGACAAAAGTTTAGCATCACCTAGAATTTTAGGATTGAGACATAATTAAAAATAAAAAAAACTGTACGAACATAAGTTTAGATCTTTTATTTAACATCATGTAATCAACAAAACTACAAAATGAGATCGCAAGTGTCTACCGGAAGCCATAATAGTAGAAGACAAAAAAACCTAAAGAGTTTCTCGGCTTTCAGTTTCCGTGGTGGAATTTTTGCATTGTCTCTTCTTCACGGATAAGATACCTGTCTGACAGCACAAAACTGGTAGTTCACATGTCCACCAATACCTCTCAGATCTCTGGTTGGCAGCACATGAAGCCCCATGAGGAGGCACATCCCCTAGTCTTGTGAGCCTGTGTATGTTTTTTTCTCTGTAACAATCCTACAGGTAGCATCTTACAATTACTGTGCATGTCGATTTTAATTCTGGGCACACCCGCATTGTGGCTACTCTACTCCCTGCATAATAATCATAGGATGCAAACAACAGGGGTTCAAAAGTGAAAAACAGTTACTGTGATGCATCCCAGCCTGTGGTAGAATTGTACTAATTCGTTATTTTATTTTAGCTTTGTTACTGATGAAATGGAAAAGGCAGAATGGCAACGAGACAGCAGTGGGAATGCAGAGTGATTATTACTGTACTGTGTGTGGCTGTGCTAAACTCACATCTATAAAGGGCTGGTTTTCTTCAGATCTTCATGTAATATTTGTAGCTTTTTAGAAAATTGTTTAAAAGAGATCATTTGTTTTGTCTACTTTTTCCTAATATTTCATTTCTTACCTGTTTTATTCTCTTTATCATGCACTATTTATGTTTCTGCTTAAATACGTTTTTACCATGGTGGCTAACTATTTCAGCAACCTAATCCTATCCCTGTCCCTAACCCTAATCCTGGAAAATGACCTCCTAATTTTGTAGAGAGATTTTTCCATATACTAAATCACAGTTACCATGGTTGCAGAGGAAGCCATTTAGAGCTTTTAGAAGTGGTGGAAAAATGTCATTTTTGCTGGAATAGCATGTGAGCATGGAAAATAATGATCACACATAAACAACAATAAAGAATGACAGAGAACATGAATAAAGGTATATTAGGCATATAAGGAATCACATGCAAAAATGCTGGGGCTAGTTTCATAAAGCAGTTTGAGGTAGCAATCTGCAAAATCCAATTTACTAACATGAAACTTGTTTTTAAAAGAAAACAACACATTTATCCTTTAATCATGTAGACTTGCTGAGTGGATTTCTACTACACGTTCTATCTTAAAATACTGGTTTTTGAAACAGGTAGTAATTAGATAGCTTGCTAGCTAGCAGCTTGCTAAGTGCTGGCCCCTGGATCTCTAGATTGTATTAAAGTGGCAGGGTTGTCTTAGAATATGTTGTACCTCTGGTACAAAGCAGCATATTGACGTCTTACTGACAAAGCTAACTCCAGCTTCTCCCATGCTGTCAACATCGATCCATGAGGGACACCATTGTTCATTTGTATCATCCCAGAAATGTAACTCTTAAATAGTACATACTGCGCTTTACAGGATACATATTGTTCTTCCGCAATTTAATTCATATGGCTTTCTTTCTAGTAACAGTATGCTTTCTGCTGTCACAGTCTTCCTGTAAGTGCTTCTTCAATCCCATGGCAATTCTCTTTTCTAAGAAGTAAAGTGCTTTTTAAAGAACCAAACTGCATTCTCCTGGTGGTAATGCTTTTGAAGTATTTTGGGCTGAACAATTACCTTACGTTTGAATTCAGGATCCCAGTTAAAAGAAACAAACAACAACCCCGTCTCTCGTGTGTCCTGACCGCTTGCACTGCACTGCATGGTTCATAGTCTGGATAACTCCCAATTTAATTTGAACATCGTAACCTTCCTAATTGCCCTTAACACGTGGGCAGTGTCCTGTCACCAACGGGGACTGCTGGAGGCAAAGGCTTGGGATATCATAGCCGAGAGCAGGCCCACAGGCAGCTACTACTACTGTTGACCCCTCAGGGGCATCTGTAAGTGCTGGGCTTAAAGTGTGTTCTTCTCCATAGATGGGGAAGCAGAGTAGGAAAGTAATGGGGGAAATCAAGCCCTGTCTCCTTGTCCAATCAGAGATGCAAACTTTTAACCTTCTATAGTGCACTGACCTGACCGCATGCCTTGCAAAATGATGAGTCTGCATTTCATTTGGGTGCAGCTGTTGGCTTAGTGGAATAGTGTTCAAGGTTGAAAAGGTTATTGAATTGTTAGCTTATTATATCTATCAGAACATGTATCAAAACGATTATGTAAAAAAAAAAAAAAAATCTATTTTTATGGTAAACCTGGAGTGAAAATACAGCCTCCAGTGTTACAACACATTTGTGGCTGCTTTAAGACAGATTCCTGCTTGTTCATAGTTCCTCTGTCAAAAAGGGGTTCCTGTCCTGTCTGGTAAAAGCAGCTGACTGCCTATGCATGCATATAAGGCAGAAATACCTAGTTAAGTGCATGCATATGAGGAATGTACAGTAGTACTGTTACTGGGTGCAATAAACATACAGCAATAATCATACACAGGACGTCTCTATTCACAGTCAATTGAAGCGCATGCAAGCAGTTCAAATATAGGTTTGAGACTGCTTGCTAATTTTATTGCAAGATAGATACATTTAGACATCTTCTAATGGCTCGGATACAGCAGCTCAGCCTGCACCGCGTGAACAGATCCATTTTAATATTGTTAAACCAGTCAAAATCTTCAAATAGATATAAAGCAGGTTAAGAAGAAGGGATTAAAGGATGTCTGAAATCAACAATCAACTGAAACCTGCATTATTCCAAAAGCTCAAATGCACTCTGGGTAATTATTTACAGCGTGTGCTGCAGACGCTTGAATGGCCATTGTCCTTTTTGTTAAACAAGGAAATGAGACTGTGTGCATGATTGCAGTTATCAATCTCAAACAGAGAAGACTATTACTCTGCAGATAATTGGTATTGTAGGAGTTAGGACACATTTAATGCCAGGAAGGGATGTTGGTGGCAACTTACATTTAATATGTGATTTGCCTCCCAGCCATGCCAAATCAATGTGTTTTACTCTGCGCAGGTCTATTTCTAACTGCTCTTTCAATGACCTCAATTATAGATTTTCACATTGTGGAATTAAAAAGTGCCTATGGCATGCAGCATGCAACAGCAAAGGGAGAGATGCCGTGCTAAAAAGACATGATGAGCAATATTTCCTTAGATTGGACACATGTAGCCTGCAGAACAGACGGGTATCAAAGTGGAAATTAAAGACACTGACCACCAAATCTTTGCAGTAATATTAATGTTGTTTGGGAATGATCATATTATCTGGGTTAAGGTTGGCCTCATGCAAATAAAAGGCTACAAAAAAGTCTATCTATCTACAAAAATCTATCTCACCATGTTGAAAGGCGCATTATCTTTCTACTAGTTAAAAGAACCAGCCAAAAAAAATAATAATTAAATGATAAAACAACAAAGGTCTGAAATGATCTCAATTTTAAAGCAACAGAACCCAAAACCATTCATGATTCCAAACATGATAAGGGACAGGTAAAAATCAATATTAAACTGCCATTTGTTGCTATATATCCTTTACATGGATTGCATTCAAGAATGGTATTAGAAAATGGTTAAAGCACAATTGTTTGGCTTGCACAGACTGTAAAAAATAAAAGCTATGTGAATAGTGCATCCAGCTGGGTTGGTAAAAGGAATGCAACATTGTATCTGTAAAAAAAATGAAGGAAAGCAAATACCAAACAGGGGGTTTCTTTCTTTCAGAGGTTGTTCAAGTGAGTCTCCCCGAGGAACAGAACACCAGCATCTCCACGGTAACAGTGGGGCTGAGCACTGTGTTGTCCTGTGCTATTCAAGGAACACTGCGGCCTCCGATCATCTGGAAGAGAAATGGAATCGTACTGAACTTCTTGGATTTAGAAGACATTAATGTAAGTTAATTTTAACAATTCATTTTCTAGATTTTAAATAATGGTCATGATTTTTAATTTGAAGAAATGCATTTGTTCTGGGCACAGTACAGTACAGTACATACTTGAAGTTCTGATGAAACTTACAGGGCAAGAGAAAATATTGCACATATGGTATTACCTAGTCTATAGGTCGTGATTGAGTGTTTAAAGTCATTGAAGAAGTTATTTTATGTATTGATGAAATGTTCAAGAAACTTATTGAACATTGCTGTACATTATGCAATTAGCAGCCAATTAGGTTAGCAATTAAATGGACATTGTGTGAAATGATCTTAAATGTAATGGCACGCTAGTAAAAGGGGGGCTCGCAGTCATTATGGACACATCTTACTGCATTGATCCGTTAACGTTTACTCCATCAAGGGAAGACATTCTCTTTTTGCCATTGTTCGATTTCTTTTCCAACGATCACCTTTTAATTGACTTGCGATGACTTATGATGGAGGATTTGGTGCTCTGATCTTTGGAAAGAGGTTATACCTGCATGCAGTTTGTTATCTGTATGATTGAAGACAGAAATGATATAGAGCAGTTGCAAGAAAAGGGAGGCAATAAAAGCAGTTATACCTCTTTACAGTACTGCTGTTCACCACAATATAAGATTCGATGTCTACCATCATGGGTCACAAGGGGAGGACTGTAGGAAACATGAATGTGTTACTGCGTTAATTGCTTCTTGTGGCCATTGTTTGTCTTAATGGGGTTTTCATCCTGACATTACAAATAATTGCCTGTCAGGTGTCATTGCCCCATGGTGTGTGTGTGCGTGTGTGTGTTTTTTTTTTTTTTTTTTTTATCCACAGCAGTATTGCAGGCTGTGTAATTTTCTTTTGACAGAACGCAGTATATCAAACAGAGCAGTGCTGATTTCAACTGTATAGATAATTCAGTTCATTTGGCTGAGCTAAGCTGTATTGACATTGCTCTAACCTTGTCATACATTGTTATACAAATTATAGTGTCAGATATATTGCAGTGCTCTGAAAGAACAAAACATTGATACATTGTTAGCGATGTGTATTGCATTTCATAAATATAAAGTTGTTGTTAGTGAAAGCAAATGTGCAATTATCCTATAACCAAGGTGACACCACTACTGGCCCTGGGAGGGCAAATTTGATTTAGACGTTTGAAGCATGGAGATGCAAATGCTAGCCTGTACTATATGTAGCCTTAAATGCCGGAATTGTAAACTTGTGATGTTACATCTACAATTTTGTTTCATTTCACACTAATGGACAACAGTAAAATAATGTGCCCTGTCCATTTGATTCTCGGAATTCCATAAGGACCCAATAATCCTAAGGTGGCACTGCGGTATGCTTGCTATACTATTTTAATTACAGGGTTTGGTTGTTTTATATTCAGGGCACATCAAAAATAACAATCAATTGCATATGAAGAACCCCACAAAGCAAATCAAACATTATCCAGCCGCTGTTGCACATCCTGGAGTCTAATTTTACTCATTAAAACTGTACCATGTGCTACTTACCCATTTCCTGTGGCTCGGTATTATTAGTATGTAATATTTTGCAAAACGCAGTGAACACCATTTCAATCACAGAATTGATGTCACATATTTATAGGATATACAGGTATTGGGCTCCGGCTGATTTCACTGGAATAGAATAAAGCCCTTTATCGATTGAGGCTTGCTATGGAACAAACATGGTTGTCAGTTGATGGAAATGTCTTCAGTACTGTGGACTATCAAAGTGAACTGGTACTTCTGGCTTCATCCCAAGACATATGGTACAGTAGTCTGTGTGATTAATGATCATATAGTGTGCGAGTTGTGTGTGGAAGAACACATGAAGTAAAGTAATGAAGGCTCTCACAACCGGAATAGCGTTTATAAATGTGGTTGTTTTTTAAATCTCAGCACACCCCATGTGCATATTTAGGTATACTATGTACAGTACCGGTACATCGTTTTCGACTAATACAGTAGTGTGTTTTCCTAACTAAAATAATATTGCAGTCAACAAAAATAAATGATTAACATAACTTGAGCATAGTTTACTGACCACATAATAATATAAAATAACATGAAACAAAAACTAATGTTGGGTGATTGTTGTGCACTGTGCTGGAGAGAAGCTTGACTGGAAAGAGGTCATGATTCTCTGTCCTTGCAGATTGGGTTTGTACTCTATTTGAATCCCCCTTGTGCATCATTACTCTGGTGTTACTTACAGTATTTGCCCTATATATTTAATTGGATTTTCAGCAAACAAAGGCTTTGTGCGCTTGTAGGGGTCTTCCATAGCTTTGAAAAGGAAAGAAATGCAATACTTTGTTTCAGTACCCTCCCTTAAGTATTTATAGACTTCCCAAAGCAGTCTGCATTGATAATGCATTTCTGAAAAGGGTTATAGTATGGATTTTGCATTTTTGGGGGGGGGGGGGATTTGTGAACTAGAGTGCACTGGAGAATAAACTAGCATAGGCATTGAACACAAAAAAAAAAAAACAGGTGATGTGAAAACTGTTTCAGGGTGTATAGGTTATTCAGTGATGTGTAGTTTGACTTTCAACAATTAACCGTGGGGTTATGGTGTGTATTTTTTGTCCTTCCTGAGAGCAGTCTGGATATTTGCTTTTGGAAAATCTTTTGAATTGAAGCAAAAAGCTTAAAGTATACAAAACCCTGGTGCTTGCGGTGAAAAATAATGATGTGATTTAAGTGCTTAGTACTTGTCACAGAATTTTTTTTAACTGTTTTTACACGGATTTTGTGATTGGATTTAGTCTGTGGTGTAAAAATAATAATTATTGCTGTTTTGACTGTCAAATAAAAATGCCCTTGTCTGCCATTGGAATGCATTTATTTATTGCAATTGTGTGATTTTCAGTTACCATCATATATCATTTGTTTCACAAACAATCTTAATTTATTCTGTATTATACACTATCATTATTGCTCCTACATGCTAAATATTTCATATTGTATCATTTTCATGAAATTGAGACATACTTTAAGAGGCTTAAATTGCTCCTTTCAACTCGATTGCACAAATGACAACACTCTCAGAAGCAAAAGAAAATGTGTGTCTAACTCATTATGTATACATGGTATACTGTACTTATAAGTCTTGATTATCATGAATCATTTAAATCCAAACTGTTCAAATGTACAGTAAAACACAACATGGCAGCTAAATTGAACAGTGTTGGTTACTGCTGCAAATATTTCGATTTTAGAGACCAATTTGAAGAGTAAATAGCTCCAGGTGGCATTTTAACATGATTGGAATGTTCAGTACTGGAGCAACATAACCAGGACCACTCAGAACGATGATTCCAAATGTCATCCAATAGGAAGATACATGTAAAAAAGGCAATTGAAATAATATGAGACCCCCTACCAAGAACAGACCCGTTTTTTAAAAAAAAACTTGTACATTATTAGTCTGATGTTAAAACATTATTAAGTTCTATGTTCTAAATGTATGCTGTTTAACATGATTCCTCTTTTGAAGTATTATCCATCTGAAACAAGATCTTTATCTGCATTATACAGTGAAAAAACGAAATTTGTGTATATCTTTCTTAATAGCATGTAATTACATGGCAGGAAGCAAAATGAGAGGTTCTCTTTATTATGTAAAATTAGGTTTTTCCTGTCTGGCTGACCTTCTGCTTAATTGTTATATACATGCTAATGCACATATTAATAACAAAACATAGACACGCTCGTGTGAAAAATGAGACAGGATCCGAGATCTGTCTTGAGACAGCAATAGTTCCAAAGTGTCACACACACATAGTTAATCCTAGCCCAGCATCCAATCCCAGATGGATCATGTGCCCATTCACCGAAACAGGCTTTATTTATCACAAAAAATATATTTCATGTTTAATCTTCCTGTTTGGCATGAGTTTAAAAAAAAAAAAAAAACATTTTGTAGGGTAATTCTAAGTGCATGTCTTTTGGGGATTCCAAAGTGACCCCACAGTAAAATGTTTAAGGTTATGTCCGATTTGACCCCACGCACAAAGATTTATTTTTTTTTGGCGTCACTACATTTACAACTTGCGCTATAATGCCTTATAATCCACAAAAGTATCCTTTAAAGTGTTAATCAGATATTTACAGTTAATGCAATGATACATCTGCAGGTGATGAGGAAAGGTAAGGTTTTGTGACCCAATGGTACAGAAATCCTAGCAACGTGACAGATTCTAAAAACAGTGTCTATTCATTCTTCATTATTCTTTACATGTTGATTGCTTTCCAGTCTCAACACCCTGCTGTCTATTTCTCTAATTAGGATTTTGGAGATGATGGCTCACTATATATCACCAAGGTGACCACTATCCACATGGGCAATTACACCTGCCATGCTTATGGGTATGAGGATTTGTACCAAACCCATGTCCTGCAGGTGAATGGTTAGTAACTGGCATATATGACAGCCCTAATTTTAATGATGATTGATTTGTATGCTAATTTGTTTTAGAATAAATATTCCGGGAAGTTATTTCAAAAAATGTGTCATTGTTACTATTATCTGCAACATACAGTTAGATTAATACTATGAATAGCTTCTTAATACCTAAAGGGAAGCTTACTTTTGTATTGCAGGGCAGTAACTGTGAAAATGCAGCTTAGCCTATCATTTCTTATCCAGTTTATTTATTTATTTTTTTCCAGTCATTTACAAATATTTTCAACAACATCAAATAGCTGATGGCTAAAGCACATAGCTTAATAAAATAATTTGCATAATACTTTTGCAAGAATGTATGATTGCCAGGATCTTTTCTCCATTGGAGACCTCAAAAAACAAAGCTTGAATTAAGTTGGAGATAAGAATCCTATTAGTTTCCAGTCTGTTTTCCCACAGAGGCTAAACTAGCTTGAAAATGCAATGGAATATGAAGCAGGCTTATCTGCTTTGTTTTGTTGGATTAGCATTTAATTGTTAGAGACGACTGGATTGAAACAGGAAGACCTGGTTTAAATTGTCATTAAAACTTAGTTTACAGAAATGCGTTTTAATACACTGGTTTTGTGGTGTTGTTTTTACCACTTAGTGCCTCCAGTGATCATTGTGTACCCAGAAACCCAGGCCCAGGAACCGGGTGTATCTGCCAGCCTGAAATGCCACGCGGATGGCATCCCTGACCCCAAAATTACCTGGCTAAAGAATGGAATGGACATCATGCCGAAGACATCAAAGCAACTCTTAATGATAGGTAAGACAGGACTTGTATTTACTTGTTAGTTAGCTACCAGTTACTCACTTCTGTGCAAGCCAGTTCCAACATGTTCAGATCTGTGTTGCTTGAGCAGGCTTTCTCCATTCTTGCACCAGAATTGCATTTAGTTTCAACCAGCTTCACCGGAATTATCTTTAACATGTGTATTGTAGAGTTAGATAACATGTAGATGGCTTAAAACTACATACAGATGCAATTTTGATACACAGAAGCACTTTTGCTGTTAAACAAAACCCAGACAAAACTAAAACATGAAACCATCTATGATGATGATGTACTGTAACCACATTTCTTGAACATATTACGATATAAGATATAGAATGCCATTTTTTTTTAAGTTACCAATTATAAAAACAGTTCTTTTTTATGGTTTATTTATCAAAAAGAGCTTTTTTTTTTACAAAGCATTTTCAATCCTACTTTTTGAATTATTTCTCACTGACTGCCATAGCATGGGTCATCACCCCTCCTAAACGTTTATTAGATGAGTGTGCAGTTGAGGCAGGGATGAACGTTGGCAATGTCAATAAGGATAAAGCATCTAAACTCCATTATAATGAATTGATATGTCCAGTCCTAGCTTGCCCTTTAGTTGCAGTGATAGATTCTCAAGACCTTTAAAAACATTGCTGTCACTTTGTCCATTTAAAATATTTACATAGGGTTAAAGAGCTAGGATTTCCGTGTAGTAACGTTGTCTTGGAGGGAGGTGGCAGGCAGTTTTGCAAAATACTCCCCCCCTCCCCCCCCCCCCCCAAAAAAAAGAAATCAATCTTGCATTCCACAGGACATCCAAAAACAGGCTAAAACACAAACATTAACAAATAAATAATAAAAAAAAAACATTATTTGGGATTTAGAAGTCAGTGGTGGTGACAAAGATATTTCTGTCGGTACATGATTTTCAATATGTGGTGCAGAAACCACTCGCCAGCAGTTTCATCACCTTTGATAGTGTTAATCTTAACCTGAGATGCAATTGAACTGACAATTGAGGTTGTTTAGTGTTCTTTTGCCTCCCTCTCCCTCTGGGGACTGTCTCTGAACACCAGTCTTGACCTGTGGTGGGCTGCATTATCTATGTGGCCTTCACAGCACATCAGCTTAACTAATGCTAATGATTCTCCTAATGACCCTTTTCCACAGAAGGCTGTCTCTGTGCCTTACTTCGATGGAAAGTCATCAGTACAACTTTTACCTGCAAAGATTGAAGTTGAACTGCATATGGGGGCTATATATATATATATATATATATATATAATATACATATATATTATTATTATTACTATTTTTAAGTGTTTACTCCAGTCTTTAATTAACTTCCATTGTTTGAAAGAGGTAAAACGCTTGTTAATTTTACAAAACCAGAACCAAAACAACTAAGTTACAGATGTCAAGTCCTCTTAAGCACTTTCCAATTAAAGAACTTTTGTGAAGGTTTCACAATACAATTCTATTGCACTGGGTTTCCATACAAAGTATACTTCTTGTTTATTCTTACACTTTTATTTGCAAGATGGAAGCAGTAACAGCAGATGCCAACATAACCAAATCTGTTCATTAATCTATAACTGCAGGTGTATTGCCTCTTCATTCTTGATTGGGGTCTGTCAATCAGTAGTTCATTTAACTGCAGTTAAAACATATTGCTATGCAGAAAGATTCCCCAAAGAGTAGATGAACCGAGTGAATGTAACAGAACAGCATTTTTAAAAAGCAACCATATAAACGTGTTTCTTTTAAAGCCAGAAATGGAGAGCACAATAGTGCTGAAATTACTGAAGCGTGGTATAATTTATCACTTTCAGCCTGCTATGCACAGATTATTCATTTTAATAAATTAAAGTCAGAAAAATGTAACTTTCCATTTTTTGAAACTACACAGCAGCTGGGGAGTTCAAATAGGTTCATTATGTGTCCCATTTGAGAATCCTGAATCCTATAGAAAAGTGTAAGAAACATGTTTGTATGGTATGCATTTTACAAGGTGAATTTTTAAATTAAGCACCATTTTTTTATTATTGTAAAAATATCTACAGTATATAAAATTGTATACAGTAGTGTGCACATTTATTAGAACACCTCAAGATGTATCATTTGTATCCTTTTGTACTGCATACCTACCTGCAAGAAAACACCTGGCTGTGAGAATTTTAATTTTTGGTCAGTATCAGTGCTATAGAGACATTAAGCACCAGTGTGAGAATGTTAGACCTCATTAATTAGTCTACTTAAATCAAGTTATTCTAAGGAGTCTCATGCATTACCATTTGTGGCTATGCGTTCCTCTTCTCTTCTTATTTTAAATGAATTGCATTTGTGGTCTATTCAAGTCATTAATTAAATCAGACAATCACTAATTTGCCTATTTTGACGATTTTCCAAGATTTTCAGTTCCAGTGATTTGATTTCATATGCACAACCAATCAAAACTCCAGAAGCAATGGGGTGTTCTAATACATTGTCTCACTGCTGTATGAGACACATTTTCAAATGAAGGGTATTGTGTGGACCAGAAAGACTGTGTCGCGTGTTAGTAGTTTAATAACCACACTCTTTTGACACTGGAACCCATTTGCTTTTTTAATGCTGTTTCAAATGTTTTTACGTCTTGAAAAATGAGAGCAAACATTGACATCAGTTTATTGGAGTTGTTGACTTGTGGTAACATTGAAACAATGTGCATGTTGGTAGAAAAAGTATGTGGGGGTGGGGGATTTTTCCACACAAATCAAAAGTGACAGAGTTGAGAACTGTTTGCAATCCCCCCTCACTACCCTGCTGGTTCAGCAGTGAGATCCCACATGTTTTAGCTAGACTTTGAGTTCTGGAGTACTCAAAACTTGCAATGCTGCAGTAGTTCTCAAGTGTTTATTTATTTGTAATTCACAACCCTAATGAGTATTAAAACACCTACATCTTCAATCCTTTCTGCCCCTGGCATTTGTCGTTACTCTGCTAATATCTTCTAAAGTAGTTGTAATGCATTTCAGGTGTGCAAAGCACCAGACAAGCTGCACAGAGGCAGGTGCGCAAAGCACCAGATAATGAGCTGCACCGAGGAATGAATTACCTGAACAGCCAGCTGCAGCTCACACTTCCTTCCTGTTCGTATGCAATACAAGTAAACTAGCTGATTTTAAGTGCAGTTTGTTCTCAATGGGTGCTATAGATACTGAATATCAGCTTGCATGCCAGGTCTAGGATATTCAATGAGGTCACTTTTTAGAATGTTTGCTGCCAGCATAGACCTTCATGTTCAGTGTTTATTTCCTGTCCTCACAGCTAAGCAGTGTGAAATAAAAAGCTTCGTCCCTGCAGTGTTGCAGAAGACAACTGAAACCCGCTATGGGTGATACACAGCGATTTGGGTTCTGTTTTATTGAAGACGTTAGGATCTATGCAATCGATTTAAAATTAGCAGCACATCAAAGTAGGGTATGAATTACAGCTGTAGGATTCATATAATAATGACTGGTAACATGAGGTACTAAGTCCAAGAATAGTGATAATCAGTGTCTACAGTCCTATAGTACATGCATGTTATTTCTGCCTGCTATGTTCAACATACTCTGCTTTTCAAGACGTAAACACAGTGACATACTCATTACATAACATTCTATGTTGTGTAAGTAAAGTGTTCACTGGTATATATTTAAAACTGTGGGTAATAATCCGGCAAGCTAAACATTTTAAAATTAGAAAAAAAAACAAAAAACTACTGCTTTGCATTTTGCAATAACTATTCCAAGTACTGTGGTTCAGATATTTAATTTTAAAATGAGCATAACTTGCAGTGTATAAAAACATGCATTTTTACAGATTTTATTTTTATAATACATATTACACTCAAATAACAAATTACAGTAATGACAGATCATGCACCAGCTCACTGCATATGGTTTAATAGTAAAATAATTGAAATAAACTAAATTAGTTTATACAGTATGTCTACAGTAAGTGCAATATACTGATCAAGAAACAATTATTCTTACAGTAGCTCTGTAGTCCAGTTCTTTGCCAGGATACAACAAGCAACATATTAATTATTAACAGAAACGCCCTTTGTTACTGGTTGATTGCTGCAGCAGTGTACACAACCAAGAGGGATTTAAATAGAAAAGCCCTTCATACAGCTGACGGGTTAGAAGCACTAAGATCACAAAGGAAGGGGTTCAAAGAGGTGGCAGCAGTAAAGCCAGCAGCAGCTCTCTTCAGATGAAGCACTGCTCAGGACCACAAACAGCGACGCCGGTGGCAGGATTAGACGTCTGAAAAGCAAACGTCAAGACATGCTTTGAATCAGAGAAATGTGCAAAAGTGATGGATGTCTTGATACAGCATTTTAGAACACAGAGACTCCCTGCAGAACTGCCACACTGTGCAGAGGTGTAGATACAGGTGCAGCTACAGTAAGGAAGCTTCAGGACCACCACGTGAGAATTGTCGTCAGAAAAAGCATATGCCTTCTGGTTAACCTTTTCAGTGCCACAATAAATAAAACATGACTCCCATCTGTTGTGCCACAGTAAAAAAATATATATATATATATTTTAAAAGCATTGTACAATAAAATAACGATAACACTTAGCATTGTCTCCAATTACTATGCATTTACATAGTAGTTACATGTGTGTGTGCACATACTTATTGTTGTAATGCAGAGTTGCAATGCACCTTGTCTGATACAATTGTGTACTTGCATGTATCATGCAAAAGTATTTTTACTGTATGACCCTCTTGAAATCATTTTAGCTTGTTTTGTTTTCTGACTGGTTACCCTTTGTACTGTATATGCAAATGATCAAGCAGGTTTGAGGCCAAAGCTGGTCGATGATACAGACATGTGCTGCATATATTTGCACTTATCATAATGTTGTTATTGAATCATTTTTGTGAGCATTGCCAGCATTTCATGATAACATTACTAACCTTTAAAATCTTCATTATATTATTATGTGTCACACTCAATGTTTAGTTCTCTTTGTAGAAAACAAAAGCTGGTATTAACTAAGCATGGTGGTATTAACCATTTTTGAAAGAAAGTTGTATTGTACTGTATACCAATGAATTCCAGTACACACACACAATTAAAATAGTATTTGATTAATATTGTGGTCTATTTACATCACTGACATGTTTAAATCTTGTATCGATCATCCTTCTGTACAGCGACTGCCTTCAAAATGTTTCTGTCTATTAAAAAAAAGTATGAATACTTTACAGCAAATGGTAGTGAGCTGCATATTGGCAGCGTGCGCTATGAAGACACTGGCGCCTATACCTGCATTGCTAAGAACGAAGTAGGAGTGGACGAGGACATTTCTTCATTGTTTGTGGAAGATTCAGCTCGAAAGACTCGTAAGTACACAAACACCCCCTCCAATGCTCATTAATATTGCCTGTTTATCTACACAGACATTTTCTTCTGTGCTGTTTCTTAAGCTGTAATTGCACTGTGCAATAACACCGCTGTTACCAACAGTAACGTGTTCTGCAATTTAACTTGAAATGGTTCAATGGAAATTCATATTAAAGTTGGGTTAAAGTTTTAACAGTGATATTTATTAAAATGTTAAAGTTTCAGTCTGGAAATTTGAATGTAGTGTATTATCCCCTCATTCAAAGGCAGGACACAAGGCAAGGTTACACAGAGTGCCTGTAGGCTTGTGCCATATGTTTGATTTGGCAAAAATCCTTCTCTGTCCGCACTGTTCATGGGGCTCGTTGAACACTTCAACAAGGTTAAATGGTATGTGGGGAAGGGTGTGATAAATATTATTAAGACAGAGCTAATTATACTGTGACAGCACTCAACATATTGCATGCCAGCATGCTTGGTTTTAAGAGAACAGTGGAAAGTTTTACTATACATCATTCAAAGAATTTTGCTAGTTCATTGTATTGTTTCCACTTTGACTTATTGGTTCCCTGATAAATACTGTGAACCAGTTTTAACTACTTCAGTAAACCTTCAATGAAAATAGTTTAATTTATTTAAAAACAGTATTACACATATTGTATTGGGGGATTAAACACTTGTTTATAATTCATACATTATTCTTATACAGTACAGAAAAGCTATAATGCATTTTTGTTGACACTTGACTTTAGCCTGCAACAAGTGAAACTCAATAAATAAGTTATACATCCTGGATGTATCATTGTACAGTAATATCTTTCTTGTACAAAAGGGCTGCAAGATCTTTTTTGTAAAGACATTAAAATGTTCCTTGTCTTTTTTTTCTGGCTATCCATCTCTTTGGTGCTGCAGTTGCAAACGTACTGTGGCGAGAGGAAGGTACTAACTTGCTGTGTTGTAGTGATCATGTGTGCTTGTTGTGCTGTGATTAGTTTTTCATTTACAGTAAAGGACCGATAGATAAAATCATTGAGTAAATCTTGCCATGAAAGTAGTGATATTTACCATGTTAAAAAAAGCATAGTAACAACACACCATGGGAAACTTGTATTTTAATTTTGAATGCATCATTTTTGTTGTTTTATAGCAACAGGACAATACTAACAAACAATCTCAAATCTCCTAGTAGCCTTTGTGATTTCACTGTGTCTCCTGAGGACCAACCCATTAAACCAGCCACCTGTTAATCAAACAATAGGTATTGCTTGGAAGTTGTTGGTTTAGTTTTTCTAATTACTTTGAAAAATGAAATGCATGATAAGTGGTTCTGTCATAGCCAATGATTTCAGGCAAGCGTTGAGAATATCACAAAGTACGGATCTGTTGAGAATCAGTGCTTCAAAATGATCAATTTTTCACTAGCATACCCCGAGTCAAATCTGTAGCATGCTGTCCAGATATACTAATGGCAATGCACACAACACAAGTAAAAATCCAAATATTTACTAATGTCAAGTGCTGTCACAAAAATGTGTTTTCAGCTTTTGCAAATTGTGCTTCCATTTTTTAATGGATTATTATTTATTTATTTATTTATTTTATTTTGTTGAATTCCAGAACATGGCCTTAAGGATACCTGACCATCCATGTGCTGCAATGCTTCAGCTAACTGAGAAATGCAAGGTCATAAAAGTAACAGCAGCTGTTTGATGAAAAATAGATCCTGACAGGGTTAAAAAAAAATAAGGTTCCTAACCGCACTCTGTTGCAAACAAAAAAGAAAAAAGAAAAAATATATACACTGTCCTATTAAAAAAAGCTGAAAACTGTTTTGTAACCGTACCACTGTCAATTGACTCTTTTTTTGTGATGAGTGCTAATTTGCACGCATGACCTGGCTATTGAAAAGGTGTTATGAAATGTTATTAATCTTCGCAAGTGTTCTGCATGAATACATATACATACCTTTTCATAGCATACCTACTTCTGTTCTGTTTCCTTTCTTGTGCAATAGGTTTATCACCAATAAAACATATATACTGTTCAAACATTACTTTAAATAGAGGAAGACATGGGTACAAAATCTGGAACCCATTCTAGAAAATACCCAAGACATTCAGTTGCATGTGCCAACCTCTAAATTGTAGCATTATTTTTGTTGTTGTTTTGTAATGTGACAGATATTCCCAGTGTATTTTTCAAAACTATACCTGCTTCATTTTATTCGTAGTGTACTGAAAATAAGTCTTGTAATTTAGACTAATTACACAAGCGGGATCACCAATACCCGAAGCTCGTTATTACCTTTCTCAAGTGTGGATATCAAGATCCTGAGCAAAGTACTGCCCTCAATCAATCCAACAGCCCTGACGTGTTTTGTGTTAGTTCACTTGTCTCAGAAATAAACATAGTTTTTGTAATGGCAAACGTGAATAGTTTTGTTTTTACTTTATTTGAAAGGCAAACTTACAATAAAAGATGGCAGGTATAAAATTGCAATGTTACATTTCACATGACAAACAAAATATACCGTTATAGCCATGAGTTTCCGTCAAATACGGTGTTGTCAGTTTTAGTATTGAAATTAAAATGGAATGAAAATAACTGTTCTTGTTTTGTCTTTGAGGTTTAAGTGTGGGCAACATGTTCTATGTCTTTTCTGATGATGGGATTACAATCCTGCAGCCAAATGAATGTGAGATTCAAAGACATATAAAACCAACGGAAAGGATTATTGCAAGCTACGTAAGTAAATGTTTGGTTTAGTTTATTGAAGGTTAGTTATATTGTTTTAATTTTATATGTCACTATTCTTGTACCGGGCACAGTCATGCTACTGTGTTTGATTGATGGAATTGCCTGTGGCAAAAATGACAGAGTGGCTTGTGCTAGAGCACATCTGCAGGTCACTGACCATTTATTAGAGTTCAGTTGAAAGTGAATAAAGGAAACGTTTGGTCTTTTCTGCTGTAAACAACATTTTTTGTTCTTGACATTTCTCTGGTGGAAGTACAATGCTCAGAGAACACTGTCCTATTTGAGAGAGGTGAATTCAGCGTGACCCTGGGACGAGACCTGTGCCAGTTAAATGTAGAGTGTTGTTCTTCTCCCTCAGGAAGAGATGTGCCCCAAAGGTGATGGAGATGCAATTCAGCATTGCGTCTGGGCCTCCGCTGTCAATGTCAGAGAGAAGTACATATATGCGACACAGCCCGTTCAGAACAGAGTACTGATTGTAGACACTCAAGCTCAGAAAGTTGTACAGGTCAGTGTTCATCTGCTCCTCTTTTCTTTAAAGCTGTTAAGAGATTGCCTTCAGAGCTTACTGAGGGTCAGAAAGCTAAAATGATGCCCAGTGTTTGTCTCCAGGGCAAGTGCAGTGTAATGACTCCAGCTCCCCTCCACTCCATTATGACGAGCCCTAAGTGTTTGCCCTGAACTTGTAGGAGAACCTTCTGCGGAGAGAGAGGTTAATTCGTTCTCTAGGCTCTTTTACACTTGCTAAAAGAAAATAGCTTTCAGCTGTGTCAGGTTTTGTTTGGCATAAGATTGAGACTTGCGAAAAGATACCATCAGTCTTCTTCCTAATAGGTTTCCCAACTTCAACCTATTGGTCTTCAGAAATGGAAGACAAGCCTTTTTTTCCTCTGCCAAACTAGTTTAGAACCCAATTCCCTGGCTGTTCATTCTGAATTCAAAAGGAAGTGGGTGAAAAAAATCCCAATTTTAAAAAGGGATCTTTACTTTTGCTCAAAGAAAATATTAACCCATGGATCTTATTCCTCTACGCATGAATTATGCTGACTCTGACTAAGCGTATATTCATTCCCCTGCTTCCCCCTTGCAGGTTGTTAAGAATGATAAAAGGATTGTTGAGATACCAGAGAGGCTTGCAACACAGCAGTGTAGCACAACATATTTTCCTAAGTGTAAAATATAGGGTAGCAGTATTCAAACTGGCTCAGTCAATAAAGTTTTGATTATCCTTCATACCGTTTCTTGTTTTGTTCGTGTTGATTGTCTTTACCTCATAACCTATATTCGATTGATCTATCCAGTGGGAGTCTAAACACCACCTTAAATGATTGAAAATAGGAACTTTTGTGTATTTTAGTAAACTAAAATCTCTCACATTGCATATGAGTCTCGCTGGTGTATCTCTTGTCTTTTAATAGTAAAGATGCGAAGCCAGCACAGGTGTTGTTTAGTTCATGCCAACATTGTACTAAACGGAAATATAAGTTTTAAAAAAAAGATCTTGCATGTTGTCCGTTGATCACACTGCATGGCAGAAAACTCTGGTGCGTTTGGTAATGTCAACCTAGCAGCCTGCAGTGAGTCATCATCAGCAGTCATACCAAGAAGGAAAGTGTACTGTATGCGTTAAAGACAACAGCCTGTGGAAGTAGCTAACAGCGCTCTTACAAACCCTTTGGACTGTCGCTTCTGCCACCATGATAAGACACGATACTGTGGGAGTGACAGCCTTCCCTAAACACTGAACACATCCTCGAGCCTGCAGGACCGGAAGTGCGACAGCTCGGCCAGCATGACTGCGAGACCAAGTCTTTGATTTTGTTATTTCCCTGTGTTTAAGCGATCACTGAAATCATCTTCTCTTGTGAAGGTTGTTGAAACAGACCCTATGCCAGTGAAACTGCACTATGACAAATCACATGACCAGGTGTGGGTGCTTAGCTGGGGCGACATTGACAGGACTCGCCCAACGTTGCAGGTACGTGAGCCTCAAGTCCTGTGCCAGGTTGTGTGCTGGTTTTGGTAATGCCCGCTGAAACCATGAGATTACCTTTAACAGTGCTTCTTAAAGAACTGCATTATCTAGAACCTTGACCCAGGGTCAACTGCTGTCTTGAAATCAAGACAAAATTGACAGGAAGAGCAATATTTTAAACACCTATTGTTGCTCAAGGATGATTACAGCTAGGTTACTATGCATTTTGAGAAAGTTGAAAAGCAATTTCACGAAGAAAAGCATGCAATAGAAAAGCACAGGACATAAGGAGCAGACCATGAATAAGTAGCTTGACAGTGTCATTATCATTTGTCATGCAAGTAATTTACCTACCCATTGAGCATTCCTTAATGCCAGGGGCACAATTCTGCTTGAAGAGTGGGCCATCAACCACCATAATATCTCTCAGCTTAATATCTTTCTGCAAACATTTGAATGTCTTGCACATATTTCACACATTTGAAATCCTTTAAAAATCGCAATCCCTTGATTTTCAAGCTGTAGGAAAGAAAAGATGAAAGTTAGCCACAGCACACATACAGTAAAGCGTTTTTGTATGTGTATAAAATTGTGTACACAGCAAAATACTTTTCCTAATTTGTTTTATTTTTTCTTCCTTCAATGTAGTAGCATTGTACAATGGCACACATGGTTGTGTAATTACAATGCAACCCAATGTTTAATTACAAAATACAAAAGGTTTGCAGTTTCTCTTGTCTGTTGTACTGTGAATTACACTATATGTATGCTTGCAGTGTAATTAATAAGACACAACCTAAAAAGGTAAAAAAAAAAAAAACTTTGAAAGTAACCACCACTATGCAAGGAATCTTGAACTCACAAGGACATTACTAATAGTTACAGTAGTGTTATTAGGATTGAACCCATCAACCCTTAGTAATGAAGTGCAATAGTTATAATGGGCTTCTAAGTGTCTGTCCTGCAAAACCCGACTGGAAAAATGACCATAGATGTCTGTCTCACAGCAGAATTGAACAGCAGTTAGTCAACGAGTCTGGGGGCAGCTGATAGAGCTCTCTCAAGACCAGTGCGCCCAGAAACCTAGCTCCACATTTCAGGCAGGAGGGGTCTCTCAAATCATCTTTAACCCTGAGGTGCAGATAAGAGTCAGATAGTGCAAGAATGGCAAGGTGACTGACCTACAAGCTGTTGGGGACAGGGGGGGGGGACAATAGGAAGAGCCTACTGGGAGCAGGTGGTAGCAGCCATTGGTTTAACTGGTCCCTGTTTAGCCGCAGATCTGCAGATGCAGAACTTTATGCCTCTGAAGTTTAGCAATAACTTGCTACTGCAAAGATACCTGCATTTCATGCTCTGTTTAGGGTGGCGTAATTGATGGAAGGAGCTGAGATTTAGATAGAGTTGTAAATTAAATCCTTTGCAGGACAGAATATCACACGATAGGAGCAAGACCTAAAGTGATGTTGCATAAAAATAGCCTGATAGGAAAGTTCTTTTTTTTTTTTTAAAACCTTGAAACAGCGCTATGACGAGACAAGTAACCATTTGATTAATGTGTCGAGGCTTTTGACATAATAAATGAATTACTTTTGCGAGTCTCACTGATGCAATTAAAAGGAAAGTGCCTCTCGGCTGGAGGCAGCTGGCTTGCATTGGAATGAAGGACCAAGAAAGGGCCAGTCCTTCCATCCATGCTTTAATTAAGAAAACACTGTGGGTCCAGGTCACTGCTTTAAAATTTTTTTTTTAAAAATCACACTGCACTGGCATGTTAATCATAGCTCAGCTCAGCACAGCAGAGTGGTGCAAAGCATGAATAAGTAAGCTAATCCTCATAGATACACTTGCCCAACAATATATCAGTATGTCATCTAATGTTTTCAGAAAACATATACAGTACATTGATTTCAGCTGAAGTCAGCTGCATCCACATGCAAGGTCTAATGAAAGCTGAAGTGTATTGCTTTATATATGAAGACAAACATACAAAAAAAATGAATATTTCTTAATGCACCGTTAGATTTTTAATGACGGACGGTAATCAAACCAAATTATCACAAAAAGATGAATGGTTAGCATCATTTGTTGGGCAAACACTACATTCTTCATAACTCATTGTTGTTTTCCATTAGGCAATGTTTGTCCAGTCCTTGTCAAAAGAATGATTGAATGAATGAATGAATGAATGAATGAAATAAATAAATAAATAAACACACATACATGTAATCAGTTTCTTGAAGGTTGTGCTTATATTGAGTGCCGACAAAAGAAAACATTGCAGTTGTTTATGTATTTTGAGGTTGATTATGATGTATGAATATTTTGCGCTGATATTGTAGAAAAATATCATCCCTAAGCAAATTGAAAGATACAATCCTTCAAGACGGTTTGTGTCCCTGGGAAGCTGCTGCTTTCTGGACTTTCTCTGTTGTCACTTCCTGTCTAATCCCATGTTTAAGGCTACTGCTTGTTTAAACATTGTGTTGTGCTTCAGGTCATCCCTCAAGCCAGTGGAGGAGAGGAACACCGAACCACTCCCACTCCGTTTGAGAGAGTGGAGAACTTCTTTATTCCACCGACAAACCTCATTATTACACACGTAAGGTAAGATGAACACATGAGAAGCTGTCACTCTCAGTGGCTTCGTCCAGTATTCACTAAGACATCATTTATACCATAATCTCACTTTATCCTGCCCTAGACCACTTTTTTTACATTGTAAAATCACATGCCCAGTTTTTTGTGTGTGTGTGTGTGTGTTTCAACAGAATCCTATTTAATATTAAGTAATGCATTTGAAATTAAATCATCTTAATTTCCTTTTTGCATGGTTACTGTGCATCTGAGTCATAAATAAATATATAAGCATGGGTGGGAAAAAAAAGTCTCTGCTTCCTTCACTTACATTTTCAAGTCTAAGGCTAAGTGATTCACAGTTTGCCAATTGCTGTCAGGCACAGGGTCATTAGTAATTAATGTCATTATCCCTTTACTAAATGGTAATAAGTATGAAGTTAAGTGTGAAATAAGGCTGTCAATACATACACGTCAGTGTCTAAATTTCTAATTGAACTGGCTGGTATGCTAAACTCTCGTTATTTGTTTTAAACGGTTGCAGACTCTGGAAGAGTGAACCCTCTATGCAGAGATGCGTCTAAAAAAAAAAGTCTTTATAAACGTGACTAGAAAAATGGATTTTGTAAATTCGTTTGTAAATTGCAGTGATGCCAAAGGTTTGTACAGTGTGTTTTTCGGTAACACTTTACATTGTGTCTCTAATTACTGTGTATTTACATAGTAAATGCATGTACACTTGCACATAATGACAATGTTATTATGCATAGTTACAATGTACTTGTATTTTTTTTGTTGCACAATATATGCAAGTACAAAATTGTCAAAAAAAATACACATCAAGTACAATGTAACTATGCATATTAACATTATAATTGTGTCAGTACACATGAATTTACTAAGTAACGTCTATGTAAATACACAATACTTAGAGACAATGTAAAGTGCTGCCTGTTTTTCTAGCAGTACAGATGTCTGCATTTCATCGGTCTTGGTGCTGTATGTATTTGGCAGGTTTGGATTCATCTTTCTCAAGTCTGAGCCGGCGGTGCACAAGATTGATCTGGAGACCATCTCTCGCATCAAGACCATCAGCCTCAAAAACTACAGCTGTGTCCCAGTGAGCATGGCCTACACCCACCTGGGGGGCTATTACTTCATCCACTGCGAGGGGAGGAACTCTACGTCACCCCAGCCTCAGCTCCTCATAGACAGCGTGACTGATTCCATCATAGGCTATAACCAGGACATAACAGGGACACCGTACGTCTCCCCGGATGGACGTTACGTCGTGACCGCCGACGAACACAACGGGAAGATCAGGGTTCAAACACTCAGCTTCCAAGGCAGATTACAGTCAATACTAGACCTCCAAACTAGCCTGAGCATCTCAGACGTGGCTTTCCAGCCATCATTTACAGAGGCCAATCAGTATTGCATATATGCAGCCTCTCGATCTCAAACAGATATGCTCTTTGTGGAGCTGTCAATAGGGAGGCTGGATGTTCTGAAGAACCTAAAGGATCCCATCCCGTCAGGCGATTGGCCCTGGAGTCGTTATAACAGGGTGGTGAAGGACAGTGGGCTGTTTGGACAACACCTGGTTACGCCCTCAGAAGATTCTTTATTTGTTCTAAATGGGAAACAGAACCGCCTCCACTGCGAGGTTTCGGATATAAAGAGAGGTAACACAGTCGTATGGGTTGGGGAGGTATGAGAAGTTAAATAATAGGATTATAAGCAAGAATTTAATGGACTCAACGCTGGGACTGAGCAAGCAAGTATAAATGTACGGTTATTGTAAAAAAAAATGTAACAAAATATTTTTTACTCTGAGGCTTCAGTGCAACAGTGATCTACGTGCACTTATCCAAATGACAGCGATACATTATTGCACTTAACACTGAGGTTAAACATAAACTGGGAAAAACTATGCACAATGTACACATTTTCTTTTTTAAATAAAAAGCAAATCATGCCAATGCTGAAGAATATTTTCACAGGTTAGCCTTTTTTAATATATGGCTAATAATAATAAAATATAATAATAATAATAATAATAATAATAATAATAATAATAATAATAATAATAAATGCAGCCTGGTATGATGATGATCAGTTTTACTTCGTTTTGACCTAGAATAACACTGTATTTCCCCCTTTTTTATATAAAAGCATAGAAAAACCAGGTACTAAATAAATACATACATACACCCCCCCCCCACACATTATAATACAGTCTGTATAGAGGCTGTGTGGTCCAGTGGTTAAAGAAAAGAGCTTGTAACCAGGAGGTCCCCGGTTCAAATCCCACCTCAGCCACTGACTCATTGTGTGACCCTGAGCAAGTCACTTAACCTCCTTGTGCTCCGTCTTTCGGGTGAGACGTAGTTGTAAGTGACTCTGCAGCTGATGCATAGTTCACACACCCTAGTCTCTGTAAGTCGCCTTGGATAAAGGCGTCTGCTAAATAAGCAAATAATAATAATAATAATAATAATGTTTCCATAAAAGCAGACAACAAATTAAGTACTTATGTTATTTAATCTGGCTCCTGTGTAGGGTTTTCAAATAGAATATCAAACCTAAAATATATTGCTAGAATAGAAAATATCCATTTCTGTGCCCTCCATGGAAGCGTACACTATCAAGAATGAGCCCCATTTGCCACTCAAGTCTGTAGATTTGTTGTTTTTCTCTAGCATCAGAAGCGTTTTTGAATGCGTAATGAGACGTTAGCTTATGTTCTGCTCTCGCTGATGAATATACATTTGTATATTAAACTGTGGTTTTCTTAAGACCATATGTTGCCTGTACGGGTACAATATGAGCCAATTACTGCATAAAAGAAAAAAGCAAGTGAATCCATTAGTACATTTAATATGTATGGAATTGATGTCGCCATTCATTAAACACCTCTCTTGTAAATACCACTGCAAATCAGTCTTTGTACTCTACAGAAACAGCCAGTTGTTTTGTCATTCAGTTAAGCAGTGTAGAGTGTGCATCCCGTTTGCTCGAAAGAGACGTTATTGAGAATGTTGAATAATCACTCTCTGCTATGGCTAAAGTTTCTGAACACACAAATCTCAAGTGTAAGTAAGGAACATTAGATTTTACCAAACTTTAATGAATAAAAGTAATTGAACAGGTATATTGATCTCCCCGTCTTGTCTTAATTATTGATTTAAAAGCGTAATTATTCCTCCAACTCGAAATACATCCTCCTCCTGTAAAACCTATTGGAACTGACTTCCAGAAGTTCTGTCCTTGATAACATTATAGCTTGAAACCTTGGGGATGTTTCTCTGGTTTATTGCAAAGCTAAAGTCACACTTTAGTTCAGGTGTTGCACATTGAATTATGTAATACTGTACAAGGAGCAACAGCTGACTGTTTGTTTATATACTGTATACACACAGACCTTGAACATGAAACATTGATTGATGAAAACACCTTGTAGAAATCAAGAGAAACACACTAGATTGGGTCAGTTTTTAGAGCTTCTATGCGGAATGCACCATTTTGTCCTGAAATTACAAAAAAAGCATTTTACAAAACTACATACAAAGCAACCTGTAAATTGATGAAATGTTTGCATAGAAGCCATATGCTTTAACCATTAGCTTGTGAACTAGCCTATAGCACATTATATACACCTTCTACAGATTTCCTATGAGCTGAAATGTTAATTCTACTTAATGTGCATTTGCACTTGCTCTCTTTACTACTGTGTTTGGTACTACAATGAAACAAAGAAAAGCCTGTTGTATTAGCTCTGTACCACAATGCTTACCATGTCATTTTCCAATCTTACACAAACTTGACTTTAAAACAAGCAATGGCATAGCTTGGTATTAAGAATATATACTGTCTTTCCAATTCAAACACACACAAAAAAAAATATTTCTATCCCTTCACCGTACTAGAGAATATAGGCGCTACGTGTAAAAAGCGTCTCACAAAAACAAACTAGACCACTGTTGCACTGAAAACAGATCAGCTTAAACTGTGACATTTAAAAGCTACAGTGTCTGGTGTATGATATTTTCATACTTTTAATTTGAAGAGTAAAGTCCGCCTCTTTTGCAGTTGCTGGGGTTACCGTTTCACGAAAGGAAAAACCGCAAGACCTTTAGTGAAATATTTGAAGATGTTGCTGCTGTAGCTTTCAAGCCTTGAACCTTAGACTGGGATAAAAATGTTACAAGTGCAATGATTTTAATCTGTGAGCACCAGCCCATACACACAATACTTTACAACTGTTGACTAATATTTTTATACAGCAATGATGATACAGGTAGAAATACAATGACAAATCACCTACTTTTTCTTTGTAAAAGGTATTTAGTACCCAAACATGCAGGTATCCCATAAAAAAAACAACTCCCTTTCAAAGCAGCAAGTTTAAAATCCTACACAAATTCTGAATATCCATATAGTTAATATACTGTATTACAAGAAAAATCATTGCAGACCTAATCCATGTTGGTGTGCTAGGCAGTAGTCACTGTTGTACATATATTATTGTTCTTGTTTAGAACACCTTTTGAATTTTAAATGTACAGATTTCATTTGGGTTTAGTGAAGATAATTTGTAAAAAATAAAAAAGCAGCCATACAACCGTGGTTATGTACAGCAGCATTACAACTGTATGCTTCACTGCAACCGATTAATTTAAATGAATATTCAGGGATTAACCTTTGGTTTTTGGGGGATCTGGTAATAAGGCAAAGCCAAAACGGACTCATTGTTATCGTTTGAAAACGCATTAGTTGTTGCACCCATTGTACTTTTTGTCACTACAACTCTACAATGTAAGATTTTTTAACAAAAGGGCACTTTTAAAAGGTATCATGTTCCAATGCATATTTCATCTGTATAGTACTCTTACATTGTTACAACATCCTGTATCTGTTCAAAGCGAACCCCTCCCATCTCAAATGTATCCCTCCTATGGCCCTGACCATTGGTCTGCATAGATTAAGCCATGACTTGCAGTAAAAGGCACATGGACAGACCTACCAAGCATTGTAAAGCCCGTTCTGTATGTAAAAACTGAACAGCACAAATCAGTTGTATGCTGAGGAGCATGTTCCCGCACATCTGCAAAATAAGTCTTGTTTGAAAATGAAAGTACACATTTTAGGATTAAAATGTCTATCATAAATTTGACAGTTCGGCCACCACTGAAGTTCCAATCTGAAAAGTCTCTCGGTCTAATGCGCAGTATGTACTTTACAATGTTTGGTCTTCGGTGACTGCAGTGGTAGTCAGCGTAGAGACATTAGCTCTGACTTTTCATAAGTAGAAATGTAATCAAATGACAGTACACCTCTAAGTCTCCTTTATTACTGGATCCACTGTCATATTATTCCCCGAGCAGCGAGTAATGTTAGTTGATGATTCTCTTGGAGTAGTGCCGTCAGCTCTGATAAGTGGCTGTCCTATGGGCATGGTTTGTATGTGAAGAGTTGCGTGGTCCCCTTTAACCTAGTAGATGATTCCACTTGAAATGACAAAGACCAATTCATGATAAAGTAAGAAAAACAGTTTGATTTGATTGAATAAATACATCTGTCTGTCACCGGGCTTGGTCGATCTCTATGCAACACATTGCCAAAATATATGAAACCGCTATTGCGCTTTCCAGCTTTGTTACTTATGCAGCCTTCATTGTCAAGGGTGAGCGAGTAGCCAATTCAACAGTGGTTACGTTGACATCAATGGGTCAAACAAAGTTTGAATTGGGAAGGAACGTTTGACTTTTCAGCAATTCATCTCAATTAGTTAACTTGCCGTTTGGATTTGGGGATTTCTATTCAATCCTTAGCTATAGAGATGTACACTTTTTAAAATCGTTTAACACAGTCTGGTAAGATCTTATTGGCATCATTGCAGTGGTTACATTATTTCTTTTTACTATCGTGTGCGTCGTCTCCGCTGTTGTCTGTTTTTTTTTTAATGGCCTCTCCACTGGTACTGTTGTAAACTGTATGTTTTGTATATTTTAACCTTCTCCACACTCACCCCATAAGTACCAGTTCACTTACCCAATGGTTTACAATACACCTAACTCACAAGTGATGTAACTGGGTTATCAATTACTCTAAAGAAGTCAAAGTATATGGTGTTGCCTGGGATGTAAACTTTCCTTTTTCTGCAATTTTGAAATAAAAAAAGTATTAAAAATGAGTTGATTTTGATTGAATTGATGCTTCTTGCTTTACTTTGTTTTAGGTATAAAAAGGCATGAAGAACATTTCTAAAGGCCTTTCAAGACACAGTACATTAATATAAGCACATAAAAACAACTACATTGGTTCTTTGTTTGATGACTGGCAACGTATTTCATTTTACCTTACCATGTCAAAAACAGGGCAAGATGACAAATACAAAAATCATCTGCATTATCCATGGAGAACAACTTCAAATCATATGCTGTTTTTCCCCCATGAAGGTTGCCTAGTCAAGTTTAAAGTACAGGGCTATACGACAGAGCTGTTGACAAGCATTAAATGATCACACTCCATGAAGAGCATTAAGTCGGCTACCAATAGACATAAATAATTCTTAAATAATAGTTCAATTATTCAAGTCCGCCCTGGGCTACAGAAAGCCCTCATCGACACACAGCCCTTCTGCTGTCAAATATTAGGAGACAGCAGATGTAATGGGTTTACAGTGTATCTACAGCAGGTTATTGCAATGGGTTTACAGTGTATTCACAGCAGGTTATTGCAATGGGTTTACAGTGTATTCACAGCAGGTTATTGCAATGGGTTTACAGTGTATCCACAGCAGGTTATTGCAATGGGTTTACAGTGTATCCACAGCAGGTTATTGCAATGGCTTTACAGTGTATTCACAGCAGGTTATTGCAATGGGTTTACAGTGTATCCACAGCAGGTTATTACAATGGCTTTACAGTGTATTCACAGCAGGTTATTGCAATGGGTTTACAGTGTATCCACAGCAGGTTATTGCAATGGCTTTACAGTGTATTCACAGCAGGTTATTGCAATGGGTTTACAGTGTATCCACAGCAGGTTATTGCAATGGGTTTACAGTGTATCCACAGCAGGTTATTGCAATGGCTTTACAGTGTATTCACAGCAGGTTACTGCAATGGCTTTACAGTGTATTCACAGCAGGTTATTGCAATGGGTTTACAGTGTATTCACAGCAGGTTATTGCAATGGCTTTACAGTGTATCCACAGCAGGTTATTGCAATGGGTTTACAGTGTATCCACAGCAGGTTATTGCAATGGGTTTACAGTGTATTCACAGCAGGTTATTGCAATGGGTTTACAGTGTATCCACAGCAGGTTATTGCAATGGGTTTACAGCGTATTCACAGCAGGTTATTGCAATGGGTTTACAGTGTATCCACAGCAGGTTATTGCAATGGGTTTACAGTGTATCCACAGCAGGTTATTGCAATGGCTTTACAGTGTATTCACAGCAGGTTATTGCAATGGGTTTACAGTGTATCCACAGCAGGTTATTACAATGGCTTTACAGTGTATTCACAGCAGGTTATTGCAATGGGTTTACAGTGTATCCACAGCAGGTTATTGCAATGGCTTTACAGTGTATTCACAGCAGGTTATTGCAATGGGTTTACAGTGTATCCACAGCAGGTTATTGCAATGGGTTTACAGTGTATCCACAGCAGGTTATTGCAATGGCTTTACAGTGTATTCACAGCAGGTTACTGCAATGGCTTTACAGTGTATTCACAGCAGGTTATTGCAATGGCTTTACAGTGTATTCACAGCAGGTTATTGCAATGGCTTTACAGTGTATCCACAGCAGGTTATTACAATGGCTTTACAGTGTATTCACGGCAGGTTATTGCAATGGGTTTACAGTGTATTTACAGCAGGTTATTGCAATGGGTTTACAGCGTATTCACAGCAGGTTATTGCAATGGGTTTAGTGTATCCACAGCAGGTCATTGCAATGTCTTTTGAGTATATTCACAGCAGGTTATTACAATGGGTTTTCAGTGTATCCACAACAGGTTATTGGAATGTACTGAAGTTCCTGGTTGTGTTTAAAAACATGCAGTTGCTTGTATATGTCGATGACCCAACCAAAGCCTGTGTTGTAACAGCTGTGGAAGTGGGAGAGGTGTGAAGGGCATTTGATAGATTTACCAGATGGACATTTGCCAGGGTCAATCTCTCTTCAGATTTGAGATAACAAGTTCCCTGCAGCCAATGTCATTCATTGTTTCAGAAGAAGCCGAGCCTCCTTGCAGCGGGGTAGAGATAATGTAATGTATAGACTATAGCATGTTCTACAGCTAAGAATCCATCTCCATTATTTGAAACAATGTGCCCGCAAGGGACCTTGCCAATATCTTTCCATCACTGTCAGGCCACTGCAGATAACAAGTCTTACTCCAGTATGCCGATCATTGGGATCATATGGTCCTTACAGTGCAGCTGCATGCTGAATGTCACGCGTTGCTTGCTCAGATGGGCTTAGCATGCACTTCTGATTTTTCATCTGTGTCCAGTGGACTGAGTTCAACCTCCCCATCTGCTACTTTTTAATATGCCTTTATGGAAATCTCTTCAGCGGAGAAAACCTGATGATTTAGCGTGTCATTGATTCTAGACGAAGCCCTTGTGGAGGAGATCAAAGTGAACATACCGAATACATTCCCCTGCTCAGGTCCTGGGCTCAGCTGCACCTTGCCTACTGCAAGTTATTTACTAACTTTTCTTTTACACATTGCCTTTATGTTTTAACTTTTTTTTTTTTTAAGCCGGTACTGTACAGCCCAGTGCTGGTCACTATCTTCCAATAAACCTCCTACAAATTACTTGCAAGCAACAACAATATATGTTACAGGCCAACCACTACTGTGAAAGGATAAGTACCTCATACTGACATCCTGGTGTGACAATTACAATACAAAGCTGCCGGTCTAGACCAGAGCTTGCTTAATGTTGCAAGTGCATTCTTTGTGTGTAGAGTGTCTCTTATTCTGCAAGATGACATCTCTTATCCAATAAGACACCCTACACACACACACACACACACACACACAAACATATCCATTCATAAGATAACTTGATTTTCAGATGTTCGCTGGATGCCACAGAAACATTCAATTTGGCCTACAAAATAATGAGAAGCCATAGAAAAAAAAAAAAAGCTAGTTTCAAATGATTCGGGGAAGTTGACCTTTTCTATAAGACTCTCTCTCCATAGCTGTGGTGAAAAGCTAAGTAGCAATAGCAGGCATGCTGTATAAAACGGTTATGCTTTGCAGCTGAACTAGATGAAATGGGACAAAGCATCCATGCAGGCTTTTTGTGTTCCCACACCGCATGGCTAAGCTGTTAAATTGTTTGCTTTAAAAAAAAAAAAAAAAAACAGCTGAAGAAATTTCTGCACAGTTGCCAGCTAAACATAAAGGGAATATGCTAAAAAAAAAAAGTCGTCTGTACGCCTCCTGTAGAATTGCAAATGACAGGACAGTACATCTGGATGCAGCGTGGTGCTTGGGCTTGGGATCATAGATTTATATTCAAAGACATGTACTGAAGGAATTTATTCATCTCATGTATTTAATTCTCATTTTAGTTTTGCAGCCCCACCTTTTATGGGGGTGAATTCTATCGTATTCATTTACAGCAACGTTTTGTCAAATCGAAGGATGAAAATAATCTTTTGCTTTCAATTCAAACGTTTCTTTCCCTAACAACTATAACAGACATCAACCTTGTCCTTTGTCATTACATATAAACAGCTACATACTGACCAGTTCCTTATGCAGGAGTATGCAATCCTTTATTTTCCATCCTAAACATGTACTGTGGCAAATATATCATTAATGACATTTTACTAAAATAATTTGTACTCACCGTATGGTTGCTATGCAATTACAGTACTTATTATAGGATGGTGAACTTATTATAGGTACTTATTATAGGTCAGTGTACGAGTGAGGGACTATTGGCATGAGTTGAAGTGAACTCATGTTATGAGTTTAGAAATAACCGATACACAGACACTTCCAGTCTTCTAGCTATTAATGCTCTACTGTTTTCTCAAGATTTTATGTTTTGAATTGACTTTGATTTACTCCAGCAGGTGATGTCAACAGTAATGAAAGTATGGTAGCACCTCAATATGGAGCAGTGAGGTTTGTAATGTGTTGTGTCACAAAGCATACAAAAACTAGCGCGCCGATTAGCTGAAAGTCTATATAATAAACTAAAAACAATACCCACAGTACTTCACATAGCAGCACAACATTACATTCTGGTTCCAGTAGACACGTTTCATTTTTTATTTGTGTTCCTTTTGAAGCTCCTTAAATGTGCTCTTACTATCTGGTTCATCATTACTGTCAAAATCAATTACATTTCTTCCAAGTTACTTAAGTTGTTTCATTCCAACTACTGTAATTGTCAAAGTTACTTTATTTAGTTCTAAGTTGCTAATTTACTTATGTTCTAACAAACTGTACTGTCTGTTTTCTGGGTTCTAATCTATCCGATTCCTTCCTTTATTTTCAAATACGGATTATCAACCACAGTTATTACTGTTATTTATTCATTTAAAGAAATAGAAAATCTGTTCATTGCTGTATATAGTTCTTAGAATTGGTTGAGAAAGCGTGTATCATGTGGTTTGTCTGACCAAATATATACAATGCTCCTGTCTGAACTATTGAATAGTCAGTATTTCGGGTTATTGTGAAATGGCGCCCCTAATGGTTAGGATCTTGGGCTGTTAAATCCTTTGCTTCTGGGGTGTGGTGCTGGTAATAAACAGGATTGTGCTGAAGTTTTATTCTTTTACACAGACAGAGAGGGGAGCAGCAGTATTCCTGTCCAGGTCGCCAGCCGCTCATTTCAGTGTCTGTGCTCTGCATCTGTATGTCTGTGCTGCAGTTGGTATTGTGCGTGTGTGTGTGTGTATTCTTGTGGCTATGCTGCAGTTTGTGTGTGTGTTTATTTATTTATTTTTACCTGTAAATGCTTTAGTCAAAAGCTGTCTTTGAACATGTATCAATAACTTTTTTTTTATTTTTAGATGATTTTTTTTTTTTATTATTCAGCAGAAAAGTGTTTGATATCTTGTAGGAAAACATATTTGAAGGTTCACTACACATGAACCCGCGAGCTGAGAAATTGTTTGCAACAACCAAGGCAGGTTCAAGCAAGGCAGAAGCAAATTGGTGTCTCAACCTTTACCTCTCTGTGGCATAAATAAAACAAGCTACAACAGGTAACAGTTTTTAAATGGAAACTTACACAGCATGTAGACATCCACAACGCATCACTGAAAACAGAATGGAGTTTCAATAGCAACACGGAGGGTCAATTGCAACGAACTGAAAGGAGCGTACTAACTGGGGATGATCCCGTGGTTAGTACGGGGGACGGTACTAAACTAGTACGCAAGTTAAGAACGACTGCAACAAACTGAGCAGCTCCAGACAGTCCCCAGCTGCGTATTAAATTGTTCTCAATTGCAACGAACCAGAAGTAACTGCTGTTGCCCTCTGGAGGATACTAAAACACGGTACTAAGTTAGTCCAGCAATTTCTGCAGACTAAAGACTTCTGATATCGTACTAAACGGAACAAATATGAAAAATCCCAAAATGTATTGCCAGCTTTTATGAAACTGAACTATTCATAACCAAAAATGATATAAAATTATTTGAAATCTTCTGGGCAAAAAAAAGGTCAAAACAAAAACAGTTCCATCCGTATTCAACTTAATGTAGGCTTATTTTATAAAAAAATAAATAAAAATAAAAAAATTCTGGTATGATTTTCCAGTGTCTCTACTTTCAGCCCCTTCCACAGATTTTTTTACACAGCGTTTAATACCGTGCTCGAGACCACTTTGGGGTAGTCTCGAGTACCGTTCTAAATTAGATCGCATCAGGTAGTGCGGTTAGTCAGAAGTGTGGAACCGAACTACATTTGTTGTGTATCCTCCAATATCCCAAAATGCTTTCTGATATGTTTTGGCACATGGATATTTCAAATACAGTACTCAGGACAGGCACCTGAAGGGGTTGAGAGAGACTATCAATACTGCTGTACCGTATACAATTTCTGGGTCTTGTTGTAAAATGGTGGATCATGGAGCAATGTGATCAGATGCCGAAATCAAGGCACATTGATCTCTGGAGCGATTTCAAATCGGTCAAGGAGAACTTCAGAGTTCAAAAAGAAATGCACACATTATGATAAAATGTACCTTGTGTTTAAGAAACAAATCCGTAACATTCATGTTAAGAAGCACTATGCCTTCCGTGGGCACGGGCTCCATATTTGCAAAATTGTAAACAGCCAGTGCATGTTTACATTCATGTACAATGATAACCATCTGCATTTTTTTTTTTTTTTAAATTACTGTTTTCTTCTAATTTTTCCATGACATTAAGACTTCTTACTGATCTGTTGCTAGGGCCAACCGCCCACCATTCCTTAGACATTTTACATCCACACGGAATTCTGCAGCATGATCCTGCAGAAGGCAGAATGATGTGGTGTCCCTCGTCATGAATTGTTCTTGTCAAGGTACATGGCCTACTAACCACAACCTCCTGAGAATACTGCTGAGGTGAAGCCAGCTCAGTGTGGTCCCTCTACTGGGAGCAAGACAGCAGAGGTGTTACTTTAGCTTTGCCATAGCAACTGGGGCAGACTGTGCATCAGGAGTGAAATTCACAGAGAGGCCTTCATGCCATAACATTTCTTGAAAGCTGGTGCCTACATTGTTATCGTTATTATTCTGTATTTAAAATAGATATTTTACACACACACACTTCTATGCACTACTGTTCTATCACAAGGCAATCCAGATAGAAAAGAACAGTTTCCAAATAAACTATACCTTACTGGATACATGGGATTCCTAATGATGTGATTGTTACGAGAGCTCAGTTGGGTTATTTGTGCCTGTTGTTGAGGACTTGTTTTACAGGGTCGTATCTATGGGGTTTACAGTCCCGGTATGCGTGACAGATTCTTTCCACAGCAGTACAGCACTGTGCTACAAGAAAAGTTAGCAGGGTATGAAGAATGTGTATTTCAGTTAAATGAGCACACAAGTTGGCAAAAGCAATTACGGAAAGAATTTCAGGGTCAATACATATTAAATCAATTTTGATAAAATGTTTTAAGGTTTTTGAAGAGTAACTTTTTATTCTTCTAAAATAAAATGTATTCCAACAAATACCCTGCTCTATCCTCTGATAATTCACTGTACCAGAAAAGGCACTTGCAATTTAACACCTGTGCCTTGTTAGACTGTATTTATGCAAGGGAATTGACTGAAATGTTATATTTAGGATTGTAATCAAACCCAGGGAAGTTTTACTGCCAACCACTAAGACTAAGCACCACTGAACATAATGGCATCCTAAATCTTCATTAAAGCTAGAGATACAATAATGAATGCATTGCATTTTATAGATGATCTGAAATGAAATCCAGCTCTGGTGCGGCTCCTGCAGCTGCAGCTGCTCAACTCAATTAATGAAGACCCTGTTTCTGCTTTTTAAAGACAGAACGGCTGTCTGGGGAATAATTGATTTTATTTACCTATACCAGGTGGACAGCATTTGTTAAATTATCATATGCCATGATAACATTTTAAATAGACAGAGAACCACGGCTGTTATCAGAATAATGTAATGGATGAGATTTCCAGTAAATGGATGTAACAAATTCTGTATTGCTTTATTGCTGGTCTTACCATTGAATTGCTCCCAATCCATGCAGAACAATTCAATGAAATGACTGCATCTGCTGAACAGTGGTGAAGAAGTTAAATTGTGTGCTGTTCATTCCCAGCGGAAAATGTAATTCCAACACAGATACCTTTTGCATGCCTATGTGTGTCAATTCCTGATTGCAGAATCCCATTAGATTATTACATCCAGCTATATAAGGCTTTCAAAGTTGAGCTGGGGAGAGGAAATTGGGAAGATTTCCAGAACAACATGCGTTCAGCTTGAAGCGTTTACAGAGCAGGCAAGTACATTTCTCATTACGTTTCCAAATCGGGGAATGCATGGCACAGATTTGAACTTCTCTGTCAGTTAATTGAAGATGCAGACATTTAATTAAATGGACACATCAATACTTATTTTGATGGTTTTTGCAAGACAAGTATCAAAAGGACAGCAGGTCAACCATTTAAAAACCAGTAGCATGTGAGGATGCTTTCACCAAGAAGAAAATGTGTAGCTGCATGACTGCAATCCAGAAATGTCCTTAACTACAAGGGCTATTATTGGTCTCTTTCAAATATATGAGTGCACTAGAGCACAGACAGATGAACATGAAAAAAGTACAGCACACTGCGCATCAAAACAGCTGAGAGATGAGCCTAAGGAGGACGTTCAAATTCAGCGGGATTAAAACGGGTAGTTTTGATCTAAATCATAAAAGAGATCACATGAAGCAAAAAAAAATAATGGTATTTTTGGGATTAGTACCAATCTGGGATCTGGGGGACTGCAAGAGAGATAATGCCCCTGGAGCTCGTATCTCTACTTAACACACTCTGTTTGTCTCGTCCAGCCCCTATGCATTAATCTGGTGCATGGTGATCCCAGAAAATGAGAGGCATGTTTTTATTACATCCAGAAAAGCATTGGCAGGCTACTTCATAAGGCACTTTAGCTTTAATAATTGGGTGATGTACGGTTATAGCTATATGTAACATGGAAGCTTATTTATGCTCTATCTCTTTACTTTATTTGTTAAATGGTGTGCATGCATACCAAGATGTATTAAAAAATACAACTGGATTCAAATTAGAGGCCTATTCATAAGGTACTTCCCATTCTTTTTTTTTTAACAAAATACTGATTTTTCCTCCAAGACGGTGTCTTCTCTTGTTGGCTGGTCTAAATTACTGCCCAAAAAGGTTATTGGTTTGTACATGTACATTTTTCTTGAACACACCACTGACATGATTAATGAATCTGTTTTAAAAGGAAAACTTTGTTTCGGGTCAATACGACAAATGCTGCCAAATTCAAACTTTTTTTTTTTTTTGTTATGCATTGAACATACTTTTAATGTAGTAGTTGTAACTTTAAGGAGGCAAAGAATCAATCAAACAAATATTTCAGTGCCAGCCCAGCATAATCCTAACAATAACGCATCCAAATATGTGCATTCCAGCATCACATGGCCAACAAGCTTGAAATATGTAAACATTCCTCTGGGGGTTCTTTGGCAGCTGTTTATAATAATGCTCCCCTCATTATCTGACATTTTTCAAAATAAATATATTAATCGTAACAAGAGCACCAGTGAATTAGTATCGACAGGGATTTGTAAATTCAATTATCAAGTGCTGACTGGAGTGATATAATACAATTGACACTAATGAAAATAGTATTTGCTTTTTTTTCTGACATCGTGACATTTACTTCCCTATGTTTTGTGAAGAGGAACACGAGACTGTTCCTGTCCTTGATAGATTTGGTAACCAGAATTCCATTTTGGAACCAGTGAGGTGTTGCACGAAAATGTCCCTATGAGCCCCGTGAGATTGAAAACCTTGACCTTTCATTCCACTCTGGCAGAACAAGTCACAGCACATTGACTTGATGTATGAGTGCAGAAAACAGCAACGGAAGTAGTAAGAGATTTTTTTTATTATTTTTTGGTTAAGACAAATAGAGTTTACAAGACAGCTAACTAAGGTATATTAGGCTTATTTCAATTAATTGAAATCCGACATGATTTTGTGCAGAGGAATTCTTTTTAAAAATAAAATAATAATTCAGCCCGGTTCATTAATCTTCCATAGTTCACAGGGCTGTTGTATTGGCCTCAATAAATCTCATTAGAGCTCTTCCCAGACTGAACTTTAATTTCTTTTACTCATATTTACTGTTGAAATTTTGCATTTAATTTATTATATTTTATTTGAAGTCCAAACAGGTTTTTAATCATGGAAACAATGTGTAACATATTGACAACATTCCGGTATCCATTCATGCAGATTTTGATGCTGTACAACATTCTTATGGAGTTGTTAGACAAGTTAACTCCCTGGGCTCAGCTGGAGCAATATTGATAGGACAAGAATTTGCTTTTAAACCACAACGCCTAGCCAGAAACTTCATTTATTATTATTATTATTATTATTATTTATTTCTTAGCAGACGCCCTTATCCAGGGCGACTTACAATTGTTACAAGATATCACATTATACATTATTTCACATTATACAGATATCACATTATTTTTACATACAATTACCCATTTATACAGTTGGGTTTTTACTGGAGCAATCTAGGTAAAGTACCTTGCTCAAGGGTACAACAGCAGTGTCCCCACTGGGGATTGAACCCACAAGTCCAGAACCCTAACCACTACTCCACACTGCTTTAACAAAAAAAGAAAAAGCCACTCTAAAAGATCAAAGAGCAATTAAAATCAGAGTGCAAGCCAAGAAATATAAAAGAAAAAAAACAGATGTAAAGTGATATGAGACAAATAAAACATCCCATTTTCTGCGGAAATGGTTTTATCAAGGTTGACTAAAAGCTGACTATTTATAAATGTAAAAAGCAAGGTTTATAGCCTTTTTTCTTCTCTCTCTGAAATGTCAATGACATTCTGAGGGTGAGACACCACTCTTGGTACAATTATAAAAGAGTTGTTGCTACAACTAGGTTATAAATATTGTGGAACGTCTTGGAGTTCCAAAAACAAATTCACAGCTTTCATCTACTGGGGTGACACATTCTCAATATACTACCAATAGCTGTAATGTAAAGAAAGAAAAATATATATAAATTTGGTATGAATTAAAAAGACCAACATGTATGTGGCTTTATAGACCTATACATTGTTTGTGTCTTCAAACTGCATGGAATACACACTGCTTGCTTTCACAGGAAATGAGCAGACACGGAGCTGCTGGTATATAGGCAGTGATCATTACTTGGGCTGAGAGGATTCTGGGTGCTGCTCAAACCATGCAAGCATTACCTCGAGTTCTGCTGAGGATCACTCAAGTTGTGCAGTCCTGCTGTGGAATAAATTGAGCAGCTCCAGCTTAGTCTCTCGTTTTCATACCCCGTATCATCCTAAACTCGAAGCATAAGTACACCGACACAATTTTCAGTATTCAAAAACAAAAAAAGAAAAGCGGAATCTCAAAGGGGAGTTATTCAATAGTAAGCCATGAAAGGACAGAATAGGATCAAATCAATGAAAACTGAAAAAAGATCTTTATCATTTAAAGAACAGCTGATTCTGCCTTTCTAAAACTACAACGCTACTCTACATCACAGATTGAAAAAAGTAAGATGGGGAGTCATTGCGAGGGGGAGACAGCGCTGTTTACTTTGACTTCCCGGACTTCTGGTACAGACTGTATGTATCCTTAATAGCAACACTGTTCAGCATTCTTTGAAAAAATGTCATGTCTCTTAATGCTGACAAAACTCCACTTGCGTAGCTAAGCAACAGGGAATAGTCAGGGAATTTAAGCTTTAGAATTGTGCAGTATCTTCAATTCATGGGATGGCATCTGCACACGGTAGAAGACGTAACAGTGTACTGGCGTGCACCAAGTCCAGCAGTCTTCTGTTAAACTGGTAACTTTTTCCTTTTAAAAGTTCAGTAAATGAGATTACCGGAATATCTTTTACTGACAAACCATGTAACACAATTATCAGATCCATGAAGAAAAAAAAAAATCTACTTAACACCCCAGATTTTTTAAAGTCTAAAGCATCTGTTGGCATTACCCGTTTTTCACGGTTTAATTTTCACCTTTTAATAGCACAGTATCACTTCAGAGACACATGACAGCAACCCTACTGGCACTGTTGCCATTTAAAACCATGGAATATCTGCTCACAAAATACCTAAAGAAATAACCACAGTGCTTGAGAATTGGGTGGACATTTACATGATGAGTCATACAGCCTAATAACTATTCTTTAAATGTGATAAAAATAAATAAATAAAAAAATAAATTTCAATTCCATACGTTTCACAGCTTACACAAAATTAGCATTTGCCAAGCACGGTCATATCGTTCAGTTACAAGTACCTGTAGATAGGTTTCTGGTTTATTTATTTATTTTTCATTAAAAGTCGTGTTGCAGTGAGAGCCTCTTCAGATGTTGGGTTTTAGCCCTGCAGAGGTAGCAATCAATAACTCATCACTTACAACAGTGAACAAAACAAACCACGTCCCCATTAAATCAAAATAATCAAAACTACCAGGTAGAAATAACAATCGCGACCAAACAGGTCCACGTGCGTTTAGGCAATTACAAAATGTAGGAACCTGTACCTTACCGACATGCTGTTGAAAATGACATGTCTGTAGCTACACTGTTTTTACACCCATGTGACACATACTTACAGCAATATATATATAAAACCACAATTAAAATATTATTAAATGGTAATTGCAATGAAAGTACAATATACAGGGATGGTAAAAAGACTCCTATTGCATTGCAGTTTCTCCCATTCCAGGTTTTATTACAAGCTTGATTAGCCACAGTGTAGCGGTAACAATCTCAGGTGTGTCTTAAACATAGTAAAACCAGGAATGGATCAAACTGCTATGCAATAGCAGGATTATTTCCATTCCTCAATATGTATGTATATATTTGAGCTAAAATATAATAATAAGTAATGTACTTGTATATTGAAGTGTATCCCAAATGACTAACACTAAAGCGAGTGACAAACTGTTGCTGCCCAAAGTAAATGAGTGCAGAGGACAGATATCAACAGGGATCAGCCCCTCATGCAAATAAATGAAAAGCCCATTCTCATGACAATGGTCCTCAGTGCATTAGTGCACCACATGACTGTCAAACATGCTCAACTGCAATTCCATTCATTGTGTGGGCAGTCGGGCAATTTGAAGCAGAACGAGTGGGGCAATGTGAGGTGCTGGGAAGTCAGTACTGGTCCAAATCACAGACTGCTACAAATGTGAGGTAAAAACTGGGTTTATTACAACACCGTTAAGTGGAAGTTATTTACATTTTCTAATGTTAATACTAGTTATTCTTCAGCGATGATAAATATATGCACAGCTGCTGTATTGTTGTACTGAACTTTCCTGCTCACATTAAAAAAAGCCTTCACACATGGCTTGGGCCCTTGAGATGCTTTTTAGTGAAACAATCCCTGTATCGCGCTACAACCATCTCCATCTAATTATTATAAACCCAACTGGATGCATAATTGAAAAATCATTTATAAGAGATAGTGCTGCTCATAAAAATGTTAAGACTACCAGAGGCATTTAACGTTTACTATTCTAAACTAGATTTAAAAAAAAAAATTATATAGGAGACCATAAAAAAAAAGATTTTCAGTAATTTCACTGCAGGATACAAATGGCCCATGCAGGCCCTAATTTGAATAGATGAAGCCACACATCAATACTTTATGGCGAGACATGTATTTCAATTTATTATTATTTTTTTATTTAAAAAAAAGGATAAAAATGGAATCATAAATCTATTAATTGACAAAGTAGTTATTTGACCCTAAGGCGTATTGTAATGGACCATTACAAAACGCTTCTCTGATCTTTTAACTCACTTTAAGTCGGTTACATATGAATGAGGTGACAAGCAAAGCTTGTATCACGTAATTATGGCTTTTTGCCATTTTACAGTGACAAGATTTTATTTATTACATTCATTAATTTAATTTGTAACTTTCACAATGGCTTATGCCAAGCAGGAGTCAAGTTGTACAACATGGAGCAATACTTTACATGTTGCAAGGTTGGAAAGGAACAAAACTCCCATCCATTTTGAACTGGAAATGCATGAAGTCCCAAGCCACCAGAAAGAAATATTATGAAAAATAAATAAGTTTCACAGCTTGGAATACAGGCCACTGTGCGTTTAGGATTCCCTGCACAAAGCCTCCAGCCAAGAGTTGCAGGATTATTTTTGCAGGGCTGGGGTTAGGGTTGGGCCTAGAATGAAAACAAAGTGGAAAAGAGTAGTTCTTCAGTAATTTAAAAAGGGAATAAAATGGGGCTTTGGGTTAGGTTTAGGCTTAGGGTTATTGACAAACCACTACTACTAAACATGAACAGTAATAATAATAATAATAATAATAATAATAATAATAATAATAATAATAATAAACTGAAAATGTCTTTAAATATACATCAAATAAAGCATAACATGCAGTTTATAAAAAATGTGTATATATCATCCCTCTCAAAATATTTAAGAAACTAATTGTAGAAAAACTAGAATGTTCATAGTTTCAAAAACAAAAAAAATCAATTACGGTTGCTTGAAGAAATGTTGATTAATTCACACTTAAATAAAATAAATATAAAACACTGTTATGCTGTTATTGCCATAGGTATTGTTATAATTGTGTTTATTCTGAGTGTTTACTTTGAGATGAAAGTGACAGCTTCAAGCTCAGTGTACTAAAAAGTGTTGACAGCTGCTGAAATAAAAGTGCTAATGATCAAGATGTATCCTTTATTTTGCTCAATAAACCCCCTTGTGGGTCACCCACACAGACTCACTTATCTTTAGTGCATCGGTTATGAAAAGCAGAGCTTATGCCCTCAAACCTTCCCCAAAGATTCCCGTGACTTATTATTTATAGGAGGGTACACCTCCTGTTAGAGAAGCTTGCTTTTTTACTATAGAGACAGAAGAATCCAATATATGGTTTTGTATCAGTTTTATTGTCACCACTTATCATGCTGTTTTGCGGTAATGCAAATTAAAAACAACTGGTCTTCGGTATGTCTTGCAATTGCATTTGTCCCCAGCCATGCTTCTACTCTGACTTTTACCAATTTTAAGCTGCAAATGGACATTCCCGAGTTAAAACAGTCAGGGTTAGGTGGGTTTTTTTCTGTTCATTGCACGGAGGTTTGTTATTACAGTTTCTTCTCTGATCAAGTCTGTCGTCCTTCAATGACATGGACTACTGATCAGTTGGTTCTTTAAAGTTTATTTATCACCATCGCAGAAAGTAAATAATGGAGACATAACAGTCCGCAAACTCCTGACAATCCCTTGTGTTGATTAAGCGTTATTTAGGTAGTGAGAATGGGTTATAGATACATACTACAAGCAACAAGATTTGAGTAGTAATACAATATAATTTGTTAAATAAAAGGAGGGTTAAGGATAGGATGAGGTCACATGAACAGTACCCAATAAACTACATGCAAATGTGTCGATTTAAAACAGCTAAACTATATTCACAGCATGACATTTTGTTGAAAGCGTTTTAACACAAAAATGCATGTGTCAAGTTTAACATCCGATCAAATGTTTTATAAATATGGCCCTATATGCTTAAAAACAGAAAAATATTACAATCCTCCAAAACAGCAATAGAGCATTCTGCCTTGACCTGAAAGTACCTCACCTCGTGGGGGGTGCAGAGTTTAATTATTTCTCTAAGCACTGCCTCCCCGGGACTTCCTTTCATTTATATTACATGATCCAGTTTGAGCTCTTTGTTGTACTAAAGAGTCTCTGTTAACACATGTTTCTGCACAGGGAATATTAAAGAGAGATGCACAGAATTATTGCAAACCTGAAAAACACTGCAATATAAAGTCTTTGTGTTTACCAGTATTCACACACACACACATATACACACAGACGTATAGTATTGGTGAACCATCATTTAATACAGGACACTGCCACAGATATTTATTATTTGTAAAGTTTTATTATTAATTTGCAGTTTTTCTGGTGCCTAAATGCAAAAAGTATTCCTGGAACCATACCGCTAGAAATGGTCATTCAAAAGATTACTGTATCGAATGTATCACAACACACATACAACCTAAATTTAGTTCTGCCTAACAATTCTATAAGCTGTGCATGATTTTTAACAGATGGTTACAGGGCTACCGATGCAGAGCGCCCGCTAGTTAACACATGACGCATGGATCTGTTTTTATTTAAATTTTTTTATATTGGTCTCCCAGGAGTGTCTCTCTCATCCTCGTTTAAAAAGTGATCCAGAATTAGTAGGCATTAGAAAAAGAAAATTAAATGGGATTGTTCCGTCCTTGAGATTCACAGTTTGATTCTTTTTTTTTTTGTGCAGATAATTCATGTTTGCATTTCAACAACCCAATAAATTTGCTATCTTATTCAGCCATCTGCCAAGCTGTTTGCAGATAAGGAAAAAACACTCACTGCAGGGTCCAGTGTCGTTCTGTAACCATGTGGTCTGCCACTTTTATAAGCAGGTCTGCAAGAATAACACGGAGGAGGCGGTGCCCGAACCGGCGACCCCGTGCACCGCAATCAACCACAATGCAGACGAGTCCACTCTAATTCATCGTTATACAGTTTTAACCTCATCTCATCGACACAGGACAGGACAGAATCCGTTACACAAACCCACAGGTCTTTTCTCTGGGACTGCTAGACTTATAATTAACTGATAATATCTTAAGTAAATCGGTAACTTTCTGCATGGGATTCTTTATTTTTTATTTTTATTGTCTGGCCATCTCTTTACTAATGTTCTTTCAAGAACAGTAATTCCGTAAAACCTCCCAAACTGACCTCATTCTTTCAAAGTTTGCTTTTAAAACAATGGGAAGCCAGCAAATAGAAGCTGGCAATGTACAACACAGCGCTCTTCTATTCCCTTCTCAAGGCATTTCAAAGAGATCTTGCTTTTTCCCTGCCAGAGGCAGCTCTGAAAAGTGTCCTTTCACAGCATTTGAAAGCTAACATTGGGGCATCTTGGATCTAGTCTGCAGGTTCTTTACACCTTGGGAGGACAGTAGCTGTCTCTGCTCTGAAATGTTATTCCGTTAGTCCGGGAAACAGAGAGATCCAAAATGTGCTGCATGTCTCTAAGAAATGTTTGTGATCTTTGTCCCGTCCCGTCCCGTCCCCCCCCATGCTATTTGTATCCTACATTTCCAATGAAGAATGTCAATACAGATTCAAGACAAGTGCTAAATTGGTAGCCTGTAAATACCCACATTTCTGATGAGGGTCTGGTTACTGAATGCTTATTCCAAAACAAAATCTAATCTAATTTTTTCTTTTATTATTATTATGATGATGAGGATGATACTTTAGAGGATATTGCAGTATTAAATCTATCATTTAATTAGCTAGCATGTGCTGAGAGATTATCACAAAATAGTTTTTTAATCACACTGTTGCATTGGGACTAGAGAAAGTGTTTTTGCACAAAAAAAAAAAAAGAAAAATCAACATGTTAGCAGGTTGCCTGGCCCATGCCTGCTCCTACATACTAACAGAAATGGTGCAGTTTATATTAAGCATGCTTTAGTGTGTTACTGCCACTGGCAGCTAATTAACCTCAACTCATTTGCACTTAGAAGGCATAAAAGACTGTGCCGCTTCCAAATTGATTCAATTGGACAAAAATTGTTATCGTTATGAAAGGAGATAACAAAAGTGAATTCAAAGAATAAAGTACAAGGGACAAGATAGAATGGTTCAAGAAGACTGGCAGTATCTGTTTATTTAAAAGATAGTGGCAGTGGGTCATTATATGCCCCCAAGCTGCAGGAGTACATTGCCGCGGTACATTGTATTCCACTATAAGCCAACTGGTAATGTAATGCTGCCTTCCTTTTTGCAACTGAAAGTTAACATGGGCCATTAGTAAAATCCTGTGAGGAGACCCCAGCCTGTTCTTTTAAAAACATACAGTGGTCAATTCAAATTGTTCTAAATGCCACCTACATTTTAAACCATTTTACAGACTCAAATACTGCAGACTAAAGAGACTTGCATGCTCGGTTTTGATTTTCCTAACCTTGGTCTACAAGAGAGACGTATATTGAGTGCCTATATATTTATGCCCATCGGGTGATTTCAATTGACTGTGGGTGTACTCGCTTGTAAATACAGCACATGGCAAGGACTTACAGAGAGGACACAATGTTATTTTATGGCTGTAGACTCATTAAAAAGGTGTGCAGGAGTAAATAAAAAAAAAGCCCTCTCCCCTCCCCTAATTGGCCAATACAGCCCTCAAACTCCTGGTAGCCCAGTTGACATTCAAAGAAAAAGCATTTCTAATCCTGTAAAATTGTAGGCACGCCTCATTTCAGGGTTTTCCTGGTTAAAATTTCATATTGACAGAGGAGTGAGAACAAGAGAAAGAGAGGTACAGATGAAATCCTGGAGAGTTGTACACTCAGGTTAAGGGTTGTGTTCATCCGCCTGAGAGCACGAGCTGACCTTTTAAGCAAGCATCTCTCGTCAATGTCTGATGACTGAGACAGTCCAAGAATATAAAACTTCCAATAGTGGTAGAAATATCAACAAAGGATTACCTCACCTAAAGCTGCCCTTTAAAGGAAAATGTCAGATGCTGTGAAAGATTCCTGGCCGATTCCTGGCGTCGGGAATCGATTCAATCTTTTCCATCAGCAGTCTGCGCACAATCCTGTATGTTAATGAACTGCTTCATTTTAGAATCACCTGGACTTTAATAAAAGGGAAGAGTAAAGGGTTTTTACAGGAATAGAGTATTACTGTACAGATGTATGAGATATCTAACCATACATTACACTAACTCATGCCACTTAAAAACTCTATATTGACAAATGGTATATTCAGGCAAAAACAGAAGATAAACAGATACCTGAAAGCAACTTTTGGCAGTATAGCCTAGGCACATGTTAGCATATCAAATCATTAAAATCAGGATAACCGATTCATGTATCTTTAGAAATCAGTTAGTTTTAATAGCTTTTGCAAACGCCAACAGCTACTTTTAGAGAATGTCAAGGGAGAAGTGACTTTTTAACTAAATGTGTCTGCAGTGAATGGAGATGGATTGATTGAAAAAGTGAGCGCATTTCAACAGAGGCGCAGGTATGACAAGGCAATGAATCATAGGGCAAATCAGGGGTCCACTTTACATCACAGGGAGTTTACTGCAAGCTTGCTTTCCTGGCAGCTTCTCTGTGCTCGATCTGCTGGAAAAATATCTAGCTCTGCCCGACCTCTAAGTGTTGTCAGTTCGGAAATGCAGGACTCTAATAAATACACTCACCTTGAATAACCTCAAGATGAGGAGAGGCCGGGTCTAGAACAGGGACCTCAAGGCTCTGAAATAATGGTATGGAAAGTAGTCTCACGAGTGTGGCATCTGTAGGCTAGTACAAGAGTCTTGAACTAGCCTACAGATGCCTTGAACTAGCCTACAGTATAATAATATTATTATTATTATTATTATACTTTTGTTGCCTGTTTTACCCCAACATTGTATTAAAAGATTAACTTATTCATTAAAAGTGACAAAATGGTGTGTCTTGCATTCTTTATAAAAGCAGCTATGCCTGAAAGAACCCCCTCTCGCTTCTCCAGTATCAAAGACAACATTTCAATGGAAAGACACTGGGGTTAATGCAGTGCCAGGTCTATAACAGAAAAAAAGAGCACAATACTATGTGTGGACAGGGGAAGAATGGACCTCTAGATTACTTTACCCTGCAGGTGATACAGCAGCTGTGATTGTCTTCATCTACTCTGTAAGAGAGGCAGTTCCAACAACATGTGTTTGACCCATGGGTTTATATCTGCCTTTCTTCTGCTGTCTCCAGGTGTCGTTTCTAGGGTGCAAGATTACTAGTAAACACTGATGAATAGTAGATACCAGCTAATATCAAAACGATTGCTTGGAGTACAGTGCTCATCACCACAAAAGCCTCTAAAATTCAATTGCACCTACCAGTAATTTTGTACAAAACAAATTACAGCCAGAGACTGAATAATCATTAAATATAGTCTCATGCAGAACCTACGCAGGCTAGAATGGAAAGCACTAAAACAGTTTTTTTTTCAAACGCCTTGATACCAGTAAAGGGCACAAGCCATTGACATGTGTAAACCTTTCACACCATGCTGATTTGCACACAGTACTCAAAACACAGCTTGATCTAGTAAGAGCTGTTTTTGAGAACTTGCAGAAACCCCTGCCCCCTACAAGAAAAGCCATCTGCTTTTCCACCTGACTTCATATGTTTTTAAAAGACATGGCACACATGCTGCCAACTTCTAATGCCTTTCAGAAGACATTTTATCTTTATTTTACAGTTTGCCATTTATGGCACTTCACATGTATACATTACAGCTGCATATTTGCAAGAGAAAGGCAATGTTCCTATTAAAAAGGAAAATTAATTGTTGTGCAAACCCCAGCATTACTTACACTGTAACTAGAACAGGTGCAGCAGCTGTGGTGGGTAATACAACACAGAATATTAAAAGTGCTTCAATATTGTATCAATATTGCAAAAGAAAGTTCGTCCTCGTTTTACGGGATATGTAGAACACGTGTCACTCTCCTACAGTCCTACAGCCTTGTCCAGACTGATAAAAGGGGAACGCTCACCCTCTGCCAAACAAACCGCAACACTCGGTTCCAATCAAATCAAAAGAAGAATATGGGTTTAGTAAAATCAACACACATACATTTCAATCAATATGCCTTTGCGCATATGTTCCACCTTGTATATGATTTAATTAGTAGGCTACAACTGTGCTAAATTAAAAGTTCAGCTACCGTCTGATATGCTTATTTAATAATAAACTTGTGTATATAAACCCAGTACTTAACATTCATTGAAAATGGTCCTGCAAAGCCCATAATGCTTTAATTAAATTTAAATGTCAAAAATACCATTAAATGAAATGAATACATCCAGTGTAATTTGGTTACTGCATTCTTTATATATAAACAGTATAAATAAAAAGAAGCTTTGATGAATCGCAACAATTAAATCCCACGGAAATAAAGCTACAACTTGAACTTGGAAGAACGCACACTTTCTGTTAGGAACTGGCTGCTCTTTTCTACCAGGTCTGTGCAGTGTGTATCACTACTTCTCCAAGTACACAACTTATGCATATCATCCAATACCCTATTAACAACTCAACCAACTGTATCTAAATAATGCACAGTTATCATTGGACTGTAAATTTCTCTCCGTTCACCGTTTTTCTATAAATTGTAAAATATGAATGAAGGCGAACAAATCCAATTAATTACAAAAACAAACACTATTAGAGCTGGGTCTGAATATTACATAGGGGATCAGAGTATTTTAAATAGCTGCTTGAAACACAAGAAACAGCCTTAGAACTCATACATGAATCCCTGAGAAGAACGTAGTTATGTTCTTGTGAATCTTTCATTAATATTTTTTTTTTTTTAAATGACTAACCAAATGGCCAATTGGCAACAGACTTCTTCAAAGAAATGCAACATAAAATGGATTACACATTTATAGATGTGGTTCAATTTGACACAAGGAACTGTAATTTAAACAGTGAGAAACCAGCTGTTTGATGACCAAATTGAACCAATTAAACCACTGACCAGGCCCTACAGTACTGCTAATTCATTCATTACACCCATTTCATTAGCAGTGTAGTTGCCTACCCAGATCAAGCCAATGAGAGTAGGTTGACCCAATCGTTAGTCAAGCATAAAAATGTGTTCTAAAGAAATATAAAAGTCGCTAGAGTCCCAAAGCTCCACCTAAAGGTAGGCAGGCTTCGCCAGCAGTGCAAGCTTGAAGCTCTGCAGGCAGTCCAGATGAGTTTACACATTTCTGAGCAGGATGGGAATTAGGAACAAAGAGATGACAAGGTGTTACATTAACAGCAGCAACAAGCGATAGACAAAACACTGCATTGCAAATCTGCTGTAATTTGGCTACTCCAATAATACCGGCAGTCTCCAGACTATTTCTTTGATTGGAAAGCATCCAATGTGGACAGGGTACAGCTACTCTGCATGGTCTAACTGCATTGACACAGAGGATTGTTTTGTATTACTGCTGCAGTATACATGCGGTTTTTACAAAGTGTGCTTAAGCTTCGTCTTCAACAAAGGGACTAAGCTGCTAAAGCTGCAGTGTAGAATTACTCTTGGGGTGAACAACAAATATTTATGAGCACAGGCAGAAGGGTTATGAGCATACTGGTCTGGTCCTAAATCACAAGACTGGCTTGAAACACAGCAACTCCATAAACAAATAATACTGTACAAAATGTACTCACTTTTCATAGCTATGGATTGCTCGGCAAAGTGAGATAGCAAATAAAAAACACATTTAGAAAAGCTTTTTGATTCCTTGTCATACAGTAACAACCCAATTAAAAATATATTAGCCAGAAGTGTACAACAAACGCTGTCCTGACGTCCCGACAGGCTTCATGTAAAGCACACTCTTATTAATCCATTATTTTTCCAGAGGTTTTTTGTTCAGTTTTAAGTGTCACGAAAGTTGTAGTTTAGTCCCTGAAGAAATATTGAGCAATTTCTTTTTTTCTCCTCCTCTTAAATTAAAACTTTTAAAAAAAGAATGTAAATGCCTAACTCTCTCTAAAACAGCTGAGAAAAGGTTTCATGGACAGAGTACCTCAGGAGGATAATTTAATGCTATATATTAATTGGGTAACACTTTAATTACTGTGTATTTACATAGTAGTTACTCAGTAAATACATGTGTACTTACACATTGCAATGTTATTAGGCATAGTTACAAAGCACTTAGTGTAAGTCTTTTTTGCAAAATATATGCAAGTACACAATTGTATCAGAAAAGGGTTAGGGTTATATTGTGCAAAAATATTTACATATTAAGTATATTGCACCTATGCATAATAAAATTGTAATTATGTGCAAGTACACATGTATTTGAGTAACTACTATGTAAATACACAGTAATTAGAGACACAATTTAAAGTGTTACCCTTAATTGAAGTGTAAGTAGCTTCAAATGCAATATGAATGGCTTTATACATCTCCTCTACCTCATTCAGAGTGGTTCTGGGTGCTCTGTCTATACACTGTGTATGAGTACTTCGGATTCTTCTAACAAGCTCAAAAGCTCAATAAAGGCTAAAAATGATATTAAGCAAATCAACTCGGACCCACTCTGAGCGACTTTAAACACCATAGAACCCATACGTGAAATGTACAGTAAAAACAATGAAATTGGCATTAAAAAGCTAGTGAAACTTAAATGCATGGGCTTCTGAGGTATGAGGGCTGCTGTGGTTCTGCGATACACCACAACAAGATGAAACAGTTCTGTGTTATTTGCCAACTTCTATAAAAGAAAGAAATGAATCTCGCTAAACGAGGTAACCATTTCACATAATGTAATGGAACACATCCCAGTTGCCCTGCCAGTAAATTACTGCTCAAGTGGTTTCTCTCTCTCTGTACTCGACAAGGGTAAAATAACTGCAGCCCAACCCTCTCTCCAACTCCACTCATCAATTCCCCGTGGGCTTATAATAGGGAGTGCAGCACTCCAAAATAAAATTGGATTATGCAGAAAATCGTGCTTTGGATTAACCATTCTAGACACTAAAATGACAAGCAGTTTATGAGCTGGTGTGAAATATGTTTATGATCTCTACTGCTCTCTGCTGGGCTGCAGTCAGAAAGTGGTTCGCTATTGTCTCTAGTTACTACTGTATTTCTTTGCAATGTGCATCCGATTACAGAGCAATATGCATAGAAGTAGTCTATCAAAGGTTTGCCCTGTAGCCAATTACATTTTACAATAAAGTAAATTGCTCTAGTGTACATTCTTCTGGAGCCTAAGCTATCCACTTCTGCATTGCGGGAGGATTATAATAAGCTCAATTACACATCAGGTAGCAAAAGAAATTAAAGGTAGGGAGACATCTCTTTGTTCTGCATTATATTATAACATTTTGGAGGAAACCTTAACAGATATATTTTGTATAGATAAATGTGTATAGATAGATAGATAGAGATAGATAGATTATTACAGCTCAAGGCCTTTTCTGGAATCATTCTCTTAATATATATTTTTCTACTTTTAAGCAAACAGCCTAAAACTGCTGGTATTGTACAGAGATGTAATGTTTCAATGTACTGAATCCCTCCGAGCAGTACAGTCTCCACGCAGAGAAAAGTACCTTTTTAAAAGAGAACCATATCCTTCACTGGCAGTCTAAGTGCTGTTAATTTCTTAGCTTGTAAAAGTGCCCAGAGATGTTTCTCGTTCGTGTAGAATGCTAGATAATGAAATTGCTGGGAAAGCTTTTAAACAAGCCCCCTGCAAACGTGTTTATGGACTGCACTATAATTGTGCTAAAAGAGATCTATTAATCTTCCTGTTCAGAGTGGGCCATTTTCATCTATAAAAATGTTAATAATGCACTCTGAGCAGACACACCAGTCAATGGTTTACCTTAATTACAGAGCACAAGTAACTCAAGCCATATGTAATACAGGAACATAAATAATTTAACATTAACAGAACTGCACATTTCTGCTAATATATACAGTATATATATATCTCAAAATCCTGGATTTGAAATCCAAATATGAAAATTATTACTTGTATCATAGTGTACTATAATATATATATATATATATATATATATATATATATATATATATATATACATATATACACTGTATATACATACAATTGAAACAGCATTCCAAGACAAATGACAGACATCATTTAGAACTATAGACTATGAAGTTACTGAATAGAAACATTACAGATTCCTCAGTGTGGCTACCTGCAACCGTACAGATTGCATTAGGTAAAAAAAAAACTCATTTATGTGGAATACAATTGTGTCTGTAGTATATATTGAATCTAAGGTATTGTGTGGACTAGATATTCTGCTCAGGGATTCCTAAGTGATATCTCAAGAGCGTGTAGTCTTGACACATTTCATAATTAGCTTATCGCGTAACCATGGATGCCACGAGTATAAAAAGAAATAAGGAGGCTTTTCATTATCTATCAAAGATTTCCCAGGGAATTAAAGTGTCTCTTGGGCTCAAAATCACTGTTTGTTTTAATTCACTTATTTCAGAATGTAGACTATTAGCAGAATGCTTCAGGTATGGTAGTTCTGTAAATATTACATCAACACATTTTCATCAGATATATATATATATATATATATATATATATATATATATATATATATATATATATATATATATAGATATATATGAGAGAGAGAGAGAGAGAGAGAGAGAGAGAGAGAGAGAGAGAGAGAGAGATACAGTATATTATATATATATTTCATACTTCCCCCAGAGTAGTGTTTATTATCCTGAGAAATACATCCGACTCAAACACAGTTTTACAGCTGCTCTTAATGCAGTTAACATGTGATATACACATATGGGACCAACAGCGCCCCTGTTTTTCTGGCAACGGCAAAATGAAGCACTTTGACAAGATAAGCCACAGCACGTGTGGATACACCCCAAGGGCAGTCCTGCAAAGCAATGGAGTCTGCAAAGTTACTGTACTACAGTATTACAATTTACATCAAGGAGATTGCCCCTGTCTGGACCATTATTGCTGTGTTTATTGTTAAAATTAAGATTTGACAAAAGGTTTTGACTAGACATCCTTTTCATTGAATAAATATTGAAAAAGACTTCTGGTTGACACCTTGTCAAATAATGCGAGTGGTTTATTTAATTATTACTACATTTAAATTAATTGCAGCATACATGTGAAAAAAAATTAATATAAAATAGAACTGCAAAGCTATTTATTCCCTGTTGCCTAAAATAAACCTTTCATTTCTATTTAATTTTGAATTTCATTATCCAATATTGACAGTGAAAGAAAACAAACATTTCATTAAAGAATATTGATTCCGAGCTACATACTTCCAGTAACATATTCTACCAGGGTTAAGGGCTTTTTACAAGGAAGACATTCCGTTATGACTAGTGCTTTCAATTAATTATAAAATCGGGATGAATTGGGAAAAACAATAAATCCAACATCCATGTCAGTTTTACTAGAGTATATTCCTTAGAAATCAGTCCTTAAGTCTGGCATGTGATTGGTTAAGACCTAATCACATGACCAAAAATAGATCCAATAGCCAATAGCCCATGTGATGCTGCTCTCTCAAACAAAGCAAAATGGTCTCTCCAGTCTATCTCTCTCTATATATAGGTGACAGTTTCAGTTTTTTTTTTTTTAATTTGATAGATTTGGCCTTGATTAAGCATTTCTGTTATGGATAACACTTAATAATAAAGCCTTGCTTACCAATAACGCTTGCTACAAGATATTGTTTTCCTCTTTTCTCAATCCTATCCTTGTCAATCATTAGTTAGGATTGAAGTGGGAAAAGGGCAGTGCTATAGCCAATGAAAAGGGGAACTCTGGCACTGCCATGAACTTGAATTCAGACTCGGGTTCTTATTAAGTGAAGCCTGATTGCTTGTACGGAGCTGCAGCTTTCTAAACCTGTGGCTGCAAGGCTGGATTATGCATTTAGATGTTTCTATGGAGGTGCCACCTATAGAGATAAGTTGCACATACTGCCCATTGAAATGTGCTACTCTATTGGTACACATGAGAGCTGGTTTTCCTTACTATTTCCCTGCCCCAGTGTGCATATTGCCTCCCTGATGATAGTAATGATTATTTTCCTTTTGATCACAGGTTGGAAGAAAACCTAAGCAAAACATCAAGTGCAGGAAGGATGATAGTGCTGCAAAAGACAGGTGGAGAATTGAGGGTTTTAAACCATGTATGCTACTGCTTTGACAGCAAAGGTTACAGTCATGCTGAATATAAAACACAATTTTTAACAATTTTTTTAACAAGATATTCACAATCAAGCAATTTTATATACCGTAGTGTTTATTTATTTTTTTTAAAGTGCACGGTTGAAGCCTTGTCACTTTAAAATAAATAAAATGAGTGATTGGTTGCTGGGCAGTAAATACCCGTTACACTTAAATCTGCAAAAGCTAGAAGCATTCTCAGTACCTCTAACGTCTTTATGTGTGTCCTTATGGTAACAAAATCACAGCGAGGCAAGCAGACAAAGAGAGACATGCTTCAGCCCTGCTATGGGCAGATAAAAAGGGAATGCTTTCAAATTTGTCACACTTTAACTGGTTCGTTCTACCACTTTATTGTAAAGTTCTCCATTTTATTTCCAATCCCTCCTTGTGGCCAACTATTGTTGCTTGCTCCCTAATACCGCCACATCATTGTTGTTGTCCAGTCTCAAGTTGGCAGGATCACTGTTGGTGTTATCGGTACCTATTTCCTCATACCAAATCCCATAAAGCAGAGATATGATAATAGTAATGGCAATCCATAACTATCTTATTACATAAAAGCGACAAGAACCATTTTATTACCCTGTTGAATTAGAATTAACAACCAGGAAATAAATGCACTTCAGTGCACTCAAGAAGTACTCAATACCACCATGTCAATAAATCAGGAGTCACGGAAGACATTCTGATGGAACACTAAATGCATATGCTTGTACTATATTGGATTGGATTAAGAACTTCACCCAGAATGCAGTATGACTGATGGAGGATTGTTTGCTCCGATATATTCAAGACAATCTCAGTACAGTCCCCAGCACTTTATTTGGTAGTTCCTAGCGTTCAGACATTTTTCTTTCCACTTGCAGAACTCCAAGTAATATCTCTGTACTCAATCACTGATCCGAAGTGTTCTTTATACACATTTAATGCTATTCTTTGCCAGAATAACAGCGTGGTCCCTAAACCAATCTCGGACGACTCAATCTCACAACTGCAGTTGTATTACTGTATTTATGTGCTTGTCCTATTTGTAATTTTGTGGAAACAGGATTCCAAAGAAGTGGATTTCCTTACCCTGGGATAAAATATTAATCATGGTGCCGCATGCTTTGTAGCCCGTTTGGGGGAAAAAAAATAAAATAAACGTTGTATTTTTGCTATGGTACACAGTGCAAGTATTAAATAATTCAACACCGCTATCATAGGTTTTGTAATGTGGTCTGTTTAAAATGTTGCAATTACAGTGGTACCATAATTCAAATGCAATCCCTGGGTTACTGTATCACCCAGCAGTAACTTTCAGTGATTTGTACTGCACTTAAATTGTTTGTGGAACTGTTATGAAACATAGGGAATGTTAACTCGGTAACAATTTACACTAAGTGTCCCTAATTACTGTGTATTTATATAGTAGTTACACTTACACACAATTACAATGTTATTATGCATAATCACACTGTACTTCATGCGTAAATATTTTTTGCACGATATACACAATTGTACCAGAAAAGGGTTAAGGTTATATCATGGAAAATACATTGTAACTATGCATAATAACATTTTAATTACATGCAATAAATGTAAGCAGCAGTAGCAGTGTGGAGTAGTGGTTAGAGCTCTGGACTCTTGACCGGAGGGTTGTGGGTTCAATCCCTATGGGGGACACTGCTGCTGTACCCTCGAGCAAGGTACTTTACCTAGATTGCTCCAGTAAAAACCCAACTGTATAAATGGGTAATTGTATGTAAAAAATAATGTGATATCTTGTAAGTCGCCCTGGATAAGGGCGTCTGCTAAGAAATAAATAATAATAATAATAATAATAAAAACCTCCCATGCAAAAGTTTTAGAACGAAGAAAATACAATGATGTCAATTAAATAACTTAACAGCTCAGTAACATTCTTACTGCAATTAAAGCATTTTGCCATTAATGGGGATACGTGCTATAGAAAAATCTCATCTCTAAAACTGTCGTTTATATTAATGGTAACAGGGACAAAGTTTTGTATATTGTACATAATGACAAAAAATGCTTTTTTGGTTTTAAAAAAAAAAATCAAAATGGGCCTGTAAAAAACACACACAAAGTGTCTAAAATACTAAAGGAAATCCAATAACAATATTTTACTACACCTTTAAGATTCACCATAGGTTATATTGTTGCACTGTGTTAGATTGCAAAACGTAAAAATGTCAGGGAAAAATGGCTCGATTTTACTCTGTGAACTAAACTACACAGCCTAGGAAATCAGGTCCTTTTACACACATCAGTGCCACAGCAATTTCACCTGCTCCGTGGTTCCTTCAGGTTTGAGGCACCATTCCATTTCCCAGCCCCAAGGGAGCAGTTTGAAACTCAGAGAAACGGCGCAGCACATTTTAGTTGATGGAGTATTAAAGAAGTGTCAGTGAATGGTAGCTGAAGCGATGAAGTGGATTATTTATAGGGCGATGGCGTGCTCTTCAACGCCACCTTTCCTACAGGTCAAGGTTTGGCCGTTACATACTCAAGGCATGTTAGGACACTTTTCCTGCTGGGCCACTGAGGTATCAGGCAACTTACAGAATCCAGTTAAAGGTGTAGTATGCTTTCTGCTGCAATTACACTCTGTGTTACAGAAGCCTGCTATAAATCAAGGCTATACTAAACCTTTAGAGTAGGACCTTCAGCTACTAGTTTACATCCAGAAGCAGGATTCACATTTTGAAGCCGTCTTTGTTTTTCTTCAAATCACTTCTGAAGAACAACTAATAAACTCCATTGTAATCTCTTGCAACTCTGCAGATAGCATTTTAAACAGCCAGTTAGAGTTTAAGTTTAAAGAAAAAAATCATCAACATAAGATCTAAAATTATGCAAAATCCATTAAAAGCTTTTGTTAAAGCGAACAGTGAATGTTTTTGAATGCGCATGTTTTGTTTGAAACAAATGCATTTTAGTTTCCTGAATACCAATGAAAAGGTCATTACAGGAGCTTTTTGCTGGTTTATCAAGCTAACATTCAAAACAGTTATTTATAGTGTGTGTTCCAAGCCAATGCAAATCCATGTAAAATCAATAAAAATGGCACTATGAATCCTAAACCTTCATAAAAATAAACCAGGTCTATTTGTAACCATGCAGTCCTACAGCAAAGTACACACACACACAAATACCCTTCTAAATAAATGTAATAGACAGCGATGTGTGGTTTGTCAACCGCGTCGTTGTGCTCTGGGAATAAAGACGTCAGTGTTCAAAATAAACCACGAGCACAATGTTCTAACCTGTGCAGAACTACAAGGAGCATGAAAGCACAACATGCTGCCATTCCACGGGCATTTTCTCAAATCTATTTAAAGCAATAGATTATAATTTTTTTTTAAATACGTAGGATCACCTTGCGTCTGACTATTGTGATTGCAATGCTCCATTTTAAATTTCCAGGACAGGTACAGAATCATTTGGAGTATAATACATGTTATACAGGCAGGTACTGTAGGTGAAGATTTTAGACAATTAAGAACTCTAATCACTGTGCAGCAATGGTGTTGATTATAGATGATATCATGGAAAAAGTTACCAGTCTGCACAAGATTGGGTCTATTTCTGTAAATGAAATGCTCAGTACTGTAGCTCCCTGCTGTCAAAAAAGGCCCCACAGTCCTGGATTGATCACTCTTAAAGTTACGTAGCTTTGGGACACAATTTGTCTCACTTTTTTATTATTGATTGATTCTTACATTAGTTTCTTTAGAGTCTGTTAATGGCATGCATGAGTTTTTATTGATTGCCTTCTAGTTTAAAGGAAAAGGAACGAGATAGTGCACTAGAAAGTATATTTATTTATATAAGGAAATGCAAATGCATGGGTGTACAGTGAATATGCATTGTATTTTTCAAAATGCTTTTTTGGTTTAAAAAAAAAAAAAAAACACAACACAGTGTCTAAAATACTAAAGGACATCCAATAAAACAATATTTTACTACACCTTTAAGATTCACCATAGGTTTTATTGTTGCACTGTGTTAGATTGCAAAACGTAAAAATGTCTGGGAAAAATGGCTCGATTTTACTCTGTGAACTAAACTACACAGCCTAGGAAATCAGGTCCTTTTACACACATCAGTGCCACAGCAATTTCACCTGCTCCTGGGTTCCTTCAGGTCTGATGGCACCATTTTTCAATTCTGACTGATGGACACATTCTGCAATGTCTCTAGTACTAGTCCCTCGTGTATTAATTGAATTTATTTTAGGACATGTATATTTGTTAAATAGTGTCTCGCCTTTGAACTCTGACCTCCAATAGCCGACAGAGGTCACCCATGGTTAGGAGATGAGGAGTCACAAATAAACCCCCCCGGCAAGAACAGGAAAGACAACATTTTATATTTGCCGAGGTAAGATCTATTTTTAAACCATGTGTATGTTTCATTATATGAAGAAAAAAAATAAATAAATAAAACACCTGTGCTGGGCTGTCTGTAGCTTCACCCCTGTAATATTGGCAGCGCCTGGACATTATTTTTTGATGAAGCACCTGATATTAATGACACTCAGCAGGTTTTTTTATTTTAATTACCAGCTCAATCCATCCACAGGATGTGCTGGCTGACCCGTCTGTCTCCCAGAAGGCACTCTGTGCTGAATTGCAGAGGCCACCTTGACGATTGCGCGTTGTGCACTCACACGCGCCTGGCTGGCCGTGACCACTCATAAATCTTTAGCTTTCAACAGATACTTAACACAGAAAAAGGCAAGTCACCAAAGAACCATACTTAACACGAGGAGTGATTTTGCTTTATGAATTGAATGCAACTGGGGTGTTTTGTAAAACTTTGCATCAGGGCAAATGTTGACCTATTTTATTTTAAAAAGATTAAATATGTTTAATATTGCAAAACTAGATAATAAACACCTTAGACCAGAGGTGGCGACTGTTTTGTCTTTGTTCCACCACACTTTGAAATTTAATTGAACCAATTGAAGCCTCCATCCACACCCTGAAGTTGTTAATGATATTGTGTGTTCAAAACGTTGGAAAAGCTCATGAATCACAATGTATAATTTTTGACCAGAACAGTCAAAGATATTTGTGTTTCAAAGCAATGCACGAATAAAGAGGCTCTATTCAAATTGATCTATTTTTGCTCTTTAAAAGCTTCATGTCTTTGTTGTTGTGCCCTCTTGGTTTTGTTTATCAGTTGCTGCACCCTCAGTCTGTGCGGTCATTGTACTCCAGAACAGTCTGTAAAGCACAGCAATCTACCATGAGAACTTTGGAGGGGCTTTTTTAGGAAGAGATTAATGGCTTCTGAACTTCCTCAGTCTCTACCTTTCTGAGTCTGAAATCCATTACTTGAAACCTCTCAGCACAGGACATTTTTGTTCTATATTCTCTGCTTGACACAAACAGCCCTTGATGAGTAGAGGTGCAGATTGGATTGTGATTCCAGCACAGCTGGGGAAAAGTACACCCCAGCCTAAAAAACAACCAAAGAAATCAAAACCAGCTTTCCATTATTGCTCCGGATTTATTATTTATTTGCCCCAGACAAAAATTCAACACATTGCAAACCCACTAGCTCTTAAAACCTCAAATGTCATTTCACTTTCATCTGTTCAAACATTTTTCAAATCGTTCAGATATTGGTACCACAATATCTTAGTGCAGAAACATCAGTTGTCGTCCCCGTTGGAATTGCCTCTCATACAAATAATACAACACAGTATAACACCACAATTATCCCTCCCAAAGGCTTGTTTCCAGTTCAATCATGTTAACTCACCTGTTTTTAAATGGTTGTAATAATGCGTTTGGTATTATTGATGCTTTGTGATATTCGCTACTATTCTAGTGGTGTTCAGTACTGCTATAGAAGGTACATCTTGGTACCATGTAAGCCAAGTGTTAGTGAACAACATACCATTCTGCATTAACAGCTAGTACTGTAGTTCAGATAGAAATATCTGAACTATCACCCTGTCTCCATAAGAGTCCCAAAAAGGCAACACAGAACATGTGGAGATTTGAACTAATGCTTCAGTGGGAAATAAACACTGTATAAAACATCAGCCACGAAATAGTTAATGGCATGATGCATATTCCGTGTGAAAGGAGATGTATAAATGATTCATGCTTCTCACTTTATAGAACATTACTTGAAATGCTTTAATAGGCTATTTAAGTTCTCTGGCTCTATTCAAAGGTCAGAAATCACAGTGATTGTGGGTCAAACATATATCTCCCTTACAGTTCCTAACCAATTAAAATGACCCAGTACACATTCAGGAACAAACAGAAGGTTACATCTTCTTTTTCCTAGATTATATCCAACTTGCTCATGATTTTTGAAATGTAGTTTTTATAATTTGTTTAAACTGTTTACATGCTCTATGAAGTATGTAGAGTGAAATTTAACGTGGTACAATTATACATGCAGTCAATGCAAATCATAGAATTACAATTCAAGTGTGTATTTAAATTGCTATAGGAAGATAATTAATAACAGGACATTAAGACTAAATAATACCGAGTTCAAGGCTTCAGTAAAGTCAATGCTTTGACCTTGTTTGAATTCAAGACAGAAGTGTGTGAAACACACACGTTGGTGTTTTTTTTTTTTCCAGGTGCTTAGGGTTTTGTATTATTTAACCCAGCAAAATAGGATGATGTGCCATCGATTTCAAAACACGACTTGTCTAAAAGCAAAAAAATGTATCAGTTTGTTCTCTAAACAAAAAAAGATAACATCTACATTCTGCTGAGATGTAGTTCCTTAGACTTTGAGAATTAAACATTAGGTGCTTTTTATGTTCAATATTGATTCTGGATGCCAATACACACAATGGGAGTAATTGGGTCTTATCTTGATGGCAGCAAGTTTAATTATGTTGGCTGTGGAGATCAATCCACAGGCTCTTTCAGCGGCACTGTGAAAAACAGTGTCTGCCAAACACAGTTTGCTCAAGACTTAACACATGCTAGATCATGCAGGAAGGTGGCAATAACAATACGCCCAGTTGTTCTGCTACTATCATCCTTTCTGTGGCTTTTCATTCAATATGCGTGGCTACATTGCCCAGAGACAGGCATATTGTTTGGTGCTTCAGATTAAAAGAGATGAAAAATGTAGCCATGTTTAAATTCTGGATGTGATCCTCCTGTTTAAAATGCTTAAGCAATAAGCACTCTCTTGTGAGGGAGAAGTCCATGACAAACTAGGGCTACTAAAAAGAACAGCAATCCGAACAACCACCATTTCGATTTATTTTGGGTGCCACACGAGTAGCAAATACACTGAAGTCTGATCAACAGCAGCATGTTAGGTTTTAATGGTTAGCACAAATGTTCAATATGGTCAAATGTTTTGCATCACCCTATAGAATTAACTAATTTTACTCCATAACGTCAAATGACATTTCGAAATGCCAGATGAAATACTGTACTAAGAATATGGCTTCCAGTAGACTTCTGAGATATCATTTTGATGATGTTAAATAAAAAGATCTAAAATTATGGTCATATTTCTTTTTTTTCTAAAATTATGTCTCAATCCTAAATTTCTAGGTGATGCAAAACTTTTGGCCACAGCTGTAGACTTTTTACTAAGAGTTTTACAACACGTTCCAATGGACTGGGTAAAAAGCCCTGGAGACAGACCAGCCTTGGAAATAGGTTCAGTTGATTAATCACTGCAAAATGAAACACAAATATCTCTTCCGACAGGATGTGACTAGCACTGGCTGAGGTTTGGCGCACAGCTACCGTATGTGGGTCTTCAGTCAAGTGAGCAAGCAAGCAAACCTGTCATGATGCATGATGTCACAGTCTGCAGATATAGATACCCAGCAACAGAAGACAACAGGCAGACCCTCGCCCTGACTGATGGGATCAATGCTGACAATCACAAGGTGCTACAGTACTCGCTGAAAGGAATCTTGACATTAGCAGGAATATGTTTGTTGGAGTAAGCTGCCGACCAATCTCAAACATTCCGAAATGTCAAGAACACAAGCATTTTGACTATGCCTTCATCAGTGCGTTCATCATGCAATAATCAAAACTGATGAAGGCACTCGCCAAAACGTGTGTCTGATTGCCAAAACATGTGTCTAAAAATGAGTGGTTGATGTGCATTTGAAGTTTCAGATGATTCTTTCATTTTCCAAAAGCAAGCCTAGCTAAACCTTTGCATCATGTGGCTCCAAAAGTCATGCCTAGAAATGAAAAGATGGGTTCATTTTATGGCATGTATAAAATATAGAATAGTTTTTGTCTGAAATTCAGTGCAGCAAATGGATTTGAATTCAAAAGATCGGATTTTCAAAAAAAAAAAGGTTCTGAGGTTATGAATTGAATAGCCAGCTGGCTGAAGGAAGACGACGGTAATCAATAAACCCGTCAGCATGAAATTATTCCGTGTGCAGTTTATTTCAGAAGGTAAGGTTTAGTGTGAGGTGTAGCTTTAGCACACAACAGCTCCCTGGAAAACTAGGAAGGAGGGTACAAATGATTAAATGTCACAACCTTTGTAGGAGACAACCGATCCAGTCATGACGCAAGGCTACCATTAGAATTACTGTATTTAGTAATTCTAATTCTTTTTAAACCACAGGGATTTATAAATGCATAGCCTACCAGGTGAAGTAGTAGGATCTAAAACACTGGGAACATAAAAAAAATATTCTGTGCTTTTAGATTAGTTTCTTTTAGAAGCCCTTTCCTTGTTCCTAGATTTTTCTTCTCTTCAAACATTCATAATTACAAGGGCTCCCTTTGCTATTCTGTGTATTCACGATGTATCACATACAGATAGCTGCTTTTTGCCTACCATGCTACACAAATATTAGCTGGTATGTGTCTTTCTACACAGGCTGCAGGGTATTGGTAATGATTGTATGTGATAAAATGGAAAGCGTATAACAGCACATTAAGGCATTCAAGTGTTGTATTATGCGCACAGGAAAGAGGTTTTCATTTGTGCAGAGGAGTACAGGTGGGCCAATCTATACATATGCATTTCTGTCACTTGTATGCTCATCTTTAATTCAAACAGTAGTCTAATTTAGGTTGTTTTCTGCTTTCACTATGGGATATTTCCTAGCCTGCAGTGCATACCTTTCTGTCAATTGCAAAACATCTTATTAAAACAAGCAAGTAATTTATAGTCAGCTGAGCGAGCCTCCCATGCTTTATCTCTGTCAGCGGGTGGCGAGGGCCCGAGGTGTGAACAAATACAAAACAAAACAAAAAATCTATACCTGCTCCCTACAGCCAGCGTGGGGAAGAAGCAAATAAGCAAATCCAGCAGTTTCACCAAACCTGAATTGGGACAAATGTCCCTGTACTTAACATAAAATTGAAATATTTGAAAGAAAGCTGGGCTGTGAAGTACTGCACCTTTTCCAGGTGTTAATTTCACTGAAATTGGAATACCAGAAGAACATGCCTCACGCCAGGGTGAAACTCAGTTCTGCAGACAGATCTTAACAGGACTTGGCAGTGTATGTGTTAATATCTCTCATATTAGAACCTGGGTACATGCTTTTAAGCTTTGCAGCTGGATATCAGGGAGGACATAGTGTATAAGGAACATCATGAAAGAGTGAACCAGATGATGTCATTCTAAATGACCTGTCACTAATGATCCTTTTTATCGATTTTTCTTGTGAATGGCACAGGGGATTTTTTCTTTATTTTTTTTAAGCTGGCCATGTCAGATTTCATTTAGCTTTAGCTTAATGTTTTGAGATTGCCTGTTTGAGTTCTAGGATCACAGAGCTTTGCATTTTCATTTATCCCCCCCCCCCCCCCCCCCCCAAATCGGGAATAGGAGTATAACTATTTTACAACATGGAGCAAAGTATTTCATTAAAATGTGCGTTAACAGGAATACTGTCAACGTTACTGGAAAACATTTAAAGCTATATTATGGGCCACGATGCAGCAATCTACAGTTAAATCGGTCTCCCTCCCTCGTATATAAAAACCAAGGCTCGGTCTAGTATCCTAGTATTCTCACTGGGCCTTTCATGCATTGGTTTAATAAATATGTATTGATCACTGATGCCCATCTGAAAAAGCTAACGTCCCAGAATATATATTTCTATTTCTGATCTTTGGAAAATGCATCAACATATGTCAGCGAAAACCCAAGGAAACAAAAAACAACATCAAAATGTCAGGCGCTGATCCTTGCTAACAGACTTCATTCTTCGATCTCACATGAAGCGGAAGGATGCTCAAAAGGTAACATGATGAAAATAATGAAATGCTACAGCTGGTATTGGTTCGGGGGAGAAAAAAAAAAAAAAGTGTTCTTTGTTTTCAAATGCATTGATTTCAGGACTCAAGCACCTGTCTGGCCTCAATCTAATGTGTGGAGTCTAAGTCACAGGGATTTAAGCATCCAATGAAAGGGGATTTTGTCTGCACTGTTTAAAATTAGATCAACATCTTAATGATAGAATACATACTGTGGCATACTGTATGTAATACTTTATAGTTCTTAGGTTCAATCAAAACCACTTTTAGCTTGTCAGACAGTCTTATGTAAAGCAAAGGAAAATACTTACTGCTGTATGCGAGAGGCATATCAATTCTGAAGATTATGAATACAAATGTTCATTTTTCTAAACATTATGAAAACACAAAGAGCTGCAGATAGTCATTCATACCCATTCCCTTTCTTTCCAAAGTTCAATAAAACATTAAGCTGGCATCCAAGGTCAGCAGAAATGTATTGAACTCAAAACGGAAAGAATTTAAAACACAGGCTCTTTGCATGAAAGTGGCTTTTCATTAGAATAAATAGCAGAGCCTCCTGTTTTTACCCGAGTAGGACTGTCTACATGAAATCATGGACAATGGAAGTAAAAGCCGTTTAGAATATCATCCACACATTTATTTAAAATGCACACAGTAAGAAAAGTACTGCAAGACAGTTTTTAATTGCTTTTCACCAAATGTGTTTTACTATCAAAATAATGGTTAGCTTAAGAGAAATACCAGGACGGTTTAAACGTCAATATGAATAAACCAGCAGCAGCCTTTCTTAAGAAGAATAGAAAGTGCACTCCTCAAAGCACAGACTATGATAATAATATGGTATAGCCACCAGCCCTTCTATAGATGGGTAACACAATGGTGCAATTACCATCTAAAATAAAATTTGAAAATATAGAATTTATATATTATTTTAACATTATATGAATAGAACAGTAAGGTTTGATCTCCTAAGCATTAGCATGAATCTTAAATTGTTGTCCCATGTGTTTGTGTGTATATATTAACAATTACCGTTTTGAAGGTGGATTGCGGTATCAGTATCTATTATTAATTGTTTACAGTATCAGTAAGTAATTCATAGTTTTATATAGCAGTTTGAGGGTGTCGCCATCTTGCTGTTGACCAGCTCACCAGCTCTCAGAGTCGGTGAGTTCGTTGAGTCAGTGTTGAGCCAACGCTGCCCGTCAGTAGCTCTCAACGGTGAGTTTAGGAACAGTTTTGAGAGTTGTTGCTTCTCAGCGTTGAATTTAGGAACGCAGCCATGCAGTACAATAAGCTGGGGAAACGGATTTCCATGAGCACTGGATTCTACGTAACACCGCTACTGTTTCGATATGACTCGGAACAGCTTAAGTGTGGACAGGTAAACCGACACGGTACAAAACATCGACACAGTTTAGTCAATATTCTGAAGCACGCGCACGTCTTGCTTTACAGTTTAAATAACTTTACATTTTACGGTGAGCAGTACCGTTATCATGACTACACCAAAAAATGCCAAAATAAGTGATATCAGCGATCGCGGTGCCACTTGGGGGAGAGATGCGGGTGGATATTTTGGTAAGATTTTCAGGTGAAATGGATCTTTGCTCTGGAATGGGGGGTTGAAGAGATCAAGGCCTCTGGAAAGCGGTCATCATGGAAACGAGTTCAGAGCCCGAACACTGTTGATTTAAACATACATGAATGTGGACAGGTATGTCGCAACTGTAAAGGTACTATACCGGTATGAACACGCTTTTTATTTTTTTATTGTACTGTACTTTGGAATACGTATTTTAGCGGGCCACAGTCTTGACAGCATTCAATAGCAAAACACCTTGCACCCCAAAGTCCTGCTTTCCCACCGAATGCTCTCTCGTGCTAGAATTCTAACATGCGGCGAGCTTCTCGTCAATGAAACCAGGGTGCCCAGACAGGTTCCTGAGAGAACAGCGAGATGCTGTCTTCTGGCTTTCACTGTTTCTGACCTTGGCAGTACCTGACTAGAAACGACAACAAGCTATTACTTCAACCTTGGTTCACTCCTTTCAGATGGAAGCAGAGCATGTCATTCAATTAACCCTTTTGAAACGGGTCAGTATTTAATTACAAAATAAAGCAAATGATGCATGCACTCTTAGACTCCTGCATGTCACCTTAACCCCAGAACTGCCTCCCCATTTCCCATGTTCAGTCCAGCGACTGCTGACGCAGGGGTAGTAGGCTAGCCAAGAAGTGCAAATAAATATTATTATGAGCATGATTCTTTGCTCACCCAGACAGTTCACTCCCTGCATTTATTCAGTCATTATCATAAGAAGTGTATTAGTATTAGGGAATTATTGATGAGAACTATTTAAAATGAATTGGCTATTCTACTCACAGAACACCATAAGAGACCAGGTAGGGAGTGAGTATTGCATTTACCGAAGTGTGCATCTCATTTGATGTACATGCATAAAACATTGGATCAGTAATGTGGTTGGATAATAAATGTAGCAGTTGTGTCCTTTGAACATTAGCACCAGATATGAACAATAGACTCATAAGACAGTGTTTCTGTGAACATTAACGATTATAATAACCAATTAAAGCATTTTCTGCATGTCTGAAGTATGGAATTGGATTTTAACTGCGAGATATTAACTAGGGCACGCAAGTAGACATGGTCCTCATTACAGGAATACAGCACCACCTTCTGGTTTTTACAGATATGTCTGGCATAATGATCTCCCCACACAACGTTGCTCCGAGGTCCTCACAGGGTTAAAGTGGAACAAACTGTTTTGTATGCATACATGTTGTGTCTTTACTTGGTATTTTATAATACTCTGTGGCCTGTGCATTAAATAGACTTGTTTTAGACACATTGATCTGTCTTTATGGAAGTCTAGTGGAGTATTCAGTTAACTTTTATACCTTAAGGTACTTCATGATGAACAGATATCTTCTGAATATTAAACACACTTCTGGCAGCACACGTACATGATAATCTAAATATAGGCTTGTTATGGGAGGTCTTTATGGAATTCCAAACTTTGATTTATCAACCCACTACAAGCAGACTAAGAGGAAAATAAATGCCCCTTTTTTCTGGAAATTCTCAACTGAAACTAATATGAGCAATATTTAAAATGGCATTAGCGTTGGGCTGTCTTCTTGTAGCTTCTTGTAGTCTTATGATGTATTACTACACTTTAAGCTATGCGAGTGTGTAGTGACTGTAATAGTTTGTACAATAATTTTACATGGAGCCTCATGTTCCATGGTTTATAGTCCTAACTAAAGTGTACTTGTAACTGTACAAATAAACTACATCATTTTCCCCTTTGCCGTTACACATGTGGTAACCTACCTAGTTATCACACTTTAAAATGGAAAACTAAATATAGTTCCATTATTACCATTTACAATCAGCAAACCCAAAATAAAACACATACTCCTGAGTAAACCTCAAAGGCACTACAGTAGTCTGTAAAGTGAGTCAAGGTTAAAAGATAGGAATATATTAAAAAGGAGATGTCTTCTCATAGGCTAGCTTTTTTTTCCGGTCCTACAACTATCAGGAAGAGTTTCTCCAGATTTGCATAATTCTAATCACGTGTGCTGCACAATCAGTCGCTCTTAGACATCTCACTCCCAGCACATGTACTGCATACATAGAATCATCATTAGAAGCATGCTAAGGAAATCATTTAAATGATATAATTAAGTCAAACTGGTTTTTAATCTACAGTGTTTAATGGCTAATCATAACAATGAAAACGCTACTTGAATATTATTACCATTGGGGGATGGGAACTGTATTTACCCCACTGTGCAGATGAAATCACTGTTCTTTGTATACGGTACATAAATTAATAGATGTAATCTGGAACGCCATAAGCATGCAGCAGCTGAATAGCTTTGCTCTGCACCTTTTTTTAATGTGGAATGCCGCATAGGATTTGTAGGACCACACAGTGTTTGTCCCAAGGGTAAGTAGCCATTGCATTGAGTGATCCACAATGAAGTGTCTGGACACACAGCATCTGTATGCTGATGGGGGGGTGGGGGTGGGGGTGGGCACGGTGCCCCTCCCCCCCGGTAAAGGAAGCACCGTGTGAGCCTGCAGTGGTCAGTGCTGTCTGCATCCCGCAGGCCTGCCAGCAACAAAAGGTCAGATCCACTGGTCCTGTTTATTCTCAATGACAGACGCAATATGCCAAGCTAACATGAGCAATTAGCCAATTAGCTGCTTCAAAGGCCCACCCGGGGAAGGTTTTGCACAAACACATATTAAACAAGAAGTGAGTTTTAAAAAAGAAATAAATCACGTGCATCTTTGATTTAAAGGCAAAGCCAACAACATCGGATGAACTCAGACCTGGAACTGACTGGTGTGAGTTAATTATCAGTCTACAGTATATAACCTGGAACAAAAGGTGATTGAAGTGAACCTCTGGGTCTTTGGAAACACACAAGACCCACCGAGCATGCAATTAGCACTCACCTCAGAGACTCAATACACATGGCATTCAGCTAGAAAGAATGCTTTCGTTTCTGTTCTACTGTTGAAAGGGACCTTGTGGATGAAGTGACAGATTTACAGAAACCAGCATCTCCTACAGAATACTCCACTACTGGAGGACAGGTGGAGGAGAACACGTTTCATACGAGCGTTATCATTTTAACTAACGCCCATCAGGAACGTTTCTAATAATTCCATTGAAGACATCGAGGAAAAAAAAGAATTCCATGGTTTACACATTTAGGCCTAGTAACATGCTGTACACATAAGCCTGTAAAGTGACTGCAGTAAAAAGTTTGTTTGCTGGAGAATAGAACAACGCTAATGTAGTGTGTTGATTTGGATGGAAGTGGGTAGACAATTTCTCAGCAGCGACTGGAGTTTTAAACACCTCCAAACAAAGTCTTTACATGCATTTCACATGGGCAGGGTGTTTACAGATCTATATTGTCTATATATATATATATATATATATATATATATATATATATATATATATATATATATATATATATATATAATCAGAGTACACAATATAATTTATTCAGTGTAAACAAATAACACATTTGTACACCTCAATGTGAACAGGCCCAAATGTGAAATATTAAAAAATTGTTGTTTCCCCCCCCCCCCCCCCCCCCCAAAATAAAATAAATAACACTCTTCAGGGAGACAGATGCATCTTCTTTTATTAAGCACAGCTTAAAAAAAAAAAACTGGGGGTTGCAACTGTGCAAAATTCGTTGCCTTTAGCACACAGTGGAGCTGTTTGTCAGTTAACCCAAGGAAACCGAAGGTGTACAGATGCTGTTTTGAAGAACTCAAACAAAAAGATATTAGAAAGCACTGATGCCCCCTCATTTTTACATAAACAGGAGAGACGCAATGCGCCTATCCCTCATGCCGTTAGCGTGCAGAGATGTGTGGTTTAATTCAGAATCACGTTGGAGCCAGGAAGGTTGAAAGGGTCACATTGTCACGATGGAAATCTCCAGACAAGCTCAATGCAAGTTCAAAACCAGAGTTAGACAAATACGAGGATCATGCAACACAGGAGCAACAGAACCCAGAACCGCTCACAGGGATCGCAAAACCCACAGACAGAACAAAGGAGAACACGCAAATAGGTTGACCGTTGAAGCTACAGTGGTTGATTTTTAAAGGACATGCACTTGAAGGGAACTAGCAAGCAAATCCACACTTGTTCTGATCCAAGATCAGGACACCATCCTACTTTTCATGGCATCAATACTGAGCACCAAAAGAAACGTATCACTTATATTTGAGCACCCAAAAAAACGATCTGTCAATCTTGGGCAGGTGTTGTGACTCTTGGTCTCCCAGTTTGTGGCTTGTCACTGACGGAGTGTGTCTGGTTATCATCAGATAGTCAAATTACACACAATGATTCAGTCAAATTTATACACTCAACCAAAATAGAAGGACGCATGTTATTTATCAAAAGCAGCAACAGTTTACTTGCCTTTTTTTCACCTGTCAGTTTTATTGCAATTACACTTTAATCCATTTATAACTATTTTTGTATACAATTAATTAATATTCATGACAACATCCCTACCATTAATTAATTTGCGTTTTTTTTTTTTGTTTTGTTTTTTTACAGACACGAAAATTATATTTTGCTTCCCGGAACTTAAATAGTCGCTGTTCCTTAATAAGTATCTGAAAATGTGTTAATTAATCAAATCGCGTTTTTTTTTCACACTGGATGGTTAGAATTATATGCAGAGTGTCGCTGGGGTGGCAAAATACCTATTTGTTCTATAAACTGTTTTTAGTTAGATGCGGCATATTCACCAATTTAAAAAACAAACAAAAAAAAAACTTCATAGACTTTTTTGTCTGGAGCAGAGTTAGTTACTGGGAGTATGTTCAAGACAGACAGAAACACACATCGTTTGCATACAATCCCGGTATGTTATTTTTGCTGTCGTTATAAACAAACATGTTAATAACATGCACTTACATCAATTGTTTGGTCGAATATATGCCTGTATACTTCTGTTAATCTCAGAAGTGGATTGTTATTATACTTAGATCACCCTTCCCATTCGTAATGCAAGGTTGACCAGTATGCTAAAATATACCTGTACCTTGGTTGTTGAACAACGGCACCTTACTTGTTTACTTACAGTAATTCTCTCGCGCGGTGTTGATTGAAGTCCCGGCGTCAGGTATGCCACACTGGTAATTCCAACTATCATTTTGTATTTTTTGTTTTGTTCTTCTTAAACGTCCTTTTTGTACGCAGGTTGTAACTATTATTAGGGTTAATTTGAACCCGTAGTGATTTCACTCGCCACCCTTTTCAATTGCGTGTTCGTTAACTGGCTACTGGCCAGCGCACTTTAATCAGTAGAATGAAGCAGAATATAATTGAAGGTATTAGTCGGAGGGGGGAATGCACGGCAATGTGTAGCATTTGTTTATTTACTGTGGGATTGGATGTTATGTGAGTTTGTTTTCATTTACAAGACTTGAAAATCTTGGAAATGTCCGTTTATATTGGTTTTCGTCAACGGCAGTTACAGCAAGCAGCTGTCGGGTGTGTGGTTTTTGTTATTTTGTTATAACGCTTTTTATTGTAAAATTATATTGACAGAGGCAATATTCCTGAATGAAAAGGGTATGTTGTTAATAACGATTAGAATAGTTTTGGACAGGAGACGATAGCACACTGGAAGCTGCTGTGCTGCTTCTTTATAGGTATAGCAGCACAGTAGAGTATTCTATATTGTATTGAGCCTGTTCAAATGGGTTTCTCAGACTCTTTCAGAGAAGATTGCCTCTCTAGGCCATTACCCCACTACTGCAGTTTCGCAACACACTCGCTGTCACTCAGCATAATGATAAAGATAGAGAAGAGCCAGCAAACACACAGGATTGGAAAGGTAGATAGCACATTAACGGGGCAGAGGATCGGACCAGGAAAAGAAAATGACTTGCAAATGGCAATCTCGAAAGAGAAAGAAAGGATCAAGTGTCAATCAGCTGCTTTTAATGTGTGCTTTTATTTCATCAGAAACGAGCCCGCGGAGGCAGACAGTTATTACTACTGGAGCACCCCCACCCCTCTCTTCTCTTATAAATCTGCGTTTTTATTTTATTTGGTCAGTCCTGTTTTAGAATGTCTTTCTATATGTGGTCAGCCTGCACACAGTTCCACCTTATGGATATGCTATGCCTCAGTCTTAAAAGTGAATTGGAAATATCCCTCTTCTCAGAAGAAAGCCTTGATTATGCAGTGTAGTGTTTTTATCCATGAAATTCTTGCTGAGTCTTTTAAAAGTAACATATAGAAATATAATCTGGAAGTGTGACTAGTTTTGTTCTAATGAGAGATTGTTTTTGAATGCGAGTAATTTCCCCAGGTATAATTATTGTAGATGGTTTTACAATGGTAAACATTTTAGCCTATTAGTGAAAGATTTTTTATTTAAACAAAAAAATGTAATACGTCTTAAAACAGATTGTATGTACTTAGTTTAATATTGTCCAAGACATGTAAGAATAAACAGTACTTTTTAAAAACATTCTTTTAAACAAAATATAACAAATATTTACACTCACTGTTAAATACAAAAGCATACAGGCGAATCATGTGTCTTTCTAAAAGACATAAGTTACAACAGCTATCAAAAGGGGGAGACAACGCAACTTATTCAATAATACTTATTCACAGACATGTGCCTTACAATTTCTGCTTGTTGTATATGGGTACAGTTGTGCAGTTCTGCCGTATGTCGACATTTTTTTTTTTACATTTATTAAACAGCTCACTGAGTGCATTCCAGATGTATCAGAATAAAATGACAAAACAACAGTGAAGAGAAGCTCAAAAATTCAGCGAAACGCCAAAGTAAATGTTCCAGTATTATAGGAAGCAGGGTTAAAGAGAGAATATCTGCTTCGTGTTTTGAAATCCGCATTTTGCACAGCTTGCCCAGAGCTGTAATCCTCTCCAACACATTGCTTTCAGCAGAGCACGGTTAATTGAATTTTAATCGCTTGACATTCTGTCCTTCAAACAATGAAAGACTCCTCCACACGCGCGCAGCACAGGTGATTAAAAAGACCTTTATATTTCTTCCAGTATCCAATTTAAGTACTTAAAAAAATTGTTAAAATGGTTTATTTATTTATTTTTTTATTTCAGGTATTAGTAATGTGTATTTTTAAAAAGAAAGTGCTTTGTAATTCAATTAGATCTGGGCGAGACAGGAGTATCCCAAGTTACTAAAACGCTGATTTTTTTTAGCAAGTACTGGGGTTACTTTACTCTTAGTCTTCCTTGTTTTGTTTTTTAATTTATTTGCCAGACAGCCAGTGTGTCCTTCATGAAAGTTTACATATTGTTCTCAGTAACATCCTAATCAATTTTGTATTCCAGTTGTCCCCTAAAATGTACAATATTAAAGATTTGAGAAAACAGCAGTTTTCAAAGTAATTTCTGAGACTGGAAGATATAAGATCTCTTTAACTTCATTACAATATAAAGCACACGCATTTTGCAATTGACACGACTGATCAATATGATCGTCTAACCTGAAAACAAACCACTGCAAGGCCATGCAAAAGCAAGCCACACTGCCAAAGAAAGTTTTACCACACGTTGGATAACGATTTATTTTATTTACACGGGTCAACGATTAATTTAAAATTAGGAAAATAGAAAGATCAAGAATATAGATCTGTGATTTTTTTTTTCCATTAGATGTTGCGGTAAAATTTAATACGAAGTATTGTTAAAGTGTCTGGAGAATGTGCAACGTTTTCAGACGACTGGAATATTCCTTGAAGGGTAATTGGCTCAAAACCGAGAAAGCCGGGACACACAGTGCTAAGAATTAGGCGGATTCAAGAATAACGTTCAACAGTGTGTGTTTAGATTCAGTGAGTGGGAGCACTACAGACCTTATCAGCAAGAACATTTCCATTCTGTGAAGCTTCAGGAATCCTCCAGCTGACCTTACAGCTCCCATCTGTTCTGTCCAATTGTGTCTTTTTCCCCCCAACAATAGTAGAAATGTAAAGATGGGACGTATGAGGCAAGATCAATAAGGTCCCAGAAAATAATAACAAGGAGAGGTTGCTGTAAAGTGGGAGTGTCCTTCTGTCCTTGATGGGGATCAGGGGGGAAAAACGGTCATTTTTCCACATGCAGTTTTTGAAATACCTACAGCTGTGATCCTTTCCCCATGGTCTCATAAGGTAGCACATTTCAACATCTTTTTAAAAAAGAAAACATACAGGGCACTATGTTTTCACTGCAGAATACCTAGAGCTCTGTACAATGCTTGGAGATACAGAACCCCCTCCTTATCCTTAAATTGGTCAACAAACAGCTTGTGTTATACCAAAAGTAAAAACACACCGTCACCAGATTCCTGGCCAAAAGTGTTGGGACAATCGCAATCTGGGATGAGGGCATTTTTATTATAACAAAATATTAAAATACAATTCTCTGTAGATATATATTTATATATATTTTTTTAAATCTGTACACATGCCTTACTATTAATTAACATAATAAAAAAATAAAAATAATATTATATATATATATATATATATATATATATATATATATATATATATATATATATATATATATATATAATTACCTTTAACACTTTCAAGTATGGCAAAAATAATAATAATAGTAATAATAATAATCTTGGGCACCAAAATGAATGTAAACTGAAAAGAATCTGCTTATATTCCAGTTATTCCCCCTAGATATAAAACTATCCAATGCTTATTGTTGCTTTTTGGCAGCAGAAGAAAGCAGGCGACGTTGACAGGGGCTGATACGAGAACAGCGTAATGAAACAGTTTGTCAGAATGATTAGTATTGTTCTGGGATCACACCAAAAAAAAAAAAAAAGGAAATCAATTCAGAGATGATGGGCTTTTAGAACCCGGCACCCCGCTTGTCTAGAATAGTTAGCATTGTGCAAACTGTATGCTTTTTAATGCTTCAGGTGTATGTTTTACTGTAGTGCACAGCTAGAATGTTAGCATTCCCATTGACGTCACTTGACTGTGATTCATCTGCTGCTGTTCATTTTACAGTGGTACAGAATGCCAATCCATAATTCATTATTAAGTGACGCTGTACTTCAGCTTTCAGGTATATACTTGAATTGTCATGTGCTTGCTTGTAAACAGCAGTGGAAAGATGGCCTCACTACTGTGACACTGCTCCTGCCGATGCCTTTTAGCAACAGTTTTCTATGCAGTACTACTAACCACATTCAATTATACAATGCTATTAAAGGGTTGAAAACAGATGTTGCCTTGATCTAATGAAAGTTCAGATAACCTCACACTCTTCTGAAATAGCTCTTCCACTGTCTCCTCCGCCCCTATCAAATTCCTCTGCATTGCCTGTTTAAACTTCAAATGAGACTGGCCAGGCTGTACTTGCAAAGCATGAGCATGCTGCTAAATGCATGGGCCTGCTTCCCTTTGTAGTACAGCCTATTATCTTAAAACAAGGCTTGAAGCATTTCTATCAGTCTCCTCAAAGTCTGCAGTTACAGTGCTTCCACACTTAAAACATTTTTAATAACCCCCCCCCCCCAGTCCACCATCACAACTAAACTCCCCACTATTGATTCATGAACATGTTTAAATGATAGAGGCCGTTGGATATTGTGGTCCCTGAAGATTTGATCTGGTCCCATTTACAATACTGTCTGAGGTACGACAAATCGGACAAAAAATATTAATCCAACAAAAAATAAAAAACAAGTTGATGTATGTTCGTTTTGTTTGAATTAATATATATATGCAGCAACACATAGTGCAGGCCAGGTCACTGCTGGGCGGCACACACAGCATTGATGCCACTGATGTTTTCCACAGCAGAAGAAAGCAGCAAGCGTCTTAGTTAGCGTCTAAAACGATATTCTTCTTTTCCTCCTGTGCTACGGGCTCCAGAAAGTGTTGCAAACTCTCTCACAATCTGGTCCTGGTCATTACATAGTTACACAGCTGACACTTGTTCTTCTGTAAAAGAAAATAAATCATAATTATATTGTACATAAGAACATATAAAAGAAGAAAAATAAAAACAGACAACCATATCCAACCCTACTAAAATAAAACAGTAAGCATATTAAAACACATTTTGTATTTTTGAATGACTGAAAACATGGAAACGACATCACAAAATGTGAAATGGGTCAATTTGATCGACATTTTTTTTTTTCTCTCAGGTTTGCAATTCCCAGAAAAATAAATAAATTAATTAATTAATTAATCAACTCCCGTCATGATTTACCCATTTTACTGAATACTAAAGATTTAAGGTTTTCTTCTAATTCTCTGTTGGCCAAAAACACTCACAAACATTCCGAGCCTGATTTACTAAACGTTTACACCAATACAACATTTGGACCATTTAAAACTATAAGCAGGTTAAGCTGGAAAAGATAGAATTAGTAAATATTTACCATCACACCTAACCGTGATGAATAAAAAAAAATGACTACCAAGTAAATATGAAACATTAAGCTGTTCTTAAAATAGGAAGGCTATATATACAGTAATTTATTGAAACACTTGACAAGAATGTTTTCAGTTTCACAACACGTACCATCCTCCTCACTAGCTTGTTCTCTCTGTTGATTAACATTGGCTAGTCTAGGGTCAGAGTCTTGCCGCTTTTGTGTCGGGGACTGAACTAGCGTCTTGGCGTGAATACCAGCTTCTGGTTGCCTAGCAATGGCACAGTGGGGCGTGACCAACTTTGACCTCTGCAATGCCACACTATAGTCTGGAGGTTTTAATCGCGGGTGGCGGGTTGCTCCTTCCTTTACAGCCACTAATGGGATTCCCAGGTATCCTGGAGGAGTGGGTGGTGGTGCCCTATATCTATCGTCCTTCTGAGCGGAAGTGACACAGTACACTGGCACAAGACACAAGCAGCAGGAATGTTAATGAGAAAAAGGAAATGACAACTAAAAAACAATGAGATGTTAACAACAGGGTATACAAACAAGTGATGCATGTAGGAGTGTAGGGTGGCAGCAGCAGATTTGTGTTTTTCGCTAGCACCCTCCCCACTCCAAACATCTGTAACTTAAATTCAATGTTAAGTCCGTAAAATAAATATCCCGCAACTTTTCCCCATTAACAAGAGAAATGCAGTTACTTGGTTAATTTAAGCCATGTGCGAGAAAGAAAAAAAGATAGTGTTATTAATGTGCCATTTGGAGCACTCCAAATCTGCTGATGTCATTTTAAAATCAGTTCCCAATTAATAATACATAATTAAAAAAAAAAAGCAAATCATACTGTACATAAAAGCACAAAGACAGTTTTTAAGCTTACCTATAAGTCCCTTTTCTGTGCTTGAAGTGACAGTTTTATAAACTGCATCTGTGCTTGGTTCACAATCTGAAGCTTCGCCCTGGGCTACCCCAGAACTATCCAGAACCCTCCTCTTAATGGTTCCGTAGTTCCCCTCATACGTGTCAGAGAGGGAGCTGGAGGAGGCCCAGCTTTGCCTCGACTGGCTCAGCTCTAAGCTGTTTTTGGAATGCCTGTTACTTCTCTGAAGGTCCTCCTCTGCCCAGGACCCCGTAGGCTCCACCTCGACAATGGGCCCATCGAGCTTGGTGTGGTGGAAAGAGCCCAGGTCCCAGCCTCTCTGGTTCTGGATGCTCTGGAAGTTGTCGTGGGAGTTACTTGAGCACGACGTCCAGCTGCCCCTCCCGCTGTCTGCTGTGTCTGTGGAGACGTGGCCGTGGGCAAACTCGTCGTGGCTTGTGGAGGGTGTGAACGTTGAGCCCCTGGTTACAGCAGGCCTTGGCACTGAATAACTGAACAAAGTCCAGGCGAGGACAGTAAAATAAACCAAATTATTCACCTTTTCTAGATCGTAGTTGATATAACATGTATACTTTAATGCTGCATTGAACCACTTTTTTTATTTACTGTACTTTTTGTTTACCGTGCAGAGTTTAATACAGAATTTCCCTTTCCAGATAATCCATGCACTTACAACATTGGACCACCAGGTGGAGTGAGTGCAAAAGTAAAAATCAAATTTGGAGACTGCAATTACATAAAAGAATGCCACAAGGAGGAAGACCTTAGGGATATTTAGTAGTCACACTGAATTATATCAACTGAGTCTGCATACACATATATTACAAAGCTGTTAATAATCTCGACTGCCACAGTTTGGTGGTTATCTTTTCAAACATGCAAGGAGGTGCCAAGTCCCTTTTTGACTGTGTTGTGCAATGTCTCACCTGGTGGAAGGGTGGCTGCACTGGGGTGCTGCGGTTGGCATGTTGTCTTTCCTGTCTGCAGCTGCAGTGGGTTCTGGGAAGCTGAGATGCTGTGTTAAGCTGCGCTCTTCTGATGTGGCAGACATGGAGTCAGCAGAGCAATTGCTGACAATGCTGGAGCGGGAGGAGATCTCGCTGTGGCTCGAGTCAGAGAAGTTATCAGATTTTGTGGTTGGCATCAGAGCGTAACCTAAATAAAATAAGAGCACAAGCAGTCTGTAAATCAGAAAGACCTTGCAATCTGAACATGTGTATTCTGTTTTGTTTTGAGAGTTGCAAATCTACCTTTAATCACTGCAATAAATAAGTGTAAAAGAACTGTAGGTACTGACTGTAAGAAACTGCAAAACTGTAAGAAAGTGCAAAAATCCAGTTTATATAATTTGAAAAAGAAGATACACTGTGTACTTTTATTAGAAAATATTTTATAAGGATTACTTAAGATGGGGTCCTATTCACAAAGCTCGTCTCATTATGCAATGACATAAAAGTGTTACTGGAGTTTATATTCATGAAATTGTTTAGTTAACGTAACAGTCCAGACAGTTTTAATCCATTCCATCTTTGAGAATGACACAGTCTCTGTACACAAACCTGAAGTAACTACACTAATGTAGCAGTAAGAAAGCACCATTGTGGATTTAACAAAAAAAAAGTGCTACCAAAAAAAAATCAAATGCCAAAGATATCTGATTAGCTTCCCTGTTATGTACAGTAGTTAAATACATTTGTAACATAGCATCTTTTAATGTATATAAGGAACAGAAACAAAATATGTTGCATGTGCACACAAAAGGAAGGCATGCATTCGAATTTGCAATTATGCCTAACAGCACAATTTGTAAGGTAACATTATCTGACAAGCTATTACATGCATCTTAATGCATTTAAAAGGCAAGCAACTCTAGACATTATCATATGGGGTCCATTTTACTAAAGGGGAAAATATAGGAAATTATGAGACCAACATCGTATTTCTGAAATGTTTAGGGGCTGATCTGAACCATTTAGATAGGCATGAAACCTGCTTTTCATTCAGACAGGCACATAACCTTACAGCGTTGTAAATGGTAAAGAGACACGTTTCCACAAATACACACCCGGATTCATGTTTCCTGCTGTGCTTTTGCCATGTTTGCAGAAACTTTAAAACATTCATGGTTCCAATCAAATAATTGCAGAGATGATGTAAAAAATGCATGCTCCAATTACACCATCCACCTCACAAGCTATTTTAGTGAAGGCAGGAGACTCTGAAAGTGAAACAGGTGCTTAGAGACCTGCGTCTCGGTGCGCATCTCTGCAAGGTAACCTTCTATTCTGGAGCAGCGAAAGAAACTAGGTCTAACCTGGCCTGACCTTAAAACAGGAGGGACACAGTAGAAATCAATGTTCTTATAAGAATCACCTCAAAAGGGCTGAAATTGTGCCGATGACAATGTTGAATAATAAAAGTATAAATTCTCATTAAACATTCTGGTATACTGCACTGCACATTCTGGTCTTTTTCTTTAACTAACAAACCTGTGGTCTGGACCTAAACATTTTCCATATAGGAAAATGACTTTCGCTACAGTGAAAGGTTTCTAACACATGTACTTTGTTATATAGTGTAAATTTAGAAGCAGCGACAGATTAAGTTTTCTGCCCCATAGGACACACTCCTAATTTTTTTTTTTTTTTTTTTTAAATAAAAGCTAAATTAACCGTCTAGATTTTTACTAGAACTAACAAACTCATGTGGCTTTTTTCCCCTCATTACACACACTATTTATTTATATATGTTACAACACTATTCTGTACATTTCAATTTAAAGGCCTTTCAAAGTCTCTGTACATGAAGCACAGTATAGTAAAAAACATATAAGGACCAATATGTTGGCCCTTGGCCTACTCAATCCAGTTCATATGGTCTTCCTCCTCATGTGTCTCATCCTGGGATAAAGCCATGCTAAAGGTCTATTCTGCTGCTCAACTCTTCCTTCGCTACTCCTACGAGCAATACTGCTGAACTCCTCTGAATGCATTGCTGCCAGGCTCCCCCTGTCCTCTCCTGCGTCTCTTCTGCAATCTCCGGTCTCTGTTCTAGTTGGAGACTCTACTCTCTCCCTGGAAAAGCTCCTGTCCCTGAGCATTCTGAAGGGGGACGTCACTCTCTTCCTGATCTTAGTGTCCTGCCCTGCTGCCTCTGTCCTCAGGCCTGTCATCTTCTGGATTCTCTTTTGTAATAAAGCCCCACCTATCCCGTAGCTGCGCTGCCCGCTGTTCTTGGTGCTGGTCTCACTAGTCAGGGATGAGGAGGAGCCTGAGAGATTCATCTGACTGGAGTTCCGTGATCTCGGGATACTCCCAACTGAAAAAAAGAGTCAAGTATAGAATTCCACGGGGGTGAGGCTCATTATTTTAAGTGTGTTACAAAATACACCAGTGCTAATATATTAAATTGAAACCATTACTGATAAACCTTATGATATAGTCTCCACATAAAGACTACAAAAACATTTTTTGCATGTGTCTACATATGAGGTTGCCATGAATGAAAGGGTTAAACAAAACTTTAAACCTTAGCCAAAACGGAGTATCCTTTATTTCTTCAGGTAATTAAATACAGGCAGGTGGAATTCGGAGCCTGTTACACAATCTGCCCTTTAGGAAATCTAGGCAATTTTGTGACTAACACTTTAGTGTCATCATTTAATACACACAAAAAAAAAAAAAAAACATGCAATGGTGGTTTCACTGCTGCTCTACCATGGTATACCTTTGTGTGGGGATCCATGGGGAGATACAGGGGGGCTGGAATGCAGGGAGGAGGCTGTAGATATGGCATCGTCGGCAGGTCTCTTACAGGAGACATCGTCACACGTGTCGGCAGTTTTCTTTACACACTGGGGAGAACCAGCACCTACAATGAAAAATAAAAAGGGTGAATCCTGCTGCACATTAAACACTTGAAGTAAAATGCGTTTAGCTGAACTGTTGTATGGAGAGTCTCTGATGTCATCGTTCTTTTGTTAGATGCTACTAACCACTAAAGAACTTTCAAATCCTACAACTCAAAACAGCAGAATGCACTTCCACACACACAATAGAGGAGGTGTATTGTGTCATTTTCTTTTCTTTTTTGAACACACGCGCTGCACTGCTTCAAAGAGAAGCTGAACGTACTGGATGAGGCGACGTCCTTCGAGGTCCCCTTTCTCCGGAGAGGATTCAGGTTGACAGAAGGCACCTGCAGAACTTGGCTGATTCTGTGCTGCTGATGCGATTTTCCAGACGGGTTTGAGGACCTCATGGACACTGGAGACATGTCCGATTTTCCTGATCTTCTGTCACTTAGATTCTTGGACACTGTTATATTGAAATAGGAAATAATTAATTTTGCATTTATCATTGCAAGATTATGATGTTCCCACCAAAGACAATAATCAAAAAAACAACAGCACCTAAGAAATTCTGCAAGTAGCGTTTTGGTGAAATGGGAAGATGGTGATGATGATGATGATGATATTATTATTATTATTATTATTATTGCAACAGCACAAATTATATGTATTTACTACAGTGAACCTAATTCTTGAAATTAAGATTTTTTTTTGCAACCCCACATCAATCCAGCAGATGGCAGTGTAAAGCAAGGTTTTTTTTTTTGGTTTTTTTTTTTACTGATCTTGCACAACACCATTCTGACAGAAATCGACTGCAGTTTCAATGGCAACACATCACAAGGCAATATGAATGTTAAAACAATGAAATACAGTAAATACACAATAACGAGGCACATGATGCGAGACACTTAATAAAAATAACTGCAAAATGCAAAGTAGGCTTCAACGAATTAGATCTACTATTCTGAATGTAAATTAAAAATTGTAGTGAATTGCTTCATGTCCGATATGCTACATCAAAGATCCATCTGGATCTGGGAACAGGATGCCTGTGTAGAATGAAAGCCAATGGTTTTGCACACGTCTGCATGCAATGTGTGTCTTTGGGGTGCTCATTAGGCCACTTATTTGGACAGATTGGTTTCTGCAACTCAGAAAATAATCAACTCTGTCCGACAGGGGCTGGGTTCAAGCGCTGATTGAAAGGGACAGTTTCAGATGGCTTTCGCTTCAGTTCCAGTGGCAGACGCTCATTTCCTTGCTGTCAGTGCTGTCTGACAGCAGTAAAGAGATACAACACGTTATCGACGCGCGTTCTGTTAAGTGCTCTATTTAACTTACAGGTGCTGTAGGCAGGCTCACACTGGAGAGACATGATCTGGAATTTCTCCTCGTCGGTTTCCACATTCAGATTGGAAAGGTACTGCTTCACTTTCCGTGCCATCTGCGCATCCTCATACAGCTTCTTGGCGTTGAGCAGGGAGCTGCGACGCACGCGCTTTTTGTGGGCCCCTCCTTGTACATCGAGCATGTTAGAGTTGGTGCTGCCCTGACTTAAAGATCTAAAAAGAAAAAAAAAATTGCTCATTGTTTTTTTCAATGCAATCGTGACTGACGAATAAAACATTAAAACAGCACATGCAAAAAGTAGATTATCATGTTAATGGCGATGCATGCTTTTGCACTGCTATTAATTTTGTAAAGTAAACCTACTCCCATCTGATCAATTTACAGCACATGACCCTCTTTATTATATATATATATATATATATATATATATATATATATATATATATATATATATATATATATATATATATATATATATATATATATATATATATATATATATATTTTAAATCTGTGTTCTGACACTAACTCATTACAGGTCAATATCCTATTTTTTATATAGAAAATGTGTACAATTGAGCTTTATCCATAACTGTACCTCATGCAACTCTGTAGAACGCTATAGTATATACAGTATAATAAACATACCAAGACAAAACCAAACCATGCTGGAGTTGTACCATGCCAAAGGTTATACAAATGAACAATGAAATTGATACATGAAAACAGAGGTTAGAAAAATATTTGAACTGGATAAATAAATAAAACAATGCAGTGTATTATAAATCAAGCTGTCATCCAAAGGTAAAGGTATCGTTAGGTTCTGCTGTTATTCTCCGCCCTACTCGAAGAGCAGTCTCTTAAGCACTTATGCACTGTGGTTGATGAAATGATGTTTGGGTACCAATCCTGCGTACCTAGGTTAATACTGTAGGATGCATGCTTTTTATATGTGAAGGCAACCAGTATGCAAAGTGTTCAAGTGCTCGAACCACTGGCTTTGTTCCACAGCACTACTCACCCTAAACTTTTCCATCTCTTCTTCCTGCAAGCAAGAGCCATGAACATTGAAGCATGTTGTTAAAAATAAATAAATAAAAAAGGGAGAACCAGGACAGAAGAGAGAGTCAGAAAACAGACAGGAAGGCGACGTGGACGCTCAGAAGCAACACTGCAAGGATACTCAACGAATCGTTCCTTTGTTTTTGTTTCACAACATCAAAGCATTTATGCAAATCCTTTTGCAGAGAATATCTGAAGATATGGTGGAAGTGGCATACAAAGAGTTTAGCAGTCAAACAGCAAGTTTTTTTTTTGTTTTTATATATAATAAAGCAGAGGCTGAAACAGTTTAGAAAGGAAGTGAAAGTAAAATTCAGCAATCTGAAACCCATTTTAATCTAGTTTGTTGTCGTTACTGTAGTCATGTGTGTTTTATATATGCAAACAGCAAAGTAGGTGACACATTGAAAATCTATTCACATTAAAGAGAGTAAGTAGTGGGATTCAGAAAACTACAGCGTTCCACGTCCCCACGTGCTGCTCCAACTCTTTAAATAACGGATGTCATTTTTTATTTTCATTTGTTAACATCCTGACAACTTTGTACACTTAAACCTTTCAAGTCTGTTTCAAACCTCTTTTCAAAATGTCCACTCGAGCACACTGACAGTGTAAGGATTATCGCCCACATTGTCAAACAGGTAACACAGCAATAGCACTACGTGTGTTTTATATTAAAACAAACACATGTAATGTGTATCATTATCACAGCATTCACATGTGCAATACACTTCATAGGTGTCGGGGACTTTGCTATAAACAGAATGGAATATTTGTTTGCTTTCATGAAGTCGATTGCCTTTGTAGCAACAGCACCGCCCTCTCATGCCCCTCTAAGATTACACACCTCTGTCTGAACATCAAGGCTGGATCCATGTTCACGGAAGTCATTCGGGTGACATGTCGGATCTCCTTGGCAATCATTCGCAGTTTTTCAAAGTTCACCAAACCTTCCACACTTGAATCGTTACCTAATTGAACAAAATTATATCGTTAAATGTTTTTTTGTTTTTTTTAAGGAACGAGGGAAAGAGAACAGCAAGCCAAGGAGGATTTCCTTAGTTAGGGTCCGATTGCCAATATAACCTTTCACCATTTCAAAGGTTACTCTCAATGTTAATGGTATAAAGCCAGCAACATACAACTGAATACCAGTACATTTCACTACTACTGGCACCCTAATTGTTTATTCAGAGCCTTTCTTTTGGTAAAATGGGGAAACACCTGCAATTGTGCAAAATATTTAAGGTTAAAACTATGAAGCGCATGATAAGCCTGTTTTTAGCCAATTACTCCACTGACATTAATTCATACACCCTGATGTGTCTACCGGATATATTGGGAACACATGGTCGATAGTGCGTTGCAACAGGTGTCTTCCTAATGAGTTTCCAATTGATTTTTTTTGCTTGGTGTTATTCATTATCCATGTTTTGTAAACATGTTGAAGTCAACAGAGAATGCAGAATGTGAGACAAGTGAGCATCGACTGCAAAAATATCTTCAACAATGTTTTCCGAACCGTCTGATGTAATGTTTTCTATGCTGACTTTGAATAATTCTTGTTAAACAATGATGTTTTTCGATAGCATCTTCATTTCAGAGGACTGTTAAGTCACTTATCTCGTACAAGTCTCCTGCAAATCAGTTTTCCATTATCTTCTGGAAACTGCTGACGTCAAGCAAAACTCAGCATTGAATTCGCCAAACTTTCCTAATAAGGTTGTTCTAAAGGCAGTCTCTGAACTCCTTCCCGCTAATACTAAACCCTGAAAAGGATGTGAAACTAAGAAAAAAAATACATCGGAAAGGAAACGCAGAAACAAAGGAAATGAAAATACGGATCTCATCCAATACAATTACTTTATATACATTTAGAAGCATGAAATCTAAAATCTAAGTTAATGCATTGTTCTGTATGAGATGTCAGCTCTAGCTAGTAATTGCCAGCAGTCTCTGCTGCACTAACCATGCAAAACGATATCCCTACATAGACAAATATTAACTTTTTTTTATAACTTTAGTACTTTGTCATATGTTCTAATGCACATCCATACACAGCATAACATGTTCCTGAAATGATTTCTTACATGTGATTTTTATAGTAATTATAAATAAATACGTATACATGTAATGCCAACACGCTACCTTCATGAAGAAAGGTTAGGTCCTTCTTTACAACTGGGAAAAGAGGAATGATGGGTGGCTGCATACTCTGGCTGCTCAGCACGTTGCGATACTTGGCCATGTTTCTGGAAGGGTCAAAAATATCTTGAAGATCCCTGAAAAGTTTCTCATATTTGCTTGGCAGTTTCTCCCATGTACCCCTCAGACGAGCGACTGGAACAAGATATAGACCGCTGAAAATAAATAAAATACTCCATCAACAGCAATGTACAGCACTGTATTCTGTACTCACTCCAACTGCAAGAGAAATAAATGGCATGTGTACTAAACTACCCTCGACGCTTAACTCTGGAAATAAAATAAAATTCGGATAACAAATTATTTAGACTGCAAATTGCTGATATATAACTCATAAATAATACACGTACAACAAAATAAATGTACTATTGTATGGCCTCTCATCCAGCAAAAAAATATTGTGAGCTTTACATTTTTAATGCCACATTTCCATAAAAGAACCATTGCTTTTTATTGAAACAGACCTACAGTATCCAGGGATAGAAATACGACTCACATTGCATAGCAATTCTATCCATTCCTGGTTTTACTACGAGTTCAATCAAGCTTGGAGCAAAACTTGGAATGGGTGAAACTGCTATGCAAATAGAAGTCTTATTTCCATCCCTGGTATCGGTATGCTATATAAACGTTTTGCATTTGGTTATCTTACAGATGCTACATGACTGCACTGAAAAAGCAAATGGACCACAATAAAAACCTTCTTGTAACTCTTACCTGATAATCGCAAACATGGAGTTGAAATTCTTGCACTCTCTGCTGTGCAGAGCGATTTTGACGAAGTGCTTGATGATCTTCATCCTCTTGAACTGGTTGGGCTCCTTCAGGATTTCCGTGGCCACCCAGAACGTCTCTTGGTTCACCACCTCCTCGAACTGTTTGAGGTGAGCGTTGCCGGTCTTGGAGTTCAACTTGAAGAGGTCGTCCACGTACTCTGTGGGCTCGATGTTGCGGAACAGCTCGAAATCCCTCATGGAGAGCTGTGTGGCCATCTCAACAGTGCTGAGCTGGAGCAGCGAGATCTGGCTCTCTCTCAGCAGCTCCTGGGCATCCTCATCTGAGCACAAAGTCTCCGTCTCCATGTTGTTCTTAAGATAGTATCTGCCAGACGGAGGCAACAATCCACGTTTTAGTGTGAATTTTAAGTGTGAAAGCACATGTTTCTGGTTAGCTAGCTATACAAGTATTCATCTATATGAATCTATTCAGCTAGATCTTTAATGCAAACTATTCCCATTTGTTCCTGGTAAAACGTGTTTTAAAGACACAGGTACCGATACACAGTACTAAAGGGGGGCTGAATAAAAACTGTGATTTAACCACTCAAAGGCAAAGCAACATGGAATCACACAAGCGCGTTTGGTACAAAAGAAATAACACACCACAGGTTGTTCAAATATGGCTCAATATCGGAACAACAATGGCAAAGCCAAGTGCTGTTAAACTGCAAATACTGGACCATATTTTACCACCCCGGTGTGTGTCTCTGAGCTTATAAAAAAGGCAACCCCACCCTATCACACCCCTACCAAAGTCAACTGGTTGTCAAGTAAAGCAGAGTCAGAGTGCTCCCTCTTTCCTTCCATTTTATAAAAGCTTGTATCCCAGAGCACGCTGTGTTTCGCTGTGTAAGCACTACATACATTACTTCAAACAAGTTCCTCAGACAATGAGAATTAAATATTAAAGTGACCTTGATGGGCTAAAGCACCAGAAACTTTTTTTTTTTTTTTTTTTTTAAATGCTGTGCTGAACACATGCTGAGCCCAGCATAAATAACACATACTGAAATTCCTTGGTTACCCCGCAGAAAATAAAAGCAGTTCAAACAGGATGCAAGATTTTTATACTGCCACACCAAATTTATACATTTGGCCTGTATACTGCATTCAGAGCCACTGCATTCTGACAAGGAGGGAAGAGGGAAGATAGATCTGGGATTGATGACCAACACGTATGATTTGGAAGAGTTTTCTTTCTAAACTGTTGTGTGGGGCGATTATAAAATGAGAAGAAACTCAAGTCAGTGCGTTCACTTGTTCCATACCTTCCATTGAGTTGGATTCTGTCTGCTAGTTTGGACAGTTGCTCAGGAAGCCTCCTTTGTTTTATCACTCCCTCTGGACTGATAGAAACCTCACAGAGGGAGTAGGTCTCGGCTGCTGCCGTCAGCCCAAACTCATTGACTGCGTGCGACACCACGTCCTTCGCTGTGGTGTCTTTGCTTATTATGATGTAGCAGCTCTGCTGGTCTGCCTTGAAGACTCGGATCACTTGATCTGGAATGTCTGTCGAAATAAATGAAGCACGATAATAAGGGGATAGAACAAAGTTATAAAACAACCAAACAAAAACAAAAATCTAACTTCTTCCAAGTAAGCAGAGGCTATCTGCATATGAACCATTTAGTTGAAACCTGCAGCATTTCAAACAGGTATTTGCTTTGCTGTTGAAGAAAACCATGTAGGTATCCTACTAAAACATTAAAAAAATAACTAAAATTGAATTGACAAGGGTGCCTATTTCCAAATCGTTTCTCCGGGTAAATAAAATTAAATACAATGCAGAACTCATAATAATATTATTATTATTATTATTATTATTATTATTATTATTATTATTATTATTATTATTACAAATAAGAATAACCTGATCTACTTCCCACTGTTCTAATGTAATGCTACACACTGATGTCACCAATGATAGTTAATGGCTCAGCTAATGGCAGAAGATGAAAAAAGCGACCTGCACAAAAAAGGTTAAACAACCTGTGAAAAAAAGCTACTTAAGACCATGAAAACAACAAAGCATTTGTTCAGTGCTCTTTAAAAGATCAGTTAATGTTATTGCAAGAGCAGCTGATGCCATTACCAGCAGTCTGCTATAACCCTGAAGCCACACACTGATCACTATTGATACACATATCACAGGACGCATTGTGTGTTGTGTTAAAAACAAGTGAAATCTCAGTCAAATGTAAAATGCACAGTATTATATACCTTGTAACCCATGTGTTCTAAAAATGGATGGGGTTTACAATAATATAATTAAAAATGAATAATTCTAGGAAGGTCATTTACTCAGAAAAGAAGAATGAATCGCATCGTTATTCTTCTGCAAATTAAAGACTGCGTTGCCCTACAGGTGCATGCAACAATCACCATCAATTTCAGCTTATTCAAGAACCTTGATACAAAATTGAGCACATTCTGTCAAAATGACATGTCTGCTGCACTGTACACTGAGCCATCATTGCCCCATCTGGTGTATGACAAGGCTCTGGAAATACAATGGGCTTTTAATAATGACAAAATCCCCGCCTGTCCCTACATCACAATTTCAATTTTAGCCTCGATTTGATGATGGGATTATATGTCAATTTTTAATTTGTGGAAAATCTGAAGTATTTTTTTTTTTTTTTAAGTTTGCATTTTTTTATACTGTATTTCTCTATTTGTGAATTGCTGAAGACAGGTAATTAGAATAAAAAGGTACACTTTACCGTCACCATGGTTAAGGGGTTAACCAACATCCTAAATGACCCAATGGTGAAATATTGCACTGATAATTAGTGCTGCCCGAACCCATGATTCGAATTCAGCTCTCCACAGAAATCAGGTGACGGCTAATTTACCATTCAAAGTGAAACAAGCGGCTGTTTCTTCACTTCTTCCTCTTTCAATGGTAAAATCAGCCCAATCAACATCAATGACCGTCACCTGATCGTCGGCCCCTGATTTCTGTGGAGAGCTTAATAAGAATAACCGACTGGTGCAGCTCTGCTGATAATGATCAGAATGTTCTTCCGGTCTGCTGCTCTTGTTGTGGAGATACACTTCTAAGACGCACATTACTTGCAAACTGTGTTTTTAATGGGTGTGCCCCTCCACCGCCCACCCTGCTCTGCCTGCCTTGCTCTGCCCACCCTGCCCCACACCCCCGCCCTCACCCTCACCCACACAATGACAGGCAATGCTCCAAATAATGCAACGCATCAAATTGTTCCTTCATTCCTTGCTGTAGCAGAAGCATTTCTGTGGCTTTTGTACACGGTGTGAACTGGGCTGATCAGGGTAGAACTAGAATACAATGCAGCACAGGTTTCTAGTGGTATTTATTTATTATTTTTTCCGAATCTATAATATCAAGTTATGGCAGATTTACAAGTGGGGTTTTGAGTCACATGATGCAATGGTTCACGACACACACAAAGTAAAAATTAAAAAGATGCTGATGCAGTGAATACAAGAAATGGGAAGAATACAGGAGGAAGGTGGGCTTGTTTGGGTGAAATGTCATTCGGAAGATCTTCTTGAGATCACCAACGCTACACTAGAGCATGCAATTGAGAACTTCATACTTACAGTAAAAGCCTACAGCTGTGGTAGCAAAATGGAAAATTGTAAAACATGGTTAAGGTCAGCTGTTTAAAACACATGCACTTTCACGTTTTGCAAAAGGCTCACTGCACGACGTCTGTCTGGATAAGCAGTGCTATATACTGTAACACAACAGAGACCAATATCTAGAAGAACTGAATTATATTTGCATGTCAGCTTCATTGTAAAACAGTATTTAAGGCTACACTAACGGTATTTTGAATTTGGCTTTTTTTTTTTTTTTTTTTTATAAATTCTTATTGCCTCAGTGAAATAAATGTATCTTCTGGAAAACTGCCAAAGCTTTTTAATATGCACTGTGCGAGGCATGAGAAGCTGCCTTGCTGATGTGAATGGAATAACCCATTTATTTTTAATAGCGAAATTGGCAGATGAGTGGAATAATGTGAGCAAGGGTATGCATAATAAAAGGCTGGTATATTGTGGTTGCTCAGGTCCTTAATAAACGACAATAATATGCCACATTAAAGAGCTAACAAAAGGCTAATTTTTTTCACATATTTTGTTAACTGTTCATTAAGCTGATCAGGAGGGGAAATCCTGAATGTTACGCATCAGAATGTATAATATGCACTGATCCAAACAAAGTTATTTTGTATGTAGCTTTTTAAAATATGAATGGTACCCAAAATATATTCTTATCTGCAAAATCTTATAGACAACACAATGCAGTGTCACATTCAGAAGGGACGCTCATTTAATGGGAAAACCAAACTTTGCACTGAGAAAAATGTGTTAAAAAAGACCTTGTACAGTACTGTACAGAAGGCATTTGCTTATAATGTATTTGAAGCATCATTAAAATAGGAAATAAATACAGAACAGAAAAATAAAAGGAAACAGTGTATTGTATTTTTTTGTTTGTTAAAAAAGCTCCAAATGTTTAAGCATTTACTATGAAATGTAGTTTTCGAGACGCAGGTGTTACACAGTACAGGCTCGAACCCTCACCTGCAGGGTTGGAGAAGTCCAGCACATTGACAGCAGGCTGAAGGAGGTCGGGGCTGCTGGACGACAGAGTTCCAGGAATGGGCATGATAGCAACACTGTGTCTGCACTGCCTGGTCCCTACGATACTGTCATCTTGGGACTGACTTACTCCACCGTCACTGTAAAACATACAGAGAGAAAAACACATCATACAAGGGTTCTTCAAAAATATACTGTACAGTAGCTGTTTCTTAGTTACTAGAACAGCTGAAGCACAGCACTCTGTAATCCCAAAATGCCAATGTACCATAATTTAGACCTTAAACAAATATTATTTGATATCCCTATGCTTGCCGTTGCATTTAAATGAAAATCTTTAAATTAATAATTTCATATGTCAGTCATGAGATACTGTGCAATGCAATATATACTTCCAGTGGTTCTAAATTGACAAACATCTCAATCACTGTATATCTCAAGAGACATTTTCATATTTGATCCACATTGCAAAGTAGAAAATTATATTAGAACCGTATCCTTTTGACAAATGACATTATTACAAAGCCATCATATAGATCAAGCTCTGGAGGAAAATAAACAGTGACATGCTCATGGATTTAATACACTTTAAAGAAACCTATCTAAAATGACTACTCAGGCTTCGAGCACAAAAGCAACATAATACTGCAATTGCGTCAAAACATGTCTAGAAAGATATATTACATTACAGATATTGTAATATGTACTGTAAAGAATCTAATCTACACATCATAACTCTTGAAGCTGGGACTGTTTTTAAGGGAACATAATGACCGAATGCAGTATAAACAACACCACATGTCTCCAAGCTATAGAATCTTCATAATATTTCATCTTGGACAAATAACAGAATATCTAGAATATATCTGTTCATACACCCTGTTATGTTTAATAGACTATACGGATTGTTATCAATCCTGGGTGGGTCTTTTGTATGTAAATAACATATATCCCAGGGATATTGGACTACTTGCACTGTGTCATTTTAGTAAAAAAACAAAAATAATAATTATAATTTGCAAAATGATGCAGTCTCTTACCAAAACAGTCCCCTGTGTACATGATGCAATTACAAAGAAAGACAACATTGAAGAGCATTAAGAGAATGGATTACACCATATCAACTACAGACAATACAGAGAAGCACAAGGTAGAACCCAAGATTACACCATATCAACTACAGACAATACAGAGAAAGACAAGGTAGAACCCAAGATTACACCATATCAACTACAGACAATACAGAGAAAGACAAGGTAGAACCCAAGATTACACCATATCAACTTCAGACAATACAGAGAAGCACAAGGTAGAACCCAAGATTACACCATATCAACTTCAGACAATACAGAGAAGCACAAGGTAGAACCCAAGATTACACCATATCAACTTCAGACAATACAGAGAAAGACAAGGTAGAACCCAAGATTACACCATATCAACTTCAGACAATACAGAGAAGCACAAGGTAGAACCCAAGATTACACCATATCAACTACAGACAATACAGAGAAGCACAAGGTAGAACCCAAGATTACACCATATCAACTTCAGACAATACAGAGAAGCACAAGGTAGAACCCAAGATTACACCATATCAACTTCAGACAATACAGAGAAAGACAAGGTAGAACCCAAGATTACACCATATCAACTTCAGACAATACAGAGAAGCACAAGGTAGAACCCAAGATTACACCATATCAACTACAGACAATACAGAGAAGCACAAGGTAGAACCCAAGATTACACCATATCAACTACAGACAATACAGAGAAAGACAAGGTAGAACCCAAGATTACACCATATCAACTTCAGACAATACAGAGAAAGACAAGGTAGAACCCAAGATTACACCATATCAACTTCAGACAATACAGAGAAGCACAAGGTAGAACCCAAGATTACACCATATCAACTACAGACAATACAGAGAAGCACAAGGTAGAACCCAAGATTACACCATATCAACTACAGACAATACAGAGAAAGACAAGGTAGAACCCAAGATTACACCATATCAACTTCAGACAATACAGAGAAAGACAAGGTAGAACCCAAGATTACACCATATCAATTTCAGACAATACAGAGAAAGACAAGGTAGAACCCAAGATTACACCATATCAACTACAGACAATACAGAGAAAGACAAGATAGAACCCAAGATTACACCATATCAACTTCAGACAATACAGAGAAAGACAAGGTAGAACCCAAGATTACACCATATCAACTACAGACAATACAGAGAAAGACAAGGTAGAACCCAAGATTACACCATATCAACTACAGACAATACAGAGAAAGACAAGGTAGAACCCAAGATTACACCATATCAACTTCAGACAATACAGAGAAAGACAAGGTAGAACCCAAGATTACACCATATCAACTACAGACAATACAGAGAAAGACAAGGTAGAACCCAAGATTACACCATATCAACTTCAGACAATACAGAGAAAGACAAGGTAGAACCCAAGATTACACCATATCAACTTCAGACAATACAGAGAAAGACAAGGTAGAACCCAAGATTACACCATATCAACTACAGACAATACAGAGAAAGACAAGGTAGAACCCAAGATTACACCATATCAACTTCAGACAATACAGAGAAAGACAAGGTAGAACCCAAGATTACACCATATCAACTACAGACAATACAGAGAAAGACAAGGTAGAACCCAAGATTACACCATATCAACTTCAGACAATACAGAGAAAGACAAGGTAGAACCCAGGATTACAGGAGCACAGCACCATTTAAGAGCACAAATCAATACAAAAAATACATAAAAAGAAAGAAGGGCATGATGTATCACCTGTATATACATAATTCCATTTTAGCTTGTTTGTGTGAAAATGGCACATCAACAACAACAAAAAAACTTAATGTATGTAATTGAAGTGGCCCAAGTTGTGTGTCTGTATTAAGACAACGTTGAGCTGAAGCCCAGTACAGCTAAGAGGTACTGCTGTATGCTTCAGACAAGCTTTATAAATGTTTAATGAACCTGATAAAGAACCCTGGGAATGACCGGTCTTCAGTTCAGTCTCAATTTTTATTTATTTATTTATTTATTTTTAAACTTTGCTGTTCATGGATATCTGGAATACCATTTTAAAAAGAACAGATACAACATCTATCCTTGCAAACATTAGCTCCACCTTTACAGAACGTACAACAGTGAGTCTATAGATTTGGAGATTACTGTGCCATAGATCACTGTTACACTTCCTTAGTGGTTCCAAGACTGTAAATCACTGGGCAAATATAAAACGACTGCTTTGAGTTGTTCCAGCAATACGAACCCTACAGGAGGAAATCTACTGTATGAAACCTCCAGTATAGTATATATATATATATATATATATATATATATATATATATATATATATATATATATATATATATATATATATATATATAATAATTCCACTAAATTAAACACGAAGCCCTGAGGTTAGATCTTTACAGTTTCCACTTCTCTAATGGTATAAGACCTCTTTGTTATACGAGTTCTGCTTTTCACAAGAAAATGTACAATATATCGCATCACCCCAGGGCACACTAAGATGAAGCATAAAAAAGACCAACGTTTTACTGCAATGCAAGGACAATATACACGCATGATCATTTCTACTGTATACTGAAACATACCCGTATACATTTACATGCACACTGAATGGTTCAGAGAATGCCAAGCAGTAGAGCATGAAACATGCGCTGTGACCACGTCCCGCTAGTGAAGCGTGATACGAATCCAAATGAAAGTGTGCTGTGCATGAAAACAGGGAAGCTGCACCTCAAATTGACCATTTAAATGAAAATCGCTTCCGCCAGAACACCACCTCCTATACTCTTCGGGAAAAAAGAATTCAAAATAATAATAATAAAGACAGGATCCAATCCTACACCTACAGTAATACACTTCTGAGGATACAATGATACAAAAATGGAGAGAAATAATGGCCTTAGATATTTTAATTAACTATTGACGCATCACAAAATGTTGAAGAAAAAAAAAAGCTTTGAATTCAGCTGGGGCTGCTTCTAGCTTTCTACCCTTTTTTCATGATGTTTGAAGTATTTCAATCATATGATGTGATTACCATACCAACATCAATTACTTTCCTATCTATACCTATAAAAGAGCAGCAAAAAAAAAAAAAAAAAGCCTTCAGTAATTGAAATGACTTGTTAATAGGAACACTGAATGAACATCAGTATTCTTACCTAGTTCCGCTTTAACCATTTCCTTCTACAATATACCAACATTCTCAAATCCCCACATACTGTTCTGTTTAATATCTTGGAAGGTTCAGTCTTCTTTAAATTTCAAATATTGTGAAAGTTTTTCTTATCTCAGCAAAATGAACTCAAGTTTGAGCTAATGCAATACTCCTGAGCCAGCCATGACTGCCTGCCTGCCTGCCTGCCAACTAATATGTCTGAAACTCTCATGGTTCCTCAATGCAACAGGGATGGAAAGAAGACTCCCACTGCATAGCAGTCTGATCCATTCCTGCTTTTACTCTGAGTTTATTAAGACTCACCTGAGCCAATTCCCTATGCACTGCGGCTAATCAAGCTCCTAGTTAAACCTGGAATAGGTGAAACTGCTATGCAATTGGAGTCTTCCTTCCATCCCTGATGTCAGGTGGAAGCTCAGTTTGAATTGTACTGTAGGATGGACCCAGCCCTGAGACTGAAGGAATAGGAGGAGATTACTCTAGTGAGCTCCCAGATGAAATGACATGGCGCTCCCATTTGCACCTAGCTGGGAAGGACTCCAGCACTGACTTGCTATGCCTCCGGAGGCTTTTACAGTCAAAGCGATTCCTTTCCTGTACGCAGCCTGCTTACCTGAAAGGCTTTGGAGGCAGGATGCTGAAGCCCAGGATCTTTCGGATTTTGTTCCTTCCTCCCGACACAGTGCTGGCTTTGATCTTCTTGTTTCCCTTTTCATTAGGAAACATATGCTCCATATCCAGCGGGAGGTCTGGGATGGAGTAGCGGTTGCCTTTTTTCTCTTGGATTTTGGGAATATGTGGAATCCCATTCTTCTTTTCGTGTGTGATTCTGCTCAACTGATCTTTAAACACTGAAAAAGTAGCAATAAAAGAAACGGTCCTTATACAATAATAATAATAATAATAATAATAATAATAATAATAATAATTTAACATGCTGAAGGGGTTCTTGACATATAGATTTTAGCCCTCATTAATAGGTAAAATAAAAACTATAATACACTGGTTTAAAGAAAGAAATTAAAACAACCAGAAATATAAGTGTATAATAATGTATAATAATAAACACATCAATCAGCCACTGATAATTCTTGATTATTTAGTACTCTACATTGCTAATAGATCGCAGGTGGTTTCGAAGGCTTGCTTGCTTACTTACCAAATATGTTTGTTTTTACTGTTATACATAGATGCGTGTTATTCCTCAGGATTTCGACAGCTTTAGCATTCGCAATGTTTTCAAAGTTTTGGCCATTTATTTCCATTATCTGAAAGGGCAGTGGGAGGGGCGGGGGGAGAACATAATATACATTATGGTTAAACCCCAAATCCTTTAGAAAGTCATAAACAACTGATTGCAATATAATTCTGTTGTACTTGCTGTCCCAGTCACTCTCCCAGTTGTTGTACTAATGAGAGGTAAGTAAATTATTTTTATTAACCCTTTAAAAATGTAAAAAAACTAATTTTGCATCCCTTTGATTCCTTATAAAAAAAAAACTTATTTTTTTCTTTCTTTAAATGCCTAATCAATAATCTTCACACATTGAGTAACACAGATCAGCATAGATTTAACAAACTCGTATACTGCAAATGAAAAAGAAGAAGAAGAAGAAGAGAGACTGATCAAAAGTTTCAGATGCATGCATACCTGGTCTCCCCGTTTCAGTCCAGCCTCTGCTGCTTTACTCCCTGGTTCCACAGATTCAACAAAGATCCCTAACCCTTTCTCACTTCCACCCAGCAGGCTGAAATGGAGAGATGACTCTCTAGATGGCTTCAGCAGGGTTATTTGTCTCCATTTGGCTTTAGCTGCACAAGCAATGTTCAGCAGTCTGAGGTGACCTTTCATTTTCTTAAAAAGAGAATAAAACGCAGTTAACAGGGCATCTAATCACGTCCTAATGTTTTAGAATGAGAACATCATTGATTTGCATGACAAGATAACATATACCTATTTATCAACTACAATTTAACTATCAATCAACATACAATAATGGGGAATAATTCAAACAAGCAAGCAAATCTACAAGCAGATATCATTATTCAGGGAAGTACATTTCAAACAACAAATACCGCAACATAACTTAGGCGTCTGCCGTGTGTGAACCCTCTACAGTAGACATGCGGTTTATTGCAGAATTTAATGTGCACTGTTTGGGCAGAATTTCTGCATGTTATATGCAAGGTGAGGTATTGTACGGTTATAGTATTCTGCATTGCATGCTATGGTGGTCTCGTTATACAAGAGATGCCCACTGATTACACATGCATGTAATATTACGATACTGGAATCGTACTTTAAACTCGGGCGTAGCAGAATTGTAATACTTTAATAAACTTTTAAGCCTTACTGCCATTTCCAAATTGTTTTCAAACTCTTCAAGAAACTGCGTCATTGCAGGATCCCCTTCAAAATCATTGAAGTGATTGTTCACCCACAACAACACCACCCGTGTGACCTAAAACAAAGTTTAGAGAACAAAGAGTTAACCCTAGTAATATAGAGAAAAAGGGTTCCTATTTACACAATCCAAGAACAGGACCTTAGAAAAAGTGCCAGCTTTGAAACGAAATAACTGTTCCCTTAAAGAGCGACTAACTGAATGCCCATAATCTGAAATCTAAGCATCAGACCAGACATGATTATTAACAACCTGTATTCAACTGCAAACACATGACAAAAAAAACACACACAACCAACAACATCATCAAAGCAGCTAACAAGCATCAATGTTCCTAAACAGAATCACGACAAGGAACCTTGATGACTGTACATTCTCAAACTGCTGATATGTATTTTTGGGAATTTTTGTGAAATTAGTGTTCTACAATGACATGTTTCTACCATTATTGGCACGGTTTGCACAGCATTCAAAAGAAGTATTGATCCACATGAGCCACACCGCTCTCACTGTAGATCAATTGTTAAACACCGCATTGGCTGCTCAGACTGACCTTGTCCCTGAGGCTGTCAACCTTGAACCACTCTAACAGTTTCCTTCCGGCTTCCATGGGACTCGACAGGAACGTCCTGTAGGTGAGTAAGAAATCTTCGATGTAGGTGGGGTCCACCACAGAATGCTCTTCTACTAAGTGCATTATAAGCCGATCTGGAGTTCCCTAAAGAGAAACATGGTAATATTAATCACGATTAGAGCTAACAAAACAAGTCCTTTAAATCCTACCGAAAATGCAACTAGTAAAAAAAAAAAAAAATTCTCATATATAAAATATGCACACATAGTGGATTTGATTGTGTATTGTGTTTTTTTTTTTTTTTTCTAAAGCAATGTATGTATTGATTGTTCTTTGCATATTGTAATAAAAGCGGGAGGTTGCGTAAGAAGGTTTTCTGGTGTTTCAGTTTGTGTAAAGGAAATTAATAGCACAAATTAAAAGAATATTTATAAAGTGTTTTTTTTTTTTTAAGATTCTTCTTGAGAATTTGATTGCACCAAGTCATAGTAAAGCATAGTAAAAATTCTTTTAATTTTAATTTGTCTTAAAAACAGCATGCATACAAAAGTACCTTGATGACAATGTGCCCTTTCCTTGTGCCGCTGCGGTCCAGCTCCCTGTGCTCCTTCACCATCACAATCTCCCCTTCCTCCTCCACCTTGTGTGTGTTCTTCTCCACATGGTTCAGAATCCTCCAGTAGTCTTGCTGGGCTATACACACAAACTGGCCCACAGTGACATGAGGAAAGTTAAGAAACTTGTAGTACATAAAAACACTGCTGTCCACCAGCAATGGGTACTCTGGCAACAGTACCGCAAAGTCCTTTAGGCGCGGCATTGGAACTGTCTCGAGCATAAACTCCTCTCAGATTAAAAAAGAAATCAAATTAAAAGAAATGAAAAAAGACTCCAAATCGTAATCATGCCTGAATTCGGCAGCCATGACTCCTCTGAGTCAGACCAAGCCTGTCACCCTGTTCGGCAGGACTCCTACAGCCACTCTGAGAGCTCATGAATATGCATTTTGTTAAAGTGAAGCCAAATCCTGACCTCTGCACAACTAGCTTTTACCACGTCTTGCACTCTCCAAAAACCTGAAGTAGACGACACAGAGGCCAGTTTGCAACTGCAACATCTCTATATTAAGACACAGTTCCCATTTCATATGACTAAGCGGGAAGGTTTGACCCTGTTTCAGCTAATTGTGCAAAAAACTAAATAAATACATTACTGTAACAGCAATTCTCTGATTTGGAGAAACCATTTCTAATGATGGTTTGGTTAATCGGCATAAGGTGCCATGCACAATGTGAGGGTCGCTATGTTGGGCTAAGTTAATACAAAAATGTGTACAGGGCAGTATTAATTAAATTTGTATACATAGTAATCACCAAGGATCTAGTTGTGGTCAGTCTACTTCAGTCGAGCACAACTGACCGTGGAATCTGTGCAAACTCAGATGAGCTGAGTCGGGACGGTTTGAGTCGGGCTGTGTGCGGCAGGCTTGTAGAAACAGAAACTTCAACAAAGGAAGTAAGACTTCCTACTTTTATTTTTTTTACCTCATGATCTGACACATCATTCATTAGCAATCAAATGTTTTACAGTAAAAAAAAAAAAACACAGTATCTACATAGCTTGCTAGTATCCTTACTTGTATATAAAGAAAATAACTGTGAATTACATATTTCTTCACGATGTGTACCAATCGGTAGCAACGCAATGTATCTTTTATCTATCTATATAAACGAATATGGCAGTATAATTCATGCACTTGTTACACGTAAAAACCCTGATACTGTTTCCAATATAAAATTACAGGAGGCGTGTAGAACCAGGTAACAAGAAGACAGCAGCTTCACCTGGTTGCATTTCTGGGCTAGCCGTCTGCTTTAAATGGCAGTGGGGTTTGTGCATCTCTGATCTATAAAGTGTTAATCACAGCAAGCAGAATGGTCTGGAGAACACCCCCCATACCTGGCAGTCATCTCCTTTGGTCCGCACTAGTCCGCTCATGTACTGTTTATCCAGGGTGGGAGAAATCCCGAAGCTGTTTCCCATGCAAAGAATCTCATTCCTCTCAAGATGAGCGATTTCCACTGAGCCATTCAGAATAACGTACCAGGAATCCAGCTGGAAAAAAAAAAAAAGAGATTTATCGCCATGACTAAAAATCCTCCTTTGATAACGGCTTCCTTCAGCTGGTATTCCTAAATAAATGGCCCTTTGGAGAACAGTACAGTAGTTTAATCACACACTGTACACTGTTCATTTGCAAAGCAGAGGAGACTTGACTCAACTATTCTGTTCCATTTCAAGACTTTGTTTCAACCATCTTCTTAATTATTGAATTTAACCTCAGTGAGATCAATTAAATAAATTAAGGAACTGGTTGGAAACAATAATAAAAAATAAATAAAAACAACTAAGGTTGTATAATCCTGTTCAGTTATAAATCAGTTCTTATATTTCTTATTACACTTAATTCAACGTTGTGTCAATTTGCTTGACAGTGGAATTCTCATTTAATAAAACGCTACAATTGATGAATGGCTGAATCGGTGTGCTAGGGTATCGATCTCTAACTAGACATTTCATTTTTTTATTGTGCAACAAAAAGAAGATCCTGTAGATTAGTGTTCAATCACTTACTTCTTGTCCGTCTTGGAGAATGATGGCCCCTGCTTGTTCCACTACTTCAAATATCATGACAGAGCACAGCTCCCTTCTGACAGACATCGTCATGTTTGCAAAAGCAGGGAGCTGGTGCATGAACTCCAGTAAGTGTTCTGTTGGGGCAATGAGACAAACAATTCAGAATGGAATAGCAGACAGGATCACTGGTATTGGTCTACCTGCAGGAACCTAAAAAGCTCTCTCAGGAGGAATACCTAGCTGGCATTTCAAGGCCTATTAGTGACAGGGTCCAACTGAGCACAGCATGGGCTTCACACATCATTATCTCTTCTAAAAATACATCAAACCACAGACTTCTGCTCTAGAAAAATCAGTAGAGAAATTTTATTTTGAACTGTATATAGATACAGTATATGCTTGTGTTTACATTTTTGAAGTTCATATGCCATTTCCTTCCAACAAAGCTGAGTTTATTTTGGCCACAATTGTCATTATATGCCTCTCAAAATAATCTGTTTAAAAAATAAAAGTTTAATTCCCTTACAAAATAACCTTCCTGTTTCAGCATTTTAGAAATGAATGATAAATGTAAAAAGCGATAGGAAAAAGGAAAAAGGCATTTCTAACCGATATCATCATCAGTCCTGTCCGCTGGGTCCTTCTCCAGACAGTCTCGGACCACATCCCTTCCCAGAAGAGGATCTGAAGCCCGGTCGATGTCTTCATCTTCCTCCTCCTCCTCTTCAGAATCGACAGCTGCTTCTGGAAGCCCGGACAGATCCACATCCCCGATCTCGCTCTCTGTAGCCTGAGGGACAACACAACGACATGCTGTGATTTCACGCGACTCGAGGGGGCCCCGGGCAGAGGCCAAGGCGTGGGCCCCTCCCTCCTGCACACTGGATGACTTCCACTGCTGCTTTCCTTGGAAAAGGACTTTCACATAAGAAATCACTATAAAAAATAAATCAGAATGCAAACTAAAAGATCAGTAGGCCTAATTATTGTTACGTACCTGTTAAAAGGCAATGTCACCATTTTATATTAACAGCTGTCCTAAAATGAAACAGTTTCATGAACTATGGACTATGCCACTTTACAGTGACCTATGCAGTACTACCATGATGTTTTGCATTAAACGTATGTTTTTCACTACTCTGTAGATATGACTTAACTTAGCCTTGTTCTTTACAGATTGATGCACAAAGCCTTTAGAGTGCATCAGAAAATACTTCATGGGCTTGACTGCTACAGGCACTTATTATATAAAATAACCACTTACACATTTTGAAGAATATTACTGCTTTTTTTTTTTTTTTTTTTTTAAATCTTGCACCCACAGCTTTCACGTAAATGAAAGCAATGTAGTTAATCTCATTAGATAAAGAGATGCAAAAAAATAACAAAATGTTAAACAGATTTAATAATAAGAGCTGCTTTGGCCACTCTCCTGCAATTAAGTTAAGTACTTGAAAAAGTATTACATCATTTTTATAAATATATATTGAAACACACACACACACACACACACACACACACACACACACACACACACACACACCGACACACACGCACACACACACACTGGCTGATCCTCAACATTTCTTGCGTTTTTGGCTCGCTGTTAAACAAAAACTCACTGTACTCTCTGTTCCAAAAACTTGGATGAAGAGACTGCTAAATTAGCTGCTAAATTCAGGGTTATAGGTTAATGTTCCATGATGGCAGAATATAGCTGTATATTTCATTAAAAAAAGAGCAAACAAATGTCTTCATGTAATAAAATCTGCAGGCTATTTGAAACTCAAAGCAAATCTAAAAATATATATATATATATATTTTTTTAAAAGACTAACATGCCATATCATACGCACTATCCTCTGGATGAAAACTATGGAAATTCAGAATCTTCAAAAAGGTTAAGTACACAAGGGGAGCATGAAAAAGATATTATTTCAATCCTGTTGCTATGTCAGTGCCATATTAAATGATAAGACTATAACCTTTGCACACAGATACAGTATTTTCATTCTGCTGTGAATTCTCTTCTAGTGCCTATCAGAAATGGCAGAGACATCAGTTCCGTTTCACTGCAGCCTTGTCTCTATTTCTACACCTGAACCAGCACAGATCATGCAGGGCATACAGATATCAAGTACTCCTGTGTACAAAAACAAAGGGATTCTTTTCAAAGAGACAAAGCAATCTGACAGCAGTCAGGGACAGGTAGCCAATGGTGAGCGTGGGGGGGGGGGGGGGGGGAGCGGGGTATTCTTCTCTGCCATTTTTGCCTGCAATCGGCTCCAATAAAAATACTCAAATTTAACAGAGACAAAATCCTTATTTAAAGTGATCTGTAGTCCTCTCTCCATGTATGGTGAGAGAGACCTGCTTAACAAAACAATTACAGTAAGTCGGAGGGCCCTCCTAACCCTTAACCAGAGTGCTGTGCAAAAGCAAAGCAGGTGTTCCTGAGAAGAGCACCTCCTTCTGCACTCTTACAACTATCTTCACTCATTCATGTTCTTCCATAGACACTGAGGACTACTTAAGATATGCAGCTGGGAAAGCAATACGTTTGAGACCAATATAAGCAGAAGGTCATGTTAACCCCACCAAAATGTACTTCCTCTTTGCTCGGAGCAAAGCTCATTTGAGCTGTGCAGAAAATCTGGTTTTCAAAAGAAACTGTAATACATTTAAAACCAACCCTAATTTGTCCACCAGGGAGTGCCGTGCACCAAACTACAATCCCATCAGAATCTGAGCTGTTTTAAAGAAGAGCCTCCTGTCAAGTTACGGCTTACGGATGCTAAAAGATCTTTAAAAGATCACGACAATATTAAGTGCAAGGCAGTCGTGTTAAATCCCTGGCTGAGGCAAACTGCACAAAACATGTATCTGAACTGCCGTCACACAAGACTGACCACCCCTGAGCACTGTTAGAAGGGTTAACACAGTAGCACACAGCCATGGTGTTGGGTTCCGCTCATCACTCTCTCTGCAAAGTCAAAGAGGATGCTACTTTCCTGTTTAACCTTAAGCACACAGCTGGGAAGAGAGGGCTCTGATTACTAACATCACCGGGGTCCAGAGCAACAGGAAACCAAGCAAAATCCTCTAATTAGAAGCGTTGAAAAATGGGGACAAAAACAAAGATTGGGACTTCCTCTTCAAACCCCATCCCTCACGAGCTCGGGAACATGATCAGCTGAGCACTCGAGCAAGAGACACTGTAATCTTTAAAGAGATGAGCTGATCCAAGACTGCGCCATGTTTTTTTTTACTAATATCATTCTTGGTTTTTATTTTTCAATTGAACACACGAGTGGGACTTACTATGGGAAGAATGGTAAAACTGCAGTGATGAATGCCTGTGAGATCTGTGTTAATGGCATGCATGGTTTCTGCACTCCATTTGCCCCCAGTCTAGGAAAGCCCGGATGCAGAATTACATAAAATCAATTTGGGTAGAACTGCAACACTTTGACAAGGCTGGACATTTAGGAACACAGTCTTTTTCTTTTCTCAAGGTGTACCGCTGCCAAACAGTCATGTACCCTGACATTTACTTCGAGGTATTTCTTCTCTGCTATAGGGATGAAGGTATGTATTAGGAAATAATAAAGTACCATTTGAGATGCAAATACCGTAAGTCCCTTGGCAGCTGGACATATAATCTTTATGGTAATACGTGTAATAAGAGGGGTTCATGCATGATTACATGCCAGCAAGAGTCCTGCATTCAAAGCATCCCCACAAGTACATAGAAAAACATAGCATGTTGTCTGAAAAGGTTAAAGTGGAATTTTTATTCTGTTTGATCTGCAAACGCTCCACTCTGCCGTCGTGACATTTCATTTTTTTCTATGTAAACACTGAATATTCTCATGTGTAACTTCCATCCTCAAAAGAACAGTCGATGTATACGTTATCTGTGCAACAGGTTTTGTTAATAACATATCTTTTAAAATTCCTGTTCAAGAAGTATGTAAAAGTGCAGGTAATTTATATAAATAAAAAAAAGTGCAGGTAATAGTTCTGTTTGTGGCTAGCTGTGAGAATAAACAACTTCAAGTATTTACACTTGAGATTTTTTTTTTTTTTGTGTGGCATTTTTGATATTCTTGTGTCTAAAAAGCATTGGGATAAATGTCCTGTTTATGTACTTATGGTCCTATACAGGTCGTAGCCTCTGTGACAAAAACAATATCAATATAATACTCTGAGGAAAACACATGAATGGCTTTTGAAATGTGAACACTGATCGACAGAGCCTGTTAACTTTAACAGTTGTTTTTCAAGCCATTTACCATTAAACATGTACAACACAAGACACAGGGGAATCATGGTTGTATAGTAAAGAAATGACCATGTGTTTGTGACTTGATAAAAAAGGTTTTACATTACCTGGTAGATATCAGACAAGCTGCTGCTCCCCGAGTCACTGGCAATGCTGCACCCTGATTGGCTGGGAGGGACGTGCGTCATGTGCGAATGAGGGTTGTCTGTGAGGTGCATCTTGGTGAGGTCTGCAGGAAGCTGTTGAAAAAACAGAAAAAATTGAAAAAAAAGTTACCGTTTTTTGTCTCCTTGCTTTCTAAACTCTTTACTGAAAGATAAGAGAGATGTATTCATCTACTCCTTGACTTCCCAAACCCTAGGACTATTCAGTACATAATAATACACTTCATGAACCTCAGATACCAGTCCAATGAAAAGCTCCCGGCACCAAGACAGCAGTGTGGAGTAGTGGTTAGGGCTCTGGACTCTTGACCGGAGGGTTGTGGGTTCAATCCCCAGTGGGGGACACTACTGCTGTACCCTTGAGCAAGGTACTTTACCTAGATTGCTCCAGTAAAAACCCAACTGTATAAATGGGGAATTGTATGTAAAAATAATGTGATATCTGTATAATGTGAAATAATGTATAATGTGATATCTTGTAACAATTGTAAGTCGCCCTGGATAAGGGCGTCTGCTAAGAAATAAATAATAATAATAATAATAATAATAATAATAATAATAATAATAATAATAATAATAATAAAGACACTTTATACCTTTTAAATAATGAAGACCTTGTTTAGAGATTTAAAAAAAGACACACAACTAGGAGCTAGATCAAATTCACATTTAAACAAATATAAGTCAAAGCAGCTGTGTCTTTAATTAAATCCACCCCTAGCTTATAATATACAGGAGGGATCATACAATCAGCTTTGTATTAAAGCCAGAGATAATTAATTATTATAGGCACTTATACACATCCATAAATCAAGGTTTTAGTGCCTTATAAATTTTCCTCTTGTACAAACGTGATATTTAAGGACCTGAAATCTGATGGACTGATAGAAAGTTTGAATAACTTTTTCCTAGCACTTGGACATTTAAAACCTGTGCAGACGAGGACCTAATTGAAATACAGTACTGCTTAATACTCCTTGAAAGTTTAAGAGAGACATTCATTTTATGGCTGACAAGTGACCTTTAAGTGTTGCCTGCCTCTCTGGTAGACTTCCAACAGTAAATCTCAACCACACCCGACTTGTGGACGTGATCTTTATAACCCGGGACAACCCTCCTGTCTGTCACAGCGAGGAGCAGCGATGCTGCATTACAATGTCATTCTATCAGACTGACAGTTAGAAAGTGTAAGAATGAGTTGGTGTTTCTCTCTTACAGCTCTGCTTGAAGCTACAATCTGGAATCCAGCTTTTATATAAAAAACAAACAACAAAAAATATATATATATTGTAAATGCAAAAGCATAGCACCATAAACATCAACTATAAACATCAAATTTCCCTTTTTTCATTACATTAAAAGGAATGATTTCATTCTCAAATCCACAGCAACATTACAGTAAGTGCATTACAATACCATTTGCTATGTAATATAATGCTGTACTAGAACAATTAATTCTGGCAATTCCAAATTGAAGTAACTAATATTATGCAATACTTATGGACACACAATGACGTTCATAGCAAACATATTCCAGAGTAAATTCAATTATAAAGCTCACACAAGGCATGGATCAGTCACATGTGATCTCCATGCAAAGGGCTTTCAAATCTTAACATGCCGTTTTAAAGCAGCCTAATACAACGCTGTACAAAACTAGAACACTAAAAACGCATTTCGCTGCACCGGGTTGCCGTGCTAAGAAAGTCAGCTAACAAAACAGAAAAAAGAAATTGGACAATTTTAGAAAAACAAACCGCTAATTTGAAATAACTTTCACAGCCAATAATGAAATCCAAATGAGTAACATTTTCATTCTTTAACCTCCCAAACTGGTAACAAATTCCTTCCATCGTTACATCTGCCAGTCTGCCACCAAACAGCTGTTACAACTCGAATTACCAGTCCAGCTTCCAGCATTAAAATAAATCGTTCAGCCACATGCATGGGACATGAGACTTCTCAACATACATGCACCAGTCACTATAACTGTGCACCAGCAAATCATTTTACTATTAATACTAAAAGCATACATTAAAAATATATATTTGACCACAGCACTATTTGACCTGACATAACCTCAGAGCAAGACCATGACCAGAACACCACCTTCAAGCAAACAGACACACTCGCGTGACCTGGTGCAGATATTGCTTTTGCCACAGTATATTCTGTAGATAGGACTGTCTGAGGATAACCATGAATAATGTAAGGTGCATAAAGCCCACTCCAACAAAATGTCTTCTTTTCATTACCTACAGTATACTACAGAATATATGGGAGAGATGGGATACCGCACTTATGTATTTATTTTGAAATAAATCTATAAGCTTCACTAACCCCAGCCTGATCAAAAGGACTATTATATCATAGACTATTGTAATGGCACATTCTCAACCCGAGGTAGACTGGCCAGATCTAATCAATTACTAGTCTGTTGGAATTATAGATTAGTCAGTTCCCCCCAGCAAGTAATGATAGATACACATTTAACACTAAGAGGTGGATTGAATTGAAATATACAGCACTGCTTTAAGGTACAAAGTCTTTCCCTGTTCGACGGTCACATACAGTACGTTACTGACTAATATTAGTCTCCTATGATTGCAAAAACTGGAAACTTTGATTACATGTCCCCACAGAGCAGGACAATAGCGCAGCTGTAAGTTTTGAATGAATCAGCCCCCTAAGAAGCTCTAGTGTTTAAGGGTGGTAGCCATGTCAGCAAAAACTCCTTCTAATTAATGATGTGGTTTAAAACAAGGCATCATCCTCGCTAAGATGATTTGATTTGGAGCCGAGGCCCCTGCTAATCAGAGGTGAACTGCAATGTCCTACCTAACAGGAGGGCCTCCAGTCAGCTTCATTAATAAATCATTAATCAAACTAATTAAATATACATGTTTGCTTGCAGTCGCATTCTAAACACTACATTATATAAAACACAAACAAAGCGAACAACACTAAATAGAAGAGTATCTATTTTAGGAAAACACGCTAACAAAAAACACAGATTTCTCCTGTATCATTTATTGATGGTTTTTAAATAAAACACTAGTTGATACATCTTTTAAAAAGGTCATCCCTACAGTGTCTCAATTATTTACCCAGACAAACATATTCTCATTAATTATGAAAGGATTTTTTTTAAATAAAGGGTTTAAACGTGGTGTGTTTCCTTTCAGCTTTACAAGGCATGTTAAGAATGAGGAGCAACAAGCCTCCGAAGATCCCTCAGGAGGCCAAGTTTAAGATGCAAAGCAGGCGTTCATGCAGTGGTACTGAGGCATTTCTTTAAGGTAGCGTAACTATCCAAATCTTACAGCCATTACAGTCAAAAATACATCATTACATATTGATTCGTTATTTATTCAATCACTTTTAACCAGGCAGGCAGCTTTGCACAATCTTAATAATACAAGTAAAAGTCAAATTAAGCTTCTCAAACTAGTACATATCATCGTGCTCAGCAAGTTTATTAATCAACTCTTAAAGCCCCAAACACACAATTGTATAGTATAACTGTAGTTAATGTACATCGTCAATATAAGATACTGCAGTGTTGTGGTGCACACAGTAGCAGCTTCACCCATTCCAGGTTTTACTACAAGATTGATTAGTGTATATGTAACAAACTCAGATGTGTCTTAAACTCATAGCAAAACCAGGAGTGGCAGTAACTGCTATGCAACGGCATAC